>NW_024425341.1:12778978-12958842 GCF_017311325.1 Ursus maritimus | reverse complement strand
ACTCATGTTAGTTTTAACAGTTTGGGGTTTTGTTTGGGTTGTTTTGCTTTTTGTGGGTTTTTTTGGGGGGGGGCTGTTTTTTTGTAGACTCCTTGGAATTTTCTATGCAGACAATTTTGAAACCTACAAATAAGGACACTTTGATGTCTTCCTTTCTGCTCTGTATTTCTTTGTCTTATCTTNNCCTAGTGTCTAGATCTTGCAGTCTGATGGTAAAGAAGAATGCTGAGGGTTTATATCCTTGTCTTATTTCCAATCATAGGGGGAGGCTTTCAGTATTTCACTATTAAGTTTATTGTTAGTAGTGTGTATATATATACATACATACACTCTTTATCAAGTTGAGGAAGTTTTCTAATGTTCTTATTACTCTAAGAGATTCTATCATGAATGGATGGTGAATTTATTAAATGCTTTTTCTGCATCAAATGAAACTTTTTATAGCCTGCTAATGCAGTAGATTAAATTAACTGATTTCAAATACTGAACCAGACTTGTATCTCTGGAATAAACTCTACTTGTTCACAGTATAGAATTCTTTTTATATATTACTTGAGTTTGTTAATATTTTGTTAAGGATATTTGGATTTGGGGTGCCTGAGTGGCTCAGTCGTTAAGCGTGTGCCTTCGGCTCAGGGTGTGATCCCAGAGTCCTGGGATCGAGCCCCATATCGGGTTCCTCTGCTGGGAGTCTGCTTCTTCCTCTCCCACTCCCCCTGCTTGTATTTCCTCTCTCACTGGCTGTCTCTCTGTCAAATAAATAAATAAAAGCTTAAAAAAAAAAGGATATTTGGATTTATATTCATGAGGGATACTGGTGTATAGTTTCTTTGTACTGCTTTTGTCTAGTTTTGATATCAGGGAAATACTGGCTTCATACAATAAATTCAGAAGAGTTCCCTCCTCTACTTTCTGGAAAAGACTGGGTAGAATTGATGTTAATTCTTCTTTAAGAGATTCTTAGAATTCTTCATGAAGCCATCTGGGACTAGGGATTTCTTTTTGGGGACTTCTCCAATTTTGAATTCAATTTCCTTGATGATAAAGTTTTCAATTGATCTATTTCATAAGGGATGAATTGTGGTATTTTACATTTTTCAAGGAATTAGTTCATGTCTTCTAAATTGTCCATTTTTTCTGTGCACAGTTGTTTGTAGTATTCCCTTAGTATTTTTGTCATGTCTGTAAGGTCTGCAGTGATAACCCTTATTTTATTCCTGATACTAGAAATTGTTGTCTTTTTTTATCTTTCCACAGGTTTGTAAATTTTATTAATCTTTTCAAACAACCAGCTCTTTGTTTCATTAATTTTCTCTAAGTTTTTTTCCCCAATTTCACTGATTTCTGCTCTTACTTCTTCTGATTCATTTGGGTTTACTTTTTTTTCTAGATTCTTGAGGTGGAAGCTTAAGTTAGTGAGACTTTTTTCTCTTTTCTAATACATGCATCTAGTACTATTAATTTTACCTCTTATTGTTGCTTTAGCTGTGTCCCTCAAATTTTGATATATAGTATTTTCATTTTCATTCAGTACATTTTTTATTTTCCTTGAGACTTCCTCTTTGACCCATAGGTTATTTAGAAGTGTGCCCTTTAGTTGTCAAGCATGTAGAGATTTTCTGTAATATTTTTGTCATTTCTAGTTTGATTCCATTATGGTCGATGAATGGAATGATATCTATCCTTTTAAAATTGTTCAGATTTCTGGGGCACCTGGGGTGGCTCAGTCAGTTAAGCTGATGGAATTCAGCTCAGGTCATGATCTCAGGGTTCTGAGATCAAGCCCCGCATCAGGTTCTGTGCTGAGTGTGGAGCCTGCTTAAGATTCTCTCTCCTCTCCCTTTGTTCCTCCCCTACCCCCCCTTTCTCTCTCTCTCTCTCAAAATATAAATAAATAAATAGAAATTATTCAGATTTCTTTTACGGGCCAGAATATGATCTATCTTGGTTCATGTCCATGGGAGCCAGAAAATAATGTATATTCTGCTGTTGCTGGATGTTCTATAAATATCAATTACATCTAATTGGTTGATGCGGTAGCTGAGGTCTTCCATAATTCTTACTGATTCTATCTACCTATTCCATAGTTTTTGAGAGAAGAATATTGATGTAACTTTAGTTGTGGTTTTGTCCATTTCTCCTTTCAGTTCTATCACGTTTTGCTTCATTTGTCTACAACTCTGTTGTTTGGTGCATATATATTTAGGATTGTTATGTGTTCTTGGTGAACTGACCCTTTTATTATTATATAATGTCCCTGTCTCTGGTAATTTTCTTTCCTCTGAAAACTCCTGGTTTCTTTTGACCAATGTTTGTATGATACATCTTTTACCAACTTGACTATAGAGTTACATTTGAACTGAGTTTTTTATTAATAGGATGTAGTTGGGGCATGTTTTGAAAAAACCCACCCAAACAATCTTTGTCTTTAATTGGTGTATTTAGATCACTTACCTTTAAGGTAATCAATATGTTAGGGCTTTTTGTTTTCTGTTTCTCATTTTTATTTTGCTTTGTTGTTGTTTTTTTTCCCTGTCTTCCTATGGGTTATTTGAACATTCCACTTCCCTCGAAAAGTGGAGTAGATATACTTTCCCCTATTCTTCACACAAAGTATAACTAAAATTCCTGGACCTTACATATGAAACAAACATAAGAAGATTCTGAAAGGTAAAGAGAAGGCAGACCTGCTAGGTAACTTGGGACCCAAGAAATAATACAGTGGTAGGTTCCCTGTGTTTTCGTGTTACCTCATATATTCCATACTCAATGCTGAAAAATCCAACAAACCAAAACCCCAACAAATAAAGATTAGATGACAGATAAATAGATTAAAAAAAAAAAAAAAAGCTTAATTGCTCCACCCAAAGGACCAGGAAAGAGGCTGCCTAGCAAGATAAACTATTATATAGTAACCACCTTACTACAGCTAAATACCAAAGAAAAAAAATTTTCTCCTCCACCTCATCCCCCCATCACTTCTACTAGCACTTCCTCAGCTGTAAGGAGGCAGGGAACCCAACCCCTTCACTACTGTTGTTCCAGAGAAGGCTGAACAAGGAGCCTGGAATTTTATCCCGGCTGGGTAGTAACAAGCCCCGCCCACCACGGTATCAGTGGAGACCCTGTGGAGATCCTCTTTGCCCTCCACCCTCCACCCGCAGTAAGGAAGCACTCCTCCCCTCTCACTAGTATGGTAGAAAAATTAAGCGTAATGGGGAGTCAAGACTTTCTCCACCATATAGTAGTAACAAGGCCACTCTCCTCATCCTGTTATTGAGGGCCAAGCAGGAAGCAGTAATAAGGCACTCCCATCAGCTAGAGATGTATCAGTGAAGGCCTAGTAGGGAGCTGTAACTCCTATTCCAGCTATAATGAGAAATCTCACTGCTTCCCCAGCCTGGGAGTCAATGGAGGCTAAATGAGAAACCTGAACGCCTACCCCACCTGGGAATAAGAGGATGCTAACTCTACCCACCTCTCTCTGCTGGAAGGCTCAGAAGAAGAAAGTTAAAACAGAAAGTTTAAATAAGATCCAGAGTCTCATAATAATAACCAAACCGTCTAGGTTTTGATCTATTATTTGCATATAAGACTTAGAAAGATTGTTAGAATAATCTGATGAAGATTTTAAAAACAACCAAAAAAGGTTTCAACTAGCTACCATGACTGTGCTTGAAACAAAGAAATACAAAGTCCTAGGGGGGAAAATTCAGCAAAGAGATAGAAGATATAAAGAAAAATCAAATTTAAGGTTTAGATGTGAAAAATAACAGATTCAAGCAGCTGAACAAATTCTAAAGAGAATATGCCCAGAGAAATTCACTCCGATGCATCATAGTGAAACTTCCGAAGAAAAGAAAAAATCCAGAGAGAGGAAGGATACCGTCCCATAAAGAGAAACAATCAAGTGACAGTGGATTTCTCATCAAAACCTATAGAGGCCAGAATGAAATGGCACAACATTGTTCAAGCAATGAAAAAAAAAAGAACTGTCAACCCAGAATCCTATTCCCATTGCAAACACCCTTCAGGAATGAAGGAGAAATCAAGACATGTTCGCATGAAGGGACATGAATAGAATTTGTCACCAGCAGACGAATCCTAAAAGAATGGCTGAAGGAAGTTCTCTGAACAGAAAGTTAACAAGAAGGAAGTTTAGTATCAAGAAGGAATAAAGATGGTGAGTGAAAGATGTATCAATGCAATAGATTTTCCTTCTCTTCTTGAGTTTTATAAATTACATTTCATAGTGTAAGTAAAAATTGTAACTCTGTGGTTCTGTCTGACGTAGAAGAAATAATTAAGGCAGTTATATTATAAAGGGGAAAGGTAAAGGAATGTAAAGGGAAGAATTCTACTCTTCAACTGGCGGAATGATTACAACGGTAGACGGTGATAAGTTATATATATTTAATGTAATACCTACAGCAACCACTAAAAAAGCTATCAAAAATATATATGCAAAAAAACTATGTATAAACCAAATCATATCAATTTTAAGAATTGAGGTTTCATAACTATCATGATCAACATCAGGTGGCAAATTGCAGAATCCTGAAAGTGGGAATAAAAACAGCATGTTTTGTCTTTTCAGATTCATGACAAAAACAGGAAATGTACTATGGATCAGGTTTGAGTACCTCCTCCTATGTTTTAATAGCCTGTGAGTTCATGTCTATCTATTTGTCCTTTCTTTTCTTTAAGGGAAACATTGATTAAAGGCACTATAATAATAAAAACAAATTTCCAAATAAGTGCTATATTTTATTCTATCAAAATTGGGGGGGGGGGATTTTGCACATAAATAAAATTTTAAGTAAAATCTTAAACTGTGTCTAAAGAGTAGGTATCACAAAGGAAGGAATCCCGTGGCCAATATTTTTCTAAGACTAAAAAAAGCAAGTGTTACTCTGTGTGCCCTTCTCCTGTACTTTTCCATACTTTGTTCCCACCCCACTCTCTTTTTTATGCATTAAACAAATTCAAATCATACAAAAAGGACAAAAGAAAGTCTGTTTCTCATTTGCCATCCTAATACTATATCCCAACTCAGACACTTGGAACCACTGATTTTGTGGTTCTGAAGGTAAACCCCCAAAAATCTACATGGTACGCTTTTACCACTACGTCCCACTATTTTTTTAAACTTTAAGGACCACTGACTTTTTTTTTTTTTTTTTAGTGAAGTTAAGGCATTTAGCTTTCTTATTAGTAGTTTCTTTTTCTTCCCCCTCGTTCCAAATTTTGTTGCTTTTCCTTTATAATGTTCCATTATTTGCTATAAACTTTGGAAGATAAACTCATCTCTATTCACAGTCTGCCTTCGCCTCTCACCCTGTAAGCTGAACAAACAACACGTTTTTAAAAATATTTTATTTATTTATTTGACAGATAGAGACCGAGAGAGAGAAAGAGACAGCGCGGGAGCACAAGCAGGGGGAGTGGCAGAGGGAGAGGGAGAAGCAGGCTCCCCGCTGAGCCACCCAGGTGTCCCAAACCAACCTCACTTCCTCCCAGTTACCATCAACTTATGCCACAATTCAAGTATCACCCAGGTTCTTCATGAAACCATTTAAGTGTCCAAAGTGCAAGGACTGGTCTGTAGCTTACTACACCCCTGCCATTCAGGGGTTACTCTTCATTGCTTGTCTGGTTTAATTAGTCCATGGATTTGGAATTTGTCTTGCTGGAATACAAACTGAAGTAATTTTTTTTTTTTCCCAGAAAGAGTTTGGGATGTAAACTTTCTGAATCTCTTCATGTCACAAAAAATTCTTTATTTGGTCTCATACTTGATTGAATTTTTCCTGGGTGTATAAATGTAGGGTTAGGTTTGCTTTCTATCAGAACTTTGGGGCCATGGTCCCACAACCTTCTGGCATTCTGAGATGCTGATTGAAAACTTTAGTATGATGTTTATTCCTATGACAGAACATTTGTTTTTCTTTTTTAAAGCCATTAGAATCTTCTCTTTAGTCTTAGAGCTCTAAAATTGCATCAGCATGTGTCTGGTGTAGGTCTGTTAAAATTCAATGTCCTCAGCATTAGTTTGACCCTTTTATTCTCCAGACATGTATCTTTCTTCAACTCTAGAAAATGTCATGATTATTTTATGTCATTTGTTGTTCTTTTTCTCTGGTTTCAGAATTCTTACTGGACAAACATTGGGCTTTGTAAATTTATTGTTTCTTTACTTTTCTCATATTTTACATCTTTTTTTTCCTTTGCTTCTGGAAGATTGTCTTGAAATTTTTAATAGTCGCTTTTTTTAAATGTTGGTAATCATATATTAAAATTCCATGGACTGTATCTGTGATTTGGTTTCTCCATGTTTCATATTAGAACATTCTTATTTTAAAGATGATAATTTCTCTATATCTCTCAGGTTAGTATCTTTTCTCTAAATCACTAATTTCCTCTGGGATAGTGCTTCTCAACCAGGATTGACTCTGTTCTCCGGTGGAATTTGCAATATCTTTGTCCAGATATTGAGACAATGTTCACAATGGGTAGAGAGGAAGAGTTGCTTGCTACTATAATCTACTGGATAGAGACCAGGAAGCTGCTAAATGCCGTACAATGTACAGGACCCACTCCACAACAAAAAAGAATTCAGCCCAAAATGTCAGTAGTGCAGAAGTTGAGAAATCCTGACCCAGAGCGATCGTTTTTTTCTCTTTCTGTTTTATGCTGCTGGTTTCTATTATCTAGTCCTCTTGACAAATGATTAGACTGATACACAGTAGGTGCTTTGCTTTAGGTCTTGCACATGGAATACAGAAACCAGCTAGGGCCTGCCCAACTGCTGGAAGGAGAATGTGGTTCTACTCTTGGTCACCAGTCCACACACTAGAAGTCCTCAGCTCTCCCATAAGGATTGTTGGAATACCTTTGAAGAGTTCTACTGCTTGTAAATACTGCAACTGGTTACAAGCAGGGGGACAGAAAGTGCAAACCCGAGCCATTCTTCAGACTTGACACATATCCTCCATTTCTGTTCTTCTGCTTCGTACCTATGCTGTTCTTTTCACCTGCTGCACTGAACTCAGAGCCCAGGTAGGCTCCTCCCTGAAAGCTCCTCCAGCTTCATTCAGAGGCCTCGTCTTCCTGCTCTCAGGAGCAGACTCCTCATCGTGCTCAGAAACACATTCTCTTTTATCTGTCTTCACTGCCATTTCAAACAGGACTTGGGGAGGGAGAGTAGACCCATGTTTAGTTAGTCCACAAACATGACAGCTCTTCCCATTTGTTTTCAAATCAAGGATGCTTGTTTATGAGGATCTCTTACAAAAGGATACATCTCCGAAATAATTTTAGAAAAGTGGCAGCCATATATGCAGGGGGAAAACTTCTAAACAATCAATTTAGAATGACATTGAGGAAAAAAACACTGGCTTTGTAACCTTTAGAAAGGGATGTCACTTTCTACACTCAGGCTTCATGTTTTAATTAGGAGATGACCTGAATAACCTAGAGATCCTTTTTAGGTCTATTTCTATTATAAAATGTAGACCAGTATTTAGACTAAGACTTTCTACTATTTTGACCACTAATATTTCATTACGCCGTCTTTTAATGAAAACAATTTAGTGTATGACTAGGCTTCCCCTGTGATAGAAAATGGAGTAGTATAAAACGCTTCACTCTGATTAACCAATATTTATGAGTCTCCTTTGTGGTAAATACAGAGCTTTAGAATTTCCTCATATACTTTCCAGATTTTAATGCTTCTCATCAGAAGGAGGTATGACTAGGATAGTCTAAAAATAATTATCAACAGAGGGAGAGAGAAACATATGCTGATAACAGATTTATTAATGATGGGAATATATAAAATCTGCCACAAAAAGATCGTAGGGCCTCTAATAACTCTGTATCAAAAGTATCTTATTAGAGATTATTGATGTTGGTTGTTTTTCTTTTCATGGAAAAAAAATACATTTGGGGGGTTTATCCACTTGTAAGCTGTAAATATTTGAAGGGTAGATAGTCTGTTTTGCTGCTTAAGGAAAAAAACTGAAGGAAAAAATAATACATTGACCTATTCAAGAAAAGGCAATTCAGAATCCCGGAAGCCTCAAAATTCTGAACCGACAGTTGTCAGTGTTGTGAAATGCATCACTGCCCTCCCAGAAGCACACTGCTGCCTTGACTTTCTTCTCGGTCAACAAAAAGAATTGGCAATGTTAAACTTCCTCACTGCCCTAATGCAGAAAGAGAAAAAAGGTTTATCTTTCCTTTTGCAAAATTGTAACAGCTTCCTGTACTGACAGAGTGAAATTTATTGCTAACATCCTCCAGTTTGGGTTGATTATCCACATACGTAGGCCTTCTATTACAGCATCTGAAAGGCACTGGTTTTGAATCTCCAAATAGAATTGTAAGGTTAGTAAGGCTGTTGAGGTAAATACTGTGTACACACACATAATATATATCGTATATATTAATATTTTGTATACAAATTATTTATTATGTAAACACAACTAAAATAATTTCAGCAAAATTATTTCATAATCTACTTAGCAAACGTATTCCAACATTGTATAACTCCTACCATCAGAACATACTTCTTTAATCTAAATCCCATACATTGTAACTTAAATCTATTTCTGTTCCCAGTTGGGTTGCAGGACAGCTGGTCAGCATCCTCCATACAAATAATCTTTCATATATTTGACTCATCATTAAAGACCCTCACAGCCATCTTTCCTCAGGCAAAATGACCCTAAAGCCCTAACTTCTTCCCAGAGATCATATTTCCTAAGACTTGAATCATTCGAAGTTCCATCTTGGGACTGTTCCAAGTTCTGTGAGTCTCTCTGTTTCCTCTCAAGCCTCTCTACCTCCTCCTTCCTAGCACGTACAGTAGTGATCTTCCCTACAAGTGTCCTTATGGAGCCAATTCAGGACTAGAATAGCTTTAAGATTTCAACAATCTTCATTATGAGAATATTCACGCTACCCCTAAATCTGCATCACAGAGTTGGGGAATCCAATCCAAACTGTGATAACTGAAGATTTAAAATGATCTTGATGTATCATATCAGGTGTCTTTTCCCTTATGTACAGTTGTTGTTATAAATCTTATCTCACAAATTGTTGGGCTGTATCATAGGGAAGCTGCCCGCTATCTCATTTATCTGTGTGCTGATTTTCAGCCTTTTCTACAACAGGAAACAGAGCAAGACTAACAAGCAGGAATCTCAATATGACAGGAAAAATACCAAAGAAATCTGTTCACTGATTAAGTTTCCTTTTCTTTCCTAAACTGATCTAACCAAAAGAAAACCTATAGCTATGTCTCCTGAGTAATTAACATGATAGGAAGAGGAGGAAACCATGTCCAGAAAAGCACTGGAGAGAATGCTAAAGCCAGGAGGCGGGTTTGTAATTCACTGGACCAAGATAACATCTCCATGGAATCTTTGATGGAAAGAAAATCAACTGCAGCCTAAGTTTACTGCTTATTGTTAACAGCCCTCTTCCAGATAGGGAACAGCTGACAGCTTGGTGACAGGGTTTCTCATTGTGCTGTTTCTCCAAAGCTTAGGGACCTGTGGTCCAGAGCATACATTCATATCATTGACATGCCTCTTCAAAACCACCACCATATTCTAATAATGCTGCTCCCACTCAGAATACGTCTCTTTAAAAAATTACTTCAGAGTCAGGTATGGAACACACACAAATACATGCTTTCAAAAGAGTCTAATTCATTTATGGTTGGAACTGATTTTCCAGCTCATTTTACCAAGCTTGATTGCCTACCCTGTCATCAAAAGTAGCTCCAAATTACGTTTGCTATTTTTTAGAAATCAAATCTACTCTTCTTAATGCTTTTCTCATAATTACTGAATTTTCTCAAAAACCAAACACGTATTTATTTTGTTATCACACAAAGATGTAAAATAATTATGTGTGCCATTTTGTACACATTAAAGAAACTAAGTTTATAAAAATTAAGCAAACAAAGCTGTAGAAATGTACTAAAACATTAACATTATCTCTGATGATAAAATTATAAAATTATTTTCTTCCTTCTACATTTCTATTCCCATACTATTAATAATGAGAACATATTTCTTCCACTAGAAAACAAAACTTAAAAACGTTCTTCCACACTATTTTTAGTAGTCACCAAGTGATGCTAAACTTAGGTTAGCACAGCTGTTCAATTAACTCTGGACACGGAGAGCTGATAGAGGGATAAATTTTTAATATTCTGCCTTACTGAGGAATATACTTTAATATTTGCCCTCTTTGTCAAGCATTTAGTCCCTCACTAGTACTCATTTATTGGCCCGAAAATTCATTATTTATTAGCCAAAACAACTTTTTATGTTTCTTGTGTTCCCAATAACTGGTAAAATTTCTCCATACACATGTACACTTACATCGGTCAGTCTTCAACGCCACCTGATTATTTGGTGGGTATGACTTTCTCCCTAATTTTAATCAATTTTCTCACCTTAAAAAATTCAAGAACATTGAGTATTACAGCAGATCTAAAATATGCTTTCTATATTTATTCCAACGCACGTAACTTGTGAAAAACAACTGCATAAGAAAGACTGTATTTTTCTCATGATCTGGCAAAGGTCCAGGACATACTGAGTATGCCAGATATAACTGCTGAAGTGCATGACTACGGATGTTGATGGCAACAATGGCCTCTTGCTTGTTCTTAGCACCTCTATCCTTACTTATTAAAAAATAAATACACACACACACACACACACACACACACATATATATATGTGTGTGTGTATATATATATATATATATATATATATTTATTTNTATCAGTCAACTCTGTTTATAACAAGATCAATCCTAATTGAACTTAAAATTGGGCAGTAGGCATCTTTTGTCTCAACAGTGTTTCTAAAGGGTTTCCGCACAAAACATCCTCTGTATCTAAACATGTTTTATAAATAATGAGACATTATCTCCTTCTACTTTGGATTTTTTTCTATTATCATGTTCCTTGATCAATATTCATTTACTGCAGTGTCACTCCTACAACTATCACACTCTGAGACATCCAAAAATACTTGAAGGGCCAATTATCTTAAAATCGCTTTCTTAAAATCCATAACTTCATAGCATGAGATATCAACTCTGATTTGATGATTATTCAAACCTTATCAAAATCATACCGGGCTGCATGAGTCTGCATCTATTGGTAGCATTAAATTCAGGAGCTGACGACACATTCTAGAGAGAAACACATAATTTCTTTTTATTTGTTCTTTATTTACTTGCGATTAGATCACTGAAAAACTCCATATCCTCCGAGCATTGGGTTATAAAACTGATAAACTGATATGCACCTTCACAGAGCCAGAGTTTTCTAAAATTACTTCATAAAATCCCCTTTACTCTGCTGTGCTGTATTTCCTCTTTTGGCCATTTATGCTACAATTTTAGTTCCCATTCCTCTTCTTGGGTCTCTTTAGTGTCCTCATTAACTTTCCTAGGAACCCAAGAAAAAACGTCAACTGCATGACTCCGAATGCATATAATAAAGCATAAATGTAATGTTTGATCTACATATTCCCTGAGAAATTGAAATGATTTAAATATTAATCTGTAAACTGGGAAACTATGAAAGAAATGGGACTACCTCCATATGCTGTGTGTTTCGGGTGAGTTTAGGGTTATTTATACTTTCATACGTATTTCACATGTGAACTAGCGAATAAAGAGCGATTAGGTGAAGTGAAGGCAGAAAGGAGTGGTCACACTGACTGCAATGTGGGAGAAAGTGCAAGGCTATCCAGGTTTCTTATAGACGCCTAAGCTGAATCCCGAAAGAGGAGGGGCTGCTACTCAGAACAGGGTGTATTGTCACATGTACCTCACCCCTCAGGGGCCTGCTGAGGCTATCAGAGATTAGAGCTGGCTGTTGAATCCTCAATTAGAACACTTCAATAACTATAACGACCACATTTATTCCTAAAGAGGCTTTTCATGATTTCTTTGAGTTCTGGTTTTCATTATGTATTACTCCCTCAAGGGCCCAAAGTATAACAAAATACTGAAGCTTATTTTACACAGGGCCTCAAAATACATAAATACTAGTGCCAAATATGATGCCCTAGAAATTTACAGTAAAGCATTACCAATGCTTCAAATAACAAAAGCCAAGATAATATGCCATTACTTTTTTATTTTATTTTTTTTTAAGAGAAGGAGAGCAAGTGTAAGTGCAGGGGGCGGGGGGTAGAGGGAGAGGGAGAGAGAGAATCTCAATAAGACTGCTTGCTGAGCATGGAGCCATGTGGGGCTCGATCCCATGACTGAGATCATGACCTGAGCTGAAATCAAGAGTCAGATGCCCAGCCAAGTGAGACACCCAGGTGCCCCTTTGCCATTACTTTTTGAATGTAAAAATTATTTGGCCACCAACAGGAAATGGACAGGGGCCTACTAACGTTCAATATCTAAATATTATCTATTAAAACATTTAGTGATCAATTATGACATGCAGAAACAGATCTCCTATTCTTTAAGGGGCTTTATAAGCTAATGAGGGAGACATGGTGTACAGACAAAGTAATCACACCTATGAGAGAATATTTTAGTGCCAAAGACCCTACAGAATCACAAAACTACAAAAATTCTATTTGAGTTCCATCCTGTCGAAAGTAAATTGTAAAGCATGCAAATAAAGATATTTAAGACTTTCCCCATGATGACTAGGATTCTTTTATTTCACAGCATTTATGTCACAGAAAGTGGGAGTTTCAAAACAACAGAGATGTTAAGTAACTTCAAACAAAGGAACAGTGGGATCTAACAACATTGCACTTCAGATTAGCCCACTTCCCCTATTATCTACTGGAAAGAAAAATTGTAAATTATTGTTTCAGTTTTAAATGAATGAAATCACTTAATTGGGCTAGTTGGCTTGTACTTCAATAAAAGGATTTTTGAAACAGCTCAACTTCTCCAAAAGTAATTGATTATCTCGCTTTAATAGATAACTATCTTTCAATACTGAGGGCCTGAAATAGAAACTTAATGATGTTTGTTGAATGAATGAATAAATGTTGAAAATATAAATGAATTAATTTCATGTTGATACATGGCTGTGGGACTCCATTCTTTATCATTTCACCAACAAAATAAATTCTGTGAGTTGATAAACTGGATTAGTTCAAAATAGATAAATGCATATGTTCCAGTCTATTGATTTATATCTATGTTCATGCATTTTCAAAGACAATATTATTTATGCAATCAAGCAGAAATACTCCTTTGAGCCATTCATGTCTTTTGTGTAATTAGGCAATTAGGATATGCTAGCCATGGTAAAATAATAAATAAGAAACTCTGAGAATGATTGTGAGATCTTATTTAAAAAAGAAAAGAAGTGGGGTGCCTGGGTGGCTCAGTCAGTTGAGTGTCTGACACTTGGTTTCAGTTCAGGTCATGGTCTCAGGATCCTGAGATTGAGCCCTGTGATGGGCTCCACACTCAGTGTGGAGTCTGCTTGAGATTCTCTCTCTCCCTCTCCTTCTGCCCCTCCCCCCACCAAAATAAATAAATACATATTTAAACATAAAGAAAGAAAGAAAAAAGAACTGTATGTAACCAAACCATTTTGTTCTGGGTAATTGTGTAAATATTTGTCATTTATGACTTTTGTATGATACTGTGAAGGAAGCTGAGTATCAAAATCTTTCTTTATAGCTAATTTAAACAGTCTGTTTTACTGAAGGGTGAGAGGGGGAGAAAAGATTAAGCATTCATTGAGAACCCCCTGTAAGCTGGATGCTTTATATACAGAATCTCCATAAAATCTTCACAAAGATCCAGTTAGATAGGTATTATCAGACCCATTTCTTCACCAGAAGACATAAAGGATCAGAGGGTATCATTTGTAAGCTAAAACTATATAACTGGGCAGCAGAATTATAATTTTAATCCATGGCTGAGTGCTTCCAAGACCCATGTTCTTTTCACATAGACCACTCAACCTTTCTTAAAGGAGGACAGCCCTTGCCCCATGATTAAACTGGTGGTTAGCATCTACTGTAAGCTACACAAGGACAGATTCTCTCTTTCCCTTTAAAACAATGACTAAAATAACAGCTACTTAATAAACACTTCTATAATGAATAAAATTGGCTCTTCAAATCTTTTCTCCCTCTTCTAGATCTAACCCTGGTTCAAACTCTGAATGACCTGAGAACTAGCTGGGTCACCTGGATAAAAACCCTAAGTTGCATAAAACATGGCTAATCTACCCCCATATCACTGTATTCTATCTCTAAAGAAATCAGCTATTAAACATTAGATAAATGCACATCTAATTAGCAAGGACTTTGTAGTCCATGAAAATTTAAATAAACAGACCCTGTTGTAATAATATAGTGTTTCTCTTCTCTGAGAGCAATGGCCTTCAAATTGATGGATAAAATAACTTTTCCTTAAAACAAATACTATAAAATATACTGGCCAGCCAACACTTTGATCCCAAGAATTCATCCTCTCCCCCAACACTGCCACTGGAAGCTAGCTGTAGCGAAAAGACCCTAAAACATACCCCAATTAACCCTGTGTCCTGCTAGACATGCCTTGTGTAATACCTTCCCCTTGAGTATGGGTAAGATCTGTAACTTTGCTTCTCACCAATAGAATGGTGAGAAAAAAATGAAAAAATGATGTAATGCCACTCTCATGATTACATAAGATTGCAGTGTCTATGTTGCTTACAGACTGGCTCCCTTGGTGGCTTCAAGAAAGCAAATGGCCACTAAAGAGCCCACATGGTAAGAAAGTAAAGGTGGCCTTAGGCCAACAACTAGCAACAGACTGAGGCTCTTATTCCAACAGATATTAAGAAACTGAATTCTGACAATGACCACATGAGGCAGGAAGTAGATCCTTCTTCAATCACTTGGTGAGGTCAGACAGGAGCCCCAGCCAACACCATGACTGTAGCCTTGCAAAAACCTCGTTAAGCCATGCCCAAACTCCTGACCTACAGAAACTGCATGATGATAAATGTGTGCTCTTTTTAGTCACTACATTTGTGATAATATTGTTATACAACAGTAGATAACTAATACACTGCTCTGTAAGTCTAATTGTGTTAGAAAGTGTGGTGTTTCCACAGGTAGACTGATCTCTATTTCAGAACTTCTTAGCCTTATCAGACCCAACTCCTTATTAATACAGATGTTTAATACCACTCTCATTATAAGTTAAAATAGGTTATGTAGTTTACAAATTAAAATTTATATGTAATATCACCTGCTTACATAAATAATTTAAAGATCAATATAATGCCCTAAATATAATATAGAGATGTAAAGGGATATTAACTCAAAATTATATGCATTTCAATATGTAAGCTCATAAAACTACATGAGAAGGCAAAGTTAATCAAGAGAATATAACAATTGTAGGGTGCTTAGGTGGCTCAGTCAGTTAAGTGTTTGCCTTCAACTCAGGTCATGATCCCAGTGTCCAGGGATCTGGTCCTGCATCAGGCTCCCTGCTCAGTGATGTCTGCTTCTCCCTCTTCCTCTGCCCCTCTGCCCCACTTGTTCTCCTCACTCGCTCGCTCTCTCTCTCAAATAAATAAAATCTTTAAAAAAGAAATTTAACAATTGTAAATATTTATGCACCCAGATATTTAAAGCAAGTATTAACAAATGCAGAGGGAGAGACAGACAGAAACACAATAATAGCAGGGGAACTTCAACAATAGATAGATCATCCAGACAGAAAATCAATAAGGAAACACTGAACTTGAACTACAGTTTAGACCAAATGGACCTAAAAGACACATACAGAACTTTCCACCCAACAGCAGCAGAATACACATTCTCTTGAGTGGTAATGGAACATTCTCCAGGATAGATCATATGTTAGGTCACAAATAAGTCAACAAATTTAAAAAGAATGAAATTATGTCAGGTATCTTTTCTGACCACAATGGCATGAAACTAGAAATCAATACAAGAGCAAAACCGGAAAATTCACCGATATGTGGAGATTAAAGAAAATGCTCCTGAACAACCAATGTGTCAAAAGAGAAATCAAAAGAGAAATAAAAAAATATCACAAGACAAATTAAAATGGAAATAAACATATCAAAACTTAGGGTTCCTGCAAAAACAATTATAAGACAAAAGTTGACAGCAATAACTGCATACATTAAAAAATCAGAAAGATATCAAATAAATTTACACCTCAAAAAACTAGAAAAAGAGAAAAAAATAAGCACAAAGTTAGCATAAAGAAGCAATAACAAAGATCAGAGTAGAAATAAATAGAGACTAAAAGACAATAGAACAAAATCAATAACACTAAGAACTGTTTTTTGAAAAGATAAACAAAATAGACGAATTGTTAGCTAGACTTACCAAGAAAAAGAGGGAGGACTCAAATAAATGAAAGAGGGACATTCAGTTGATACCACAAAAACACAAAGGATCATAAGGCTACTCCAATTATATGCCAACAAATTAGACAACCTAGAAGAAATAAATAAATTCCTAGAAACATACAACCTACCAAAAGTAAATCATGAAGAAAGAGACAATCTGAACAGACCAATTACCAGTAAGGGGACTGAATTGTAATCAATAACCTCCCAACAAAGAAACATCTGGGATAAAATGACTTCACTGGTGAATTGTACTGAACATTCAAAGAGCTAATACCAATCTTTCTCAAATTCTTCCAGAAAACAGAAGAGTGAAACTTACAAGGTCAGCATAACTTTAACACCAAAGTCAAAGACATTACAAAAAAAGAAAATAACAGGCCAAAATCCCTAAAGAATACAGAGGCAAAAAGCCTAAATAAAATATTAGCAAACTGATTCTAATAATACATACAATCATACACTATGATCAAGTGGGATTTATTCCAGGGATGCAAGGATGTTTTGACATCTGCAAATCAATGTAATATACCACATTAACAACAACAACAAAATCATATAATCATGTCAATAGGGGCAGAAAAAGCATTTGACAAAATTCAGCATTCTTTTTTTTTAATAATTTTTATTTTGTTATATTAGTCACCATACAGTACATCCCCAGTTTTTGATGCAATGTTCCATGATTCATTATTTGCATATAACACCCAGTGCACCATGCAATATGTGCCCTCCTTAATACCCATCACCGGCCTATCCCAATCCCCCAGCCCCCTCCCCTCTGAAGCACTCAGTTTGTTTCCCAGAGTCCACAGTCTCTCATGGTTCATTCCCCCTTCTGTTTACCCCCACTTCATTCTTCCCTTCCTTCTACTGATCTTCCTATTTCTTATGTTCCATAAATGAGTGAAACCATATGATAAAAATTCAGCATTCTTTCATAAGAAAAACTCTCAATAAAGAGAGTATGGAGGAAGCATACCTCAACCTAATAAAGGCTATATATGAGAAGCCCACAGCTGACATCATACCGAATAATGAAAAATTGAAAACTTTTTCTCTAAGATCAGGGATAAAACAAGAATAATCACTCTTACCACTTTATTGAACAGAGTACTGGAAGTCTTAGCCAAAACAATTAGGCAAGAAAAAGAAAAAAAGACACCTAAATTAAAAAGGAAGAAGATTGTCTCTATGTGCAAATGACATGATTTTATATATATATATATATATGTGTGTATATATATATATATATATATATATATATATATCCCTAAGATTTCACCAAAAAACTGTTAGAACTAATAAACAATTCCAGTAAAGTTACAGGATACAAAATCAATATATAAAAATCAGTTGTTCTTCCATATACAATGAACTATCAGACAGTGAAATTAAGAAATCATACTTACAATAGCATCAATGAAATTAAATACTTAGAAAAACATTTTACCAAGGAGAAAAAAGACCATTATGCTGAAAACTATAGGATATTGATGGAAAAAACTGAGGAATTTTCAGATAAGTGGAAAGATATTCCAAGTCCATGGGCTGAAAGGATTAATAGGTTAAAAAGTCCGTACTACCTGATGTGATCTATAGATTCCATATACTCCCTATCAAAATCCCAATGGCATTTCCCACAGAAATAGAAAAAAAATATTAAAAGTTGTATGAAGTCACACACACACACACACACACACACACACACACAAACCCAACAGCAAAAAACAACATGAGAAAAAAGAACTCAGCTGGAGGTATCACACTTCCTGCTTTCAAACTGTATTACAAAGCTATAGTAATCAAAACAGTCTGATACTGAAATAATAAACACAGAGATCAATGGAACAAAATGAGAGCCCAGAAATAAACCTATCCATATAAGGTCAATTAATTTACTACAAAGAAGTCAAGAGTATACACTGGGCAAAGGACAGTGTCTTCCATAAATGATGCTGGGAAAACTATACAGCCACATGAAAAAGAATGAAACTGGACACTTATACCATACGCAAAAATCAACTCAAAATAAATTTAAGACTTGAACATAAAATCTGAAACCATAAACTCCTAGGAGAAAACACACGGGAAAAGCTCCTTGACATCAATTTTGGCAATGATTTTTTTTTCATCTGACTCCAAGAGCAAAGGCAAAAAAACAAAAATAAACAATCGGTACTACGTCAAACTAAAAAGGAAACCATCAACAAAATGAAAAGGCAACCTATGGAATGGGACAAAATATTTGCAAACCACACATCAAATAACCAAAATATACAAGGAACTCATATAAGTCAATAGCAAAAAAATAATAAAATAAATTTTAAAAAAATTAAAAAAGGAAAAAACAATGGGCAAAGGACCTGAATAAACATTTTCCCAAAGATATACAAATGGCCAACAAGTACACGAAAAGGTGCTCATGACATCACTAATCATCAGGAAAATGCCAATCAAAAAACACAATGAGACATCACCTCATACCTGTTTGGATGCTTATTATCAAAAGCTAAAGGATGACAAATGCTGGCAAGGATGTGGAGTAAAGGGAACTCTCATACACTGTTGGTGGAAATATAAACTGTTTTCACTATAGAAAACAGTAGGGAGGTTCCTTAGAAATTAAAAATAGGACTATAGTTAATAATACTATAATGCATATTTAAAAGTTATTATGAAAGCAGAATTTAAAAGTTCTCATCACAAGAAAAACATTATTTTGGAACTATGTAAGGTGGACAGATGCTAACGACACTTATTGAGGTGACCTTTCCCAATGTATACAAAACTGAATCATTGTGTTGTACACCTGAAATATTATGCTATATATCAATTTAACCTCAATTTTTTAAAAATTTAAAAATAAAGGACTACCATATGACCCAGCAGTCCACTTCTGAGTATATATCCAAAGGAAACAAAATCATTATCTCAAAGAGATATCTGTACTTCCATGTTTGTAGCCCCATTCTTCACAATACCAAGATATGAAAACAACTTAAGTGTTCATCAACACACAATAAAGAAAATGTGGTGTAGACTTACAATGAAATATTACTCAGTCTTATAAAAGAAGGAAATTATATCATTTGCAACAATGTAAATGAAACTGGAGAGCATTATGCTAAATGAAGCAAGCCAGACAGAAAGACAAATACTGCATGGCATCACTTACATGTGGAATGTAAAAAAAAAAAAAAAAGTTGAACTCAGAGAAATAAAAAGTGGAAAAGTGGTTGCCAGGCACCAGCAGGTGGGGGAATTAGGGAGAGGCTGGTAGAAAGTTCAAACTTGCAGTTATAAGTGAATAAGGTCTGAGGATCCAAAAGTGACTGTAGTTGATAACAATGCATTGTTTAAGTGAAATTTGCTAAGAGAGTAGGACTTAAATATTCTGTCTCACACACACACATTCACACACACACACACACAAACCCACACAAAATCCCACAAAGTACCTGGATTCTTGTACCCATTTAGAGTCATGTAGTGCAACTGCTACAGCTTGCATGAAGGTTTTAATTTGTTTTGTATTCTTAACTCAAGTACCACAAGCAGTGTTGTTTTGGGGCATGTCATTTTATTAAATGTTGAACATATCTTGTAAAAGTTGTGAATAAATGAAGGAAAGTATTATCAATTTACCTGTATTATCTTCCTGGAAAACTCAGAGTCTGTTAAAACTGTGGGAATAGATCTTTGTGCTTATAAGTAAAATGAAATTAACTCTAGGCTCATATATAAACTTTCTCATTTACACGAAAAGCTAGTGGGTCATTTATATATTTCATGAAAAGCAGGATGATTCTTTCCTGAGCAAGACCATCCATCCAGTGCATTGCGGGGAATCTGGCATCCCTGCCTTCTGCCAATCATTGTGAAAATAAAATAAAATCCCAATACAAGTACAAAACGCCTAGGATGGAGCACTGTCCCTGTTATGGAGTTACCACTCTAATTGTAAGCATGCTCCTAACCAAAGATTTCATATAGAACATATGATCAAGCACATGTCACAAAACAAGCTACAGATTTAAGCCTTTAGAATGCTCTACCATAGTAAAGTTACATTACAAGTCAAATGAAAATTACAGACACACACACACACACACACACACACAGATATATATATATTTACAGAAAGAGAAAGAGCAATGTAGACAACCAAAAGAAGCCTGGTGCCTTATTTTATACAAAATATGTAGAGAACATAAAAACACATTTCAAAGAGGCTGTAGATTGCTTTTAAGGTCCTTCCCATCTCAAAGAGATGATAGATAGATAGATTATAAATATGACGTAAAAATAAGTTGCTTACTATAATACTAAACAATCAACAAAAATTTTGCTGGGATCTTCAGAATTTAACATGGTTTGCAAAAAAAGATTTAGTCTGCTTATATCTGTAACAAGATAATCATCCACTTTTAACTCATGCCTTCTTTTTTTTTTCACAATAAATACACTTCTACTAAGCAGGTAATTAAAGATAATGGTGTGCTCGTTAGAGCTACACTCATATTTGATATTCTGCTTCTCACAATCATTACAAGACCAAAGTCTTCATTTCTTTATGGAATTTGAATGAGCCTCTTGAATAGTATTCAGTTATTCTTTCCTTTGCTCTTGCCATTCCCCAAACCATTAAACATTACAAGAATGTCAATGTGTGGAACAGAAATGTAAAATATGTTGTCTCGGCCTGTACTTAACAAAATATGCATACACTTTTACTTTTATTAGAGATGGTGATGGAGTCTGACTGTTGACTTTGTATATGTATTTTTAATCAGGTGTCAGAACTATTCTCTTGTCCAGTCCTAGCTGCTTCTATGAGAACTGTCCAGCATAATTAACGTGGTGCCCTTCTTTAAAAGAGTGGGAGACTGCAGACCGAAGTGAAGTATGGGGGTCGACCATGCAGAATGTAAAACATCTGTCTTTATAATCATCAGCTCACCAAGCAATATTTGTAATGTAAGAGATTTTTTACCTTTCGAATTCTTCTTAAATTTTCTCAGGCCCACTGTCCTACTATGTATCCAATCCTAACTAAGAGGGTTGTAGACATCATTTACTTACTTTTCCATTCACCCACACATTCACCCTTTCAACTGGCAAATCTTTATTCACTATGTATTATAAGTTAAATGCTGAATATTCTAAATCAAAGAGGCTCAAACACATCGAAGCATTAAATCAGAATGTTTTGCTTGTTCCTCAGATGAAAAGAAAGCTTTGGAAACAGTTCCCTCTCTCAAATAGAAATTAGTTAACTTACTGAATGCTTATAATAACCACATGGATAACTGAAATTATTGCCTCCATATTTTAAGTTGGAGAAACAAAGCCTTAGCAATTTTAAATAACTTGAACATGCCTAAATAGCTAGCGAGTATTATTAAGGTAGAGCCTAACCCAGGTTTGTTTCACTACAAACTTGGTAGTCCCTTAAGATAGGTCATATGAATAAACTAATTTTTAATTGGGCCTGGTTCTAGATGCTTCTGTGCTCAATTCATTTTTTCCCAAGATTTGTTTTTGGTATGGCTTTGTTTAGGACAGAGTTATCAGAAACTCAACCTCCTACCTCTGGCAGATCTGAATGTGTCCCCCCTGCTATTGTGATTTGCAGATGCAAATTTGCAGAACACAAATTTAGGTCTCTAACAATAGCTGAACGGCCGTCTGCTTCCCCTAGCAGCTCAGAAATTTCTTCTTGGATAGCTTTATTGGGATACACATGCTTATCTCTAATTCCTCAAGGGAATCTCATTGTAGAGACATGGGTTGCTTACCCTCAGATTAAAACCTAGAGGGAAAAAAGGATAACAGTAACAATGCAACAGCAAGAATGATCATCCCAAAGTCTCAGGAAAGATTAGAAGTGGCTGCACAAACACAATCCAGAAATCGGTATATATCAACCTCTGGTTCTCGTCTAAATCTCCTAAGCCCCCACAGGCTGACAACAAGGTCACGGAAAGACAGGAAGGGAAGGGAACCCACAGCTGGCATACCCATGTCGCCCAGCTTTGTGGTCTCAGTGCCAAGGCTGCCCTGTCTTTTGGTGTGTTTAAGCCTCAGTGATTCATCAAGAAGTTTTCTCAGCTCCAAAGGCTCAAAACTACAAGTTGACAGTCTGAACCTTAAAAGTATGTTCATCATGGTCAAAAAGAAATTCATTATGAAGTGGCCCCTCTTTATTAGAGGAAGACATATTATTTTCTTTCTTAAGAATGTTACCTCTCAAGCAAACCTCTATCCCTCATCTGAACAAAGGTGATATTTCTCGTAAGAAGATAACGTGAATGAACTCAGTTCTAAGATTATAGTTGCCCAGGCTGACTCCAAACATGCCTTCTGTCAACAGTATTGCTTTTATGTATTTCATTACTGAAGGAAACAGCAGGGCATGGGTACAGGGGTGCCTCAAACACTGGATTTCCAGAGACAGGAGTTCTTTCTCCCCATGCAATAGGCTCTCCAAAAGGTGGGGGGGGGGGCAGGGGGGTTCCAATTCCATTTCATCCTTCAAGGGCATCACTTAGGTGGCCACTGGCTAAGTTCTTTGTTTTCCTGGAAAAATATGTTACCAACTTTGAAAATGACAACTAAAACTCTGGGATACCCTGCCACTTTTATATGTGTTGATTTTTGTTTATTGTTTGCTTGGTATTGATTTAGAAGGGCAACAATGATTTTAAAGAGATACAAAAGTTTAAGGAACCCTGACTCAGAGTGACAGCTGATTCATCACAAAGGATTTCCCTCTTTGCTCCCCAGTGGGTCACTTATATGCTGAAACGTGGGAGACACTTTAGAAAAATCAATGACAAGCCATTTCTGCTATGAAACACTGTGCCTCTAATCTTCTGATTTCTCAAAAGTCAAGGTATGCAGATAAAATCTAGCTCATCCATCACTTTAAACTTCAGCATTAACATAAAGAGGGAACATGCCAATTGACTATTAGGTCTCTTATGTGCCACATGTCTTTGTCAGATAAATTATCACTCTAGTTAAATCCCCCAGCTAGATTCCAGGACTTATTTGCTTCCCTGGATTTGCAGAACGGCAAAACATCATGAGAAATTTGTGTTTCTTTCATAAAATGATAATTGTGCCAAAACACAAGCATGATTCAATTCAACAAGGTGACCATCCAAGGTCCCTTTTAGTCTTCCAATACAATGAAAAAGCTTTATGTGTTTATCAAAAACTCCAAAAGGAAATCACACTTCAATGATTAGATCAAAAAGCATAGGGGCAGCAAAATGCAAAGCAAAACATGTGCCTTAACAAAAAGAGCAAAATTTTTACTTAAAGAATGTAATTTAAAAATGGAAATGGCTGGGGTGCGTGGGTGGCTCAGTCAGTTAAGCATCTGCCTTTGGCTCAGGTCATGATCCTGGGGTCCTGGGATTGAGACCCATGTGGGGCTCCCTGCTCAGCAGGAAGTCTGCTTCTCCCTCTGTGCTTCCCCCCCACCCCCCCTCAAATAAATAAATAAAACCTTTTAAAAAAATGGAAATGACCATTTTAACATATGTAGACCATTCTATTGTTTCAAACCTGCTTGAAAGCTACCTCAGTAATACTGTGCTACTTTGGGCGTATTTTAAAGTACACAAACTCCCCAGTACTCCGGACTACTTTTCTGATCGACACCTTCACAAATTTAACACCATCCTGTCTCCTTGCTTTGCTGCCAATTGGTGATAGTATGTATGGATATGCACCCGCTGGTCTTCTGTGGACAATCACATCCATGTCACAAAGGAAATGTAGGCATTCTTGAGGTTCTTCTCAGCTTCTCTTTCTATGGAAAACCCTCTGGTTTCTCTCCTTGTTTCTAATTCTAATTTTATCTTTTCACTCTGTCAGTGAAATGCAAATCGATAAACCCCACCTCAGTGTCTGCTGTACAAGAATCCTTTCTATACCTGATTCTTGAAGCTCCCCATCTTCCTGTCTGCCTCTCATCTAAATATTTACAGTGTATAATTGAGGTTAACTGCAGCTATACTCTTTACTAAGCCTTAGGTAAGATCTTAAGCCTCAAGTTTCTGGTTTTGAAAGTAAAAAAAGAAAAAAAAAAAGAAAGAAAGAAAGAAAATTTTGAATTTCCAGAGCTGATCAAGTAGTAATAGGTTTTCAAATTAAATTAAGTATAAGATTTTTATATAAAACTAAATATGCTTTTACCTGAGGACAGGGAAGCAGGAGAACTCAAAGATCTGGTTTTGGTTTCTAGAATAATGCATGGCCTTGCTTAAACACCTTCACACATTAGAAAATGCACAACTACTGAGAAGTGTTAACTTTATGATCATCATCCAGTGTTTCTATTGCATTGTTTTCAAAGTGCTTTGATATTAACTGGTTATTAGTAAGATGAACATCATGTTCCTGTCTCCGCATTTTTACCCTTATAATGAATAACGGTAAAAGACTGACTAAACTGAGCTGACCCACTATGCCTTCCCCACCACTGCCATCTTTTTCTTACTGCTTGATTTTTCAGGTGCAGATAAAACATGACTTATGAAGAGAGTACCCATAGCTGTTTACTTTATGTCTCACCAAAAGAACCAAAAGAACATATAATAGTGTGTATTTTCCTATATTCCACAGTCATATAACAGTAATAATACTGCTTTGTCTGGGCAATGTTGAAAACTAACAGATGTCACCAGGCAAAACGACTGAGACATGAAAAACTCTTATTTATTCTGGGCCTGGTTTTGAAAAAAAGTGGCCATAAGGAAGTAATTGCCAGACTTCCACAGGGCGCTAAGTCTACTGAATGTTGCCAATGTCGTTTAAACAAGAAAGTGGGTATTTGAGTACTAAGGGGAAAAAGTGCTGAAAGGACAAAAATGCAAGGGTTGTGGGAAAGAGTCCTCTCTTAAATGGGAAAATGCATAAATAAATGTGCAAATTAATTTCCCATTAATTTTGTTCATGGTAACAGAAAACAACAAGCATGTAATTAAAAAGTTCATTCCCCATTCCCACTGTATCCAAGAATTTCTTCAAGGGTAAGCGCTCAGAGCTACTGAGTGAACACCTACAATGTTGGACATTGTGCCCTGCACATAGGGCCATTTTAAACATGCTTCAATCTTGATCAGCCGTCAAGGGAGAGCAAGGACATCTGCTCAGTGCCCAGGAGTCCTTTCCTGAAGGGTGGCCTTAATGGTCAATGAGTAGCATTAACTGGGCAATGCTACCCTCAGATAACAATGCATAGAACAAGACCACGTAAAATAAAATAGCATTATCCTTTCGAATTCACATTCCTCGAGCCCTTTTAATGGGACTCTTTTCTGCCAAAGCTGCAACTCATTTTTCACAGAGGAAAAAGAATTAATCATTATGTGTCGGGGGCCAATAGGAATATGATCAAATTAATTTTGATTTTAAGGAATTGGATGTGCGTGGAAAGGGGGAAAGTTGTCAAAAGTTAAGAAGAGTTTCCGTTTGGTGGTTTTGTTTCTATTGTGGGTTTTTCCTTTGTTTCATTCTGGGGTTTTTTTTGTTTTTTTTGTTTTTTTTAAGTAAGAATCTCAATTTCTTAGTGGAAGTTTCAAGATGAAGGAAAAGTGCTGACAGTCCAGCACTGACCCTTGACACGGTTCTTACTCTCTCGGGAGAATGTCACATAGTGGCGTGACAAGCTCGCAAAAAATGAGAAGCCCTGAAATGCGGGAGCACTGAGCAAAGTTTAAGGCCATATAAATAGCGCCCCTTGCTGGGAGTTATTTCCTGGGAAGGCTGGGCAATGGCAGGGCACCGGATTTTGTGACATTCTTTCATTGTATAGCCATGGAAAGAAGCCCCAGAGCTGGGGGAGCTGGGGGGTGGGTCCAGGCACCTCTCTGTTTACCATGCCACAGAACTTTCTGAAAAATGCCCATGTTTGGCTTTCTTAATGAAAGGAAACTGTGAGTCTGGAGCTGAGAACACAAGGAAGTCACAAACAAGCAGTCCTCTTTTGAGTCTTAATTCCCAAACCATCCTCCAACCACAGAGAACAGACTTTAATTCTGATTTCCTGTCAGTATTGGGCGTCACACAGGAGATGTAGAATTTAACCACTGAGCCGAACACTGTTTCTGCAGGAACAGAGCTGAGCAGCCCCTCGCACAGCAGGACGTCTAAAATTCTTAGAAAAAGGCCTGACAACCCGTAACAAAGGTTTTCAACAAACAAACCACTAACTTTAACTAGAAAAACACTCCAACTCCCAAGCTTAACTTTCAAATGACTCCAAAAAATGGCCTTCAAGAAAGAAAGTAAAATAAAAGGAACAATCCGACCATGGCTATATGATTAGTTTTATATTATTTTTGCTTTTTCGAAAAACCCTTCCTCAACAGTCAAAATCCTGTAATCCAGCAGCACTTACAAAATGGTGTTAAATCAGAGAAAGAGCTGGTATTTCTCCACTCGATACACAAAATGAGCCTTTCCTTTTCCTTCAAGACCAACATACCTCCTCAAGTTTCAGTACCTTTCTTTCTAAATTTTTATCTTAAACATTCATTTTTAACTCCTCCAGAATACAGATAAAAATATTCTATTTTTACCTTTCTATTTCTGCATTTTATTGAGCCATCTATGTTATCAAGACTGTCTCATAATTGGGCTCCTTACCTCCTGATTACTTTAACCTGTCCCTGAATATAATTAGATTCAATTTACCATCGGACCAAATTCTAGTATTTTCTCTTCACCATGATCATCCCAACCCTTTTGTCCTCTTATCTTGCCTCTGCAAACAGGCTTCAGTTTTCTTTCTTAAACATCCTCTTTTGTTCATGGAAACTAAAGGAAGACCAGGAACCACAACATAATTCCCGCTTTCTTCTACAACTTGAAGAAAAATTTGTCTCCTTCTCCTCAACTCAACGGATTTCCTGGGATCTGAAATTACTTTGCCACCCATTGTTTTCTTACAAATTTGCAGCGGCAAAATACTGAAACGCCCCCATTATTTTTCTTGATCGTATTACTGCTAATTAGCAGTACCTGGACATTTATCCTAATTTGAAGGTTCCGAAAGGTAATATGAATCTAATAAGGTCACTCCTGGCTCTTTGAATCATAGTGTTTTCCAATGGATGCAACATTCAATGCATCCTTAAAGGTATTTAGATTTTAGTGCCCCCTTGCTGGGACTTGGGTACCACCCTATGACAATTTGAGATGCCTGTCCTTTAACAAACACTTCTTTTAGAAGTGTTTAGATTTATGCTTCAAACTGGCTGAAAATCACAGGCGTTTCAGGTAGATATTTCCTATGCACCTGAAATTCAAATTTAACACAGAGCAGAAATAATCCCTGAAAGACAAAAACAAAGCAGGCGGTTAATACAGACCAGACTTTTCTTCCCATAGAGGCTGTGGAGTAAATAACAGAGCCTTTCTTTAACCAAGGATTCTTTAAAGAATGAGGTCCTAACGTGAAGTAGGTTCGACTAGACTTGTGAACGCCAGTTCACAGAACAGCATGTAGCAGAGACTTGAAGTCTGTTTGGGGCAGCTTCAAACCTAGAAATGGGTACCGATGCAATTGCACCAGGACAGAAGCTTAAGTGTGGGCACCACTGGCAGGAGGACAGGCTAAGGTCTGCATAGTCAGGGAGCCTAACACAGGCACAATTCTCTCCAGGGACTACTCAGCCTCGGCTTGCTTTGATTTTGTGCACAGAAGGACACCTGTGTCTGCTGGGAAGCGATTAGAGTGTCAGATGCAGACTTCACAAGAAGTGTAAGTTTTTAGGTAAGGTCAGACATCTAAGACTGACCCAACATTAATGGGACATTAACCTCCATCACAGCCTTATCATCAAAGATGCATGTGTGCTCCCATCACTTCAAGCTCGAGTCATAGGAGTTGATAACAGCTTCACCACCATCACCACATCACGGTAGGAACTCAAGTTAGCTCACTTCACAGACGTTTCCCTTGCCCTCTTTAGAGATTCACAAATACCTGTGAACTGATAACTGTTTTAGAGGTGATCGTTTTAGAGATATCACACACAGTGTGAGAGTGCATAGACCACAGAATCATCCAGAGCTGGGCAGATTCCTGCCTTTACTAGTAATTAGCAGTGTGACCTTGAGCAACTCACGTAATCCCTCTAAACCCTGGTTCCTTACATATAAAATGTCAATGATACTAATAATGTTTATGTCATAGAATTCGACTGAAGATTCAGTAAGGTAATGAATGAACAGTGCATGGTAAGAGATAATTAAAGACTAGCTAGTATTGGTGGAAGGTGAGATTAGTGAAAGTGTTATGGCTGCAGAATGATAAAGGCGGCGGAATATATTTGAAAGAGGAAAAAGACAAAAGAATACGACAGGGTCACAAGGAATTTGCACAGACTGGATGAGGACTGGCCTGATTATACATTTGTGTGGGGCAACAGGACAGTCAGTCAATTCACTGACTAATGCAGGTCTTATGTTTGGCATAGATTCACTGAGGGGGGAACAAGAACCAGTGAACTAACATCCAATCTGAGCTGGGCTTGTTTTCCTTATTTGGTCAAATTAATGATCGATCAATTTTGGTAAAACTGTATATTTGACATGGTTGCACTGCCATTTCCATTAGTCTTTTCCCCAGGGAATTGCCCAGAGCTGATGATGTCATGCCTATTTATCGACCTCCCCTATAAAAGCAGGTGCCCTAGGAGTTCCTGGGTTCTAATCCCAGTTCTCCTACCATCAACCTCCGATGCCCAGCCGAAAAGTCTGCGCGTGTGTTTCTGGGATGGTGGTTTACAACTGCTCAGAGCCATATAGAGCTGGTTGGCTGAGACAACAGAATAACCATTCCTAACACACTGTCATCTTGACCCTGAAAGAAAGACCACAGGCAAACAATCATTCCAGGCAATATCTTAAACCACTTGCATTTAGAGAGTTCAAGAGCTGCTGGTCCAATACAGGTGGTCAAATTATCTTTAACAATATACTTTCAATGACATATGTATTTCAATACATGGCTATCAAATACATATGTGGATTCCTTAATTCCCTAACTGCCCTAACGCCTGGGTTTAGAACTGAAAATGTATCCTCCCATGGAAGCCAAATATACTTCTTAAACCAGGAATTAAAAACAATAGTCATTCCCCTAGGTGAACTGAAACCAGTAAAATATGCCAATCTCAGCTTCTAATTTATAATGGATATTTTTCTGATAATCTAAGATTTGGCAATACCTAAACATTCCTAATTGAGTATGTGCGTTACAGCATTATCATTTAATTTTCCAAAAAAGCACAAAGGAATTATAAAATAGGGCCCATCTTGTCTCTTGTGGCTTTATGTGATATACGTATATCATAGATTAAACCACTCATGACAGACACAGAAATAACCAAAATCAAAACTAGAGTAACATAAATCTCACAAAGGATTTCAGAAGGACAAATGCACTTCAGAGAAAAGAATTAAAACAGCTTTGAAATACAGAAACTAAGTTACTTGTTAGGTGAAACCCTTAAACCAACTTAATATTTAAATATCTAACAGTATTACTCACACATTCTTGCCCCCTCTTCTCAAGGTTAATAGGACAGAGGCAGATATGTTCATGTGTACATTTTCCATTTTTTGGCTTACCACATTCAGAAAGGAAGCAATCTTTTCCCCCGGGCAGTTCTGAGTTGGATAAAAGGAAACAAAGTAGGAAACATCTTTCTTATTAAGTGACGGTGTTCTCCGTGCTGGTTTCCAATGAGGAGGAAGAAAAGAAGTGGTAAAAGGCTAGGTCCATTCACACAACACTGGGACTGAATGTAAATGTCAGCTCAGCCAAACAAGTTAAAAGTAGACATCTAAAACCTGACATCCTAAAATTGTTATGTTAAAAAAAAAGGGGGGGGGGGTAAAAACTATTGTGTGATGGAATAACTGCTTTTCTATGTTTAGAAACTGTACCCACCAAAAATGCATTACCCACACAATTCAATAACTAAAAATGAAACATAAAAATTCACTAAGGCTATACCTTAAAAAAATCACTTCACTTTACAACTGAAAAATGGAATAGACTAACATTTTAAAAGCTACCCTCCTACGTGTGCAGAGAGAGTGCTGTATTTTATGAAGTCTGCTTCCATCTAGAGATAACATCAACACCAGATCATTTTAGGGCTCACAGAAAATAAGAACCAAGAATTGTATTACCATCATACTAGAAATTACACGATGCTCATAAAATATACAAAATAAACCCTCCAATAAACCTGCATTTGTAGCCTATTATAGGAGCATTTTCAACTTCCACTATAATATAGGAAAATAAATAGCATTTGGGCTTCTAATCAGTCCTTATTCTACGCTTCTCTTTCTTTGCCCAAGTGTACAATGAAAGCCAACCAGTTCTATCCTTACCCTTCCTCCCCAAATAGCATTTAATAGTAAAAACATCAGTAAAGACCTATTTTCTGGTTCTGGCCATGGCCCTGTCTTGCTGTCTAACCTGTGATAAATAATTTCCTTTATTTTTCAACTCAAATAGCATTGACTGAGTTTGCACCATGCCTACAGATGGGCAACATCTCTCCTCAATCTCCTCTCCTCTACTGTGAGAGGTCTGGAGAAGGCTGTAGCCTTCAGAAAGGAGAGGGAGGACTTTCTGAAATCTGATGCATGAACAACGAGGTAAGGGAGGGCTTGTTACTTTCCAAGTGGTGCCAGGGGTTGCACGCAGCTGGATGCAAGTGGCTCATCCCATCCGATAAACCCACAGGTGCCTCTAATTGTCCCTCTTAGATCTCAACTTCGCCAGCCTCATGCACCTGAGGGCTCGGAAGCTGTGGCATGTCTATCACTAACACTGGAATACAGATGCAGTGATGCTCAAAGGTCAGGGCTGGTGGAAGCCGTGGCACTCGATTAGATACATCTCTTGGCAAGTGACACTAAACACAACATTTTTTAGATGATTGGGATGATTCTCCTCCTCCCAATAAAACTTACTACTTTCAGAGAAACCTGGACGAATTGTGACTCCATTTTGTAGACGAACAATTGGAGACAGGGACAGACACTTGCCGATATCTTCCGAATAATTAATGTGATAGCTATGTGGATGTTCGGCACTTTTAGTTTCCAAGAAATCAGAAATCTCATGTATTTGCTTCAAGTTATTAATTTGAGCACATATTTCAGTGTCATTGCTGTTGTTTGATAGACCAGGGACACTGGGTGGTATGAATGCACTTATGAGCAGATTGATAGAACAAGAACGAATGAGGAGATGGAAGGGACCAAAGAACTCTGGGGTCCTACTTTTAAACCCTGCACCCCCCTTCCACCTGAACCCCCATGGCTAGAGCTGACAGTGACCACCTAGAAGGAGATAAGCAGACAGACAGTTCAGAGAAAGAAGCAAAGGAGCAACCGTGCAGATATAATGGGCAACCCTACAGCCATAGGGCTCAGCAGGATATGCGCGATGATAGACCCCTCCCTATTCCCCAACAGTGCCTGCAAATCTAGGTGACAAAGTCGACTTTCCGGGGACTCTTTCTCTCAACCTCAGCTCAGGACCACATTCACATTCTTGTTATCAGCGTTGCCATTTCTAGCTGACACACAGCAGTTTCCACATTTTGTAAAGGTTGCATATTTGAAGTCATTCTCTTAGGGAGAAAAATCAGTTACTGTGCAGACAAAAAGTAAAATTACTTTAAATGCTGATATTATTTTTAAAGGGCAAATCAATTTCCAAAACCAAATTAAATGGAAAAGTCATTAAAAAGTCAGGGTAGGGCTAAAGCATGTGTTTAGGTATATCATTTCGTTGCCCAAATCAAGTTAGGTTCAAAACCAATGACTTTTTGCCTCATAACAAATGGTTTACAAGAAAAAGTACAACTATCAAAAACTAAGGCTGAATGTTAGATATTCTGCCACAGTCTAGTATGAGGCTGAATGTCACCCAAAACACTATCAGAAGAGTATTTCCGTACCTTCCCCTTTGCAATAATTATCAAACCACAGTTTTATAAATACTTTGCAGTTTGAAAGAAATCTTGGGACATTTTATCTGGCTTAAAAATAAATGTATATACAATTATATTAAAAACATTTCCTTACCCCTCACTCACAACTTTTCTCACTACACACACAAGTAACAGCGTATGGTTCATGTTTCAAAAGTACCCCATGAGAATAAAGAGATATTTTCTACCCATTGTCAATTAGAATATGTGTTCACCTTTTTAAATCTGTATTTTAAAAAACTAAACATTTCCAAAGATTTCTTTCTCTCCAAGCACAACATTAAGGTCGCTTGCATCCTAAACCCAACCATGAGCTGAAACAACACCAGCATGACATTATGGTGATAGCATGGACTCTACTCAGCGTTGGAAATGCCAAGCCTGATCGACTGCTGTCGTCCTGGCTCACATTCGTATAAAACAAGAGGTTCCTGACTTTCCTTCTTCAAATGGCAGGGTGAATTGTCAGACTTTTCTTCAAGAAGTCTGGAAGGTAAAATTTATCCCCTGAAATGATGACCAAATTAATAGAAGAGGAAGAAGTACCACATTAGGTGATACGCTCAAAATAGACTCATTGCGGGTCTAGGAATTTTTTTACAAAGATGATTTGGAAAAAGCTTTTGTCCATCAAGGAAAGAGGAAGGAAAGAGGGCTTTGGGTCTCAAATTTCTCATTTCAGGTTTCTCTTAAAGCCAGGCTTTGCCTGTGCCTCCTGTCTTCCATCATATCCTCAAATTCATGGAAAACTCTAATTCTAGCTGACTATGTCTCAACTATGGTTGCAAAGTTGCAAAGGCTACTATGTGGAAAGCAACTATTCCTGGGAGAATCAGAAGGGAATTTTGTTGTGTTATTATTTGGATTTTGCTTCTTCAACTTTTTCTTTTAACTATATACAATTGGTATAGGTTCTAACTAGGCAGAAACTTTTTTGTATTATTAAAAGAGCTGTTCATCAATTTTGAACACTGCTTCCACTAGAAAAGTATATGCATCCCCTTGTTAACAGAAAGAGGACAGGACATTAATTATGCAAACCCATCTGTGTCATACCAACAAGACACTTTATCTTCCCTCCAAATGGGCACCGCAATCCACTCAACATTGAGGTACCTGGGTAAAGAGGAATGTTCTAGATTCCACTGGCCATGATTTTATGTGTTCTTTTAGTGGCATGACCCTTATTTTATTAATCTGTGTCTTTGTCTTCCTGCCCTTGACCCCCAACCACAGTATGTTTTCCAACAGAATACGACAGACGACAACACATATGTAACACTATATTAGAATGGTCATTTTAACATCATTAAGGTTCTAGCATTATCAGAGAAAAATTCAAGAGATTTCTTTTTGTGGAGTAGAAAGTCACTTCACCTTTCTAAGTCTCTGCTTTTTAAACAAAAAACAGGAAACGATGTTTCTGTCCTACCTACTCAAAACAGTCGTTATGAGGGTCAAGCAATAGAATATGTGAAAGCGGTTTTTGAAACTTTTTGAGGACCCATCACATATACAGGAGCTTCATCATTAAGGTGAGTTGAAATCTCATTTGGTTAATGTAGGTGGAGCAAAATGGAACTCTGAGAAAATTATCTGAATGAAGAAAAAAAAAAAGGCTAACTCTGGCTACTGAAAGTGATCTCTGTTTTAAATTACCTACCCCAGGGACACCTGGGTGGCTCAGTCAGTTAAGCGTCTGCCTTCAGCTCAGGTCATGATCCCAGGGTCCTGGGATCAAGTCCCACCTTGGGCTTCTTGCTCCGTAGGAAGCCTACTTCTCCTGCTCTCCCTGCTTGTGCTCTCTCTGACAAATACATAAATAAAATCTTAAAAAATAATAAATTACCTACCCCAGGCTTTTGCTTTACTCAAATGCACTGAATAATCATTGTTTTGTTTTGTTTTGTTTTCTCTTCACCCTAACTTGCAAAGAGAGGGTCAAAGCTGAAGGTATTATTATTGTCATCATTATTATTATTGTGCCACACACCTGCTAGTCACAATTCAATAACTATCGAACATATGGCAACTGCTTTTCATGCTTAAAAATAATAGGCATATGTTGCCTGGTTAAATGATACATCTAATAGGTTTGAAAGCTGATTCACAGTAATCATTCACAGCAATGATTTGTATTTTCACGACTAAATGCCCACCACATAACCTTTCCTTGATTCTGCTCTCCAGAACTTTTTTTTTTAACTGCACACAAGTGTTCCTTCTATTCTAAATGGTTCTTACCATGCCTTCAGCATTATGAGTGTTTCCACAGTTATAAACATCGCCATACACATCTTCGACTTTAAACTGCACCCTGACATTGTTATAGCAGTTACAGAACTTAAAATTGATTAATCATTATAGTATCTATTTTGAGCCTCTACCACAAAGCAAACTCGGGAATGCCTTTGACTCTATATCAAAGCTCCCTCTAATCCAATGTTCTTTCCATTGTGAACAAATTGGGATTCACTCTGTTCTATTTATCTCCCTGCCAGGACGTGGCTCTCTATGACTCTGGCTCATGAATAACCCTGAAAGCTAGCTAACTAGCTGAATACTTTGCTTACCCAAGCACAGTTTTGCTTGGGAGGGGGCTGTTATTTCTGTTTCTAGGTATTGATCTGGGAAAAGAATTAAGCAGGTGGGTCTACTGTACAAATTTAGATACATAACCACCCATCATGGGGGAAATGGCCAAGGGAAATCAAGTGCAATGAAACTGAAGTTAAAATTTCCAGATCCCATTGGACTTTGAAGAGCCAAGGTCATGTTATAAAAGGTCAGATGAAAGATAAGTAACACTTTCATTTGCTAAAAAATGAAACAAGAACCCAACAAAGTTCAGAGGATCACAGGGAACCATTTTTCTTTAATAGCAGAATGCACAATAGATTATCAACCATGCCTTTTGTCAGCACTCAGAGCTCTCATTGTGTAGCTATTTCTCACCTTGGGCAATAGCAGCTGTTAGATTCATTGATAGTTATGTGTAAACCATGTGTGACAAAGCAAATTGTAAAACGTAATTTATAATTTAAGACATAATTATAGCTATTCGGTTACCAAATACCTTTACTATTTCCTATGTTAATTATATGCCTCTTCCAAGAGACCCATGGTTTGTGAATGAGCTTCAGAAGTGGCAGGTAAAGTAAACCATTGATGTGGATTGCGCTGTGATAGAAATAACAGCCTTCACCAAAAAAAGAGTGCATCACAGATTCTGCTGGCAAGGAAGAACAAGAAGATGATGGACCTCGGAACTATAATAATAATAAAATGAAATGAATGTTAGTGTGGCTTGCTGCTTTCTGTTTCACAGCTTCATAGACTCGTGGTACTTGGCACAGTACCAAACTTCAACTGACATCTCTATTTCAGTTAATGTGGGCCTTCTCTTTGCATTTTTACAATTTGCTTTTCAAATAAAACAATGTTAATAATAAAGCGTTTGTCTCTCAATATATTTCTAAAGTTGACACTTCTGATTATATCCAAATAGAGAGGATACAATTGAAACAATTTTTAAATAAATTTCAAATAGTTCAAGGTACAATGTCTTTCACCAAGCAGGCAAAGCAGGCATCACCAAATACTCACATAATCCCTTTAAGAAATGGTGTCCAATTTTTTTACTCTTAATAACCACAGAAAATTGGAAACCATTTTCCCAAAGACAGACACTTCCACTGCTAAGGCTGCTCCCCAGACAGCATCACACATTGACTAAAATCCTTTAATGGGTTAAAAAGAAGAGAAAATGATCTTTTAATTAGCAGTACGGATGGGCGATTTTGGTGTTTCCTCTCCTCTCCTTTGCCAACAGAAGATGTGATAAAGCACCAAGCGTACTCATTCTGAGAACCTGACCCCACAGTCTGGCCTCCCTCTTTACGAGACTGACTGAATCATTTCATTTTTGAAACATTCCATTTCTACGCATGTACTCATGTATCATGTAGTGCCGAGAATACCACCACCAAGGTGAGTAGCCACCCTGCAGCCCGGAGAAGAGAAGGGTATCTGCAACAGCAAATGCAATGGAAAATAAAAAGTGATGATCAGATTTTGTGGCTAGGAGTGGGTCCCTGAGTGTATGTGGGTCCCTGAGAAAGCAGTTTCACTTGAGTTGAATGGGCACAAAAGAAAGGGGGACCATGAGTACAGACTCTCTTTAAAAATCTTTGGCAATGAAGCTGGGAGGAAGATGATTGACAAGAGGGGAGAAGAAGGTAACCAGGGAACTTATGCCTGGATATCAGTCCAGCAACAATCGAAGTGAAAACACTGAAATAAATCTCTGCAGAGTGAGTCCTGGCTGAGAAGGGAGCCAAGAGAGGCCAGAAGGCAAGACAGTAGTGACAAGACTCTCTCCTTGACCAAACTTTGGTCAGGCTTCCCTACAGCCTCTAGGCCTCCACCTTGGTGCCCATCCTTGTCTGCCCCATACGGTTCAGCTGTACCAAGAATCCTGGTGTGTCATTGCAAAGAGAACTCCACATCTCTGATACTGATCAAATCCTTCACCCACGTGCCACCCTTGGAATCTGATCACCCTGCCTGCTTTGAGCAAGAACCCTGTTGGGTCTGTTTAACCAGAATTCCCCCCTGTCCACCAGTGCTTCCTCTCAGCAATTTTCCATCCACTGTCACCCTGCTCCTTGGCTATAAATCCTCATGTGCACATGTATTTGGAATTCAGCCCAGATTTATACTGAGGTCTCTACTTCCCTATTGTGATTATCGTGAGTAAAATCTTGCTGCTGCTTTAATTTCTGCCCCACTCTGGTTTTACTTTAACAGCACAAGGGAAAGGTAAGGAAAAGGGATCAGCAGGAGAAAAACTGAGTTCAGTGGACGTGGGGAATTAAGGCTCCTAAAGACACTTACTTGGGGAAGAAAACGTTACACAGGGAAAGCAGAATTTTGGGGACAATTCTGTACTCAGATTTCTATTAGGTTATCTTAGCATCATTGCACTTTATTATTTTCTCATCTATCTGAAAACACATTCAACCAAAATGTCCTTCTACTAGGTTTCTCAGAGACAAGAAATGCAAAACACAAATATGCCACCGAGAAGCACACTACTGACTCAGAGACAGATGACATAACTACCACATTATTTGTGGGGAAACAGCAAAGTGTTACTACACAGCGAATTCACATTCCCCCACTTCAGGAATACACCCATAAAAGCACAGGTAGGTGTGACAGAGCAAATATCCCATGGTCACCCTGCGGTGGAAATGTCAAGGACGGGTCAGCACGAGACCCTTTCAGGGATAATGTGGCACTATGTCTCCCTGTAGGGATAAAAATCTTGGGGAGAAAAAGAAGTCTACTGTGGCTTTCTTACAAGAAACAAGAGAAAAAGATAGAATACTACTTATACACCTAATGGCCATCATGGTGACCAAGAGTGATAGGTTTTATCAGAGAAGCACCAGATAAAGTTAACATACACTGTTTGAAATGAGTTAATTCTTCTAAAAACAACAGTGTCGACGTGCTCTCCTCAAAATATCTTGACATTTTCATAAATACATTCACATAAATAAACACACTTTGCTGTATGGGAGTGAGGGACTATAAAAGGATTGAAACCTTGTACTGGAGTCCAATTTCTGTCGCTTACTAGCTATGAGATCTTGGGCAAATGGCTTAGCTCTTCTCAACTTTGTGTTTATCACCTATAGCACATGGGCCTGTCAGCTAAATGACATGATGTATGTAAAGTACACAGCTCCACACCTGGCGTGAAATGCGTCTGCAGATTATCATTGGTTCCCTCCCTTCCTTCTCTATAGAGCCTGTTTTAAAAGAAATGGTTTATGCGTTAGTCACACTATAAGACTATGCCCCTGGATCTTTAATGGAATTGTATTTGCTATGTGAGCAACATTACCTGACTCACAGGGATATGAACCTGGGTGACTGATGAGTGTAATCTATCCTAATTCCATGGATCCTTAAGAAGTGAAAATGTGGGCCAACCATGTGACTTTCTCTTCAAGAGGAAAAAAGCATTATTACACATTCCAGAAAACCTGCTGGGATTTTAGAACAGTTATCCAGTTATGCATCTCTAAACCCTTTAAAAGCCTAACCAATATTTAGGACTCTGCAAGGTTATTTCCCAGAATGCTAGAAATCAGAGTATAGAAATAGATGAGAACTATCGTGTGTTTCATTATTCAGATCTGACAACTTCATGAATTACTGGGCAGATTTCCCCAATCTCATTTATAATTGAGCATTTGTGTTCCACTGTGCGTCCAATGTTTAAAATTGTCTATGAGTTGAATCTCCAAAACAAACTCCTCTGGAAATTTCCTGTGGCTAGACTCAAAATGTTGAGAAAGCCTGGTGTCACTCTCGGGTCTTCCTGATGCCGACCAGTGAGCAAGGAACGCAAGCCCTTTATTTACTCTTACCAAATATCTTTCTTATTCTAGTACAGGAAAGGTCTAGTCACTCTCACCGAATAGGGCATTAGGCTTGATGTTATAGGTTGATACAAAGATAGTAAAGGTCTCATTTGTGTTTGAAAGTAGACCATGAACTTATAGGGAAATAAGAGGGGTTCACAAACAATGACCGTGGATATCAGTGAGTGATGAGCACAACTTATGTGGTGTCACATGTTAATGGGTTTCACAGACAGGGACCAGACTTTTCGGAGCTGATAACATTTATGTGGTCTCCTTCAAATGTGCAAGATCTTGAAAGCCAGAGATGATAAAAGAGAGTTTATTCCAAGAAGCAGCATGAGGAAAGAGTGGTAGGAGACCTGATGAATTTGAGGAAGATATTCCTTTTACTGCTGAGTGGTAGAGCAGTTAGAAAGGAAGCTTTTTAGCTGTTTGAACAACTACACATCCACTGTATTCTGTAGACTACAAACTCCTTGAGGACAGGGGCTTATATTCATCACTGTAGGACTAATGTCCAACCCATTGCATGGCTTATCCTAACTATGTGATGATGACAATAATTATCGTTATTTGCTCAGTAAATATCTGTTGAATGAATGAAAGTGTGTTGATTCATAGGCAAATGTCAACTTGTGGGGAGAGCAGCTCTGTTTTTGGCTCTGCAGAATATGTCGTGTGTCCCACGGTTAGAAAGGACATTTAATAGGGTGGCTGGTATACATTAAAAGTCATCTCGAAAATCCAGAAATGTGGTATAAAACCAACAAAATACAAATTAGGAAGGATGGGTAAAAATATATTTATGTTTTTTAAAAAGGCAAATAAAAGGCACGCCCATTTATGTGATCTCTTGGGTCCCTTCCAAACCTCAGACTCTGGGTGCCTTCCTTTCGGTAGTACAACTTATCTCGGATTCGCATAAAGAATAAAATGTAATGAGTTCATCCATTCTGCAAATCTATGTGAAATATAGAGACGCTCCTTTATTGTGAGTCTGTGAACTTCTTGAGATAGGAGCCACATATCCACCCTCAGTTCCTGACAACAGGCCATCAATAAATACTCACTCAATGAAGACAAGGAACGTCTTCAGCTTCAGCAATCTAATGTGTTCTGTTTAATATTCGTTATTTTCCAACTGTTGTAATTTTTATAGCCCCTGATTTATTTTCAAAGAGAGGCAAATAAGAGTGACTATAAGACAACAGCTAATTCCTCAGAACTCCTATAGCATTTTTGCATCCCCCTTATGACCCATTTCATTCTACCTCATATTACCATTACGTGAAAACAAGATTTTTTTCCTATTATCCTGGAAGCTCCTTCAGTCCCAAACTGCAATCTGAGTACTCTTTAAAACCCAAAGAAACACATCTCATAATGCTTTGCACACATTAGGCATTAACAAATATTTGTCGAATGTTCAAGTTCTAAAACATTTAATATAAGCTTCTATCAGCACAACATGACACAAATGTAAATACTAAGGGGAGTGCTAGTAATGAACCAAGATACAAGTACTGAGAATAATGCAGTAATGAACTGCCTCTTATTGCCTAGCCTGAATGCAGGTTAAAGGAAATTCATCATTTTGTCAATTAAACCTCATCATTTTGTCAATTAAACCAAGGAGCCCAAAAGCATCTTCATTGACTTCCTCCACTCTCTTTGTATTACTGTATACTGAAACCAAGTTACAAGGTAACTTTAGAACTGATCTGCTTTAGAATGTCCTATCCGTATCTAGGTAGAGATGGATGAAAATTTGTGAGAAGACACTGTCAGCATTTATTCTAAAGTGGAAGGGGGGGGTGCCTGGGTGTTGCAGTCATTAAGCATCTGCCTTTGGCTCAGGTCATGATTCCGGGGTCCTGGGATTGAGCCCCACATCGGGCTCCCTGCTCAGTGGGGAGCCTGCTTCTCCCTCTCCCTCTGCCTGCTGCTCCCCTACTTGTGCTCATTCTCTGTCAAATAAATAAAAAATTTTTAAAAGTCTTTAAAGCGGAAGGGGTTGCTCGCTGTGATAGACCTGCCCAGGATTCAAACCTCACATTTAAAGTCTTGCCATCGGGATGACTATGGGACACTCTGCCATGGAAATCAACACATTATAACAAAGCCTTTATGATACATCAGAGGGAAAAAAATACTCAAATTGGAATGAGATCCAAGATTAATTTGCCTTATTGTGAACTCTGCTCTATAGACAACATGGTACAATGAGGTCTTGCAAGCAGATAATAAATTAAATGACTATTGTTGCATATAAAATCAATTTTGAGAATACAAGTTTGACAGAAAAATAAGGAAATAAAAAGTATACTCCAAGTATTGATCCTTTTTCTGCTGCATCATTATTAGCTTTGGTAAGGAAATGTGTGTCTCAAATGTATTAATTCAAATGCAACATATGGTGACTTGTCCTCATGGACCCCCAAAAGTCTTTGGTCAGAATGCAATTAAAGAGATTCTAATGTTCTAATTAGGAGCAAAACTACTTACTTGGCAAAAGGGAAAAAAAATACCAATCTCTTCAGTCCACAGTCTTTATTCACCTCCTCTGACCTGGGGCTATCAACTAGAGCCTTTTCTCCTTCCTACAAAACCAAGCTACAACTGCTTTCAAAGACCTACTCCAAAATTTCAGGACCCAGACACATGAAATTAATCAGTGAAGTCCCAAACAGTAAGGATGAAGTGAACTGTAGCAATGATTACTAAAATATCCCTCGCTTAGAAGGCAACCTAATATGGAAAGAGGATCCATGTTAATGATGCACGGGGGAAATAAGTTCAAGAAGAATAGATAAAAAGGGCGTCTGCAGGGGGGGATTCTCCCTAACAGCCTGTGAACCCCGGAGACTAGGGATGCCTTGCATCTAACATTATCACCTAACCATCTTATCAGCTAACATGCCGAGTGTTTAATAAGTTTACACAACTATAAAATAACAGTGGCTCCTGAAGAAAAGACTTCCAGAGAACAAGGTGAGGGAAGAACCCACAGGAGTACTGTTGTTGTTTTTTTTTAACCTGTTATGGGATCTCTAAAACTTCCTCTCGATTTTTCAGAAACCCCTTTTAGAAAGGAAAAGGAAAAACACATTCGCTAGTCTTCCAAAATGTTTCAGACCTTCTGGAGGTACTTTTAAAAAAATATGGTACCATTTAATCCTTGCCACAACCTGTTCAAAGCAGGTTTTAATACCTCCATTGACAGGTCAGTAAACTGAAGTTCAAAGGAGTAGCGGAAAAATACTAACGGTGGAAGTAAAACCTGGGTCATTTATTCCATGAAGCCCCCTTGGAAGGCACTTTCCAGGCAAAACATAGCTATTTCTTCCTGCTGGGAAACCCTTTTGGGGGGGGGGGGTTTGCAGGAAATCCTACCATCATTGCCTAAGGTTTGAGTTCCCAGAGCTTACACCTAGAAAATGGGGATCACATAATGAGAGCAGATGCGGGGAAGAAGCTGCCATCTTCCCAATCATCCAGTAAGAGACAGGCGAGATCTCAGAGAGCTACCCGCCACACGCATGAGGAGAGGTCACAGGAGATTCCACACCAACAAGACTGCTGACGGAGCCCTTTAGCAGGATGCTAGTCCCCCGGCTTCTGCGATAAGTAGGTTTCACCACAGTACCCCTCTCATTCCACTTTGGGCAGCAGCTATCGTGGAGCAGAGCCTGACATCTGCAGCCACGCTGCCTCGGTTCTGTCCTGGTTATTGCCTCCCAACTCTGTAACCCTAAGCACAGTATTTCCTCTCTTTGTGCCTAAGTGGCCCCATCCATAATAAGGGCACCAGCCTCATCTGGTTGAGAGCACCAAATGAGTTAATAATACATGTAAACTTTTTCAACAGTACCTGGTAGATAAGCACTCTAAATATTAGTGGTTACTGACATTCACTATTTCTGTAAATGATACTGAATATGAAGCCCTCCTGTTTGATCGTTCAACAAAGGAGTACAGGGGCCCCTGGGTGGCTCAGTCGGTTAAGCGTCTGCCTTAGGCTCAGGTCATGACCCTGGGGTCCTGGGATCGAGCCCCACATCAGGCTCCAAGCTCAGAAGGGAGTCTGCTTCTCCCTCTCCCTCTGCCTGCTGCTCCCTCTGATTGTGCTCTCTCTCATGCTCTGCACTCTCTCTGAAATAAATTTTTTTTTTTTTTTTTTAAGAAAACAAAGTGTGGTCAACCTCTCTCATTAAAGACAGTCTTCGGGAAAATGTAAACCGCCACTAGTGTAAGAAAAAATAACTAATTTCCCATTGGAGTTTCTGAAAAATTGAAAAATGTGAAGCCATATGACATTTAGCAACACTATATATATATTTCTGTGTTCACCTAGAGTTGAGAGAGCATCCATGCCCTGCAGAGGTGAATTCGGGAAAGAATACTCACAGCAGTGAAAACAGCTCCATCCCTCGCAGCCACCACAACAGAAGATTTACAAAACTGCTGTCTCTGTTGCTGACCAGTAATCACGCCACATTGTTCACGTATGTGAAAACTAATGGGATAGACACTGGCTGCAAGGTTTGCTGAAATTCGATATAAAAGGGTGGTGGTAATTTTTTTTTTAATGGCAACAAGAACAAAAGTATCATGCTATGTCCAAAGTCTATTTGAGAATGTTTAGAAATAAACAGCTTTCAGAGTCTGCTCTGTGTTAGTATGCATGATCTATATATTATTTTAATTTACAAACAATTTTCCATCTTGAAGCCCTTTCTCATTGTCAGGAACATCCTATGAAATCCAGGGTTTGATGAGACTGCCACAAAAGGAAGCTGCTGGTCCACTAGTAGTTAGACGGTAAACGTGCCCTGACTCACCTTGCAGAAAGAGAAAATAAACACACACAAGGTAAAATTACCCATGCATTTTGTCTTATTGACAAGATCACAGGCATATCTTTACATATCTAATTATTCACTAAGCAAATTTTATTGTCTACTATGTGTCAGGTATTGAGCTAAATGCTATGAATAAAAAGACAGGTTTTCTAGCCTCAAGAAGCATTCAATCTAACTGAGAAAGACAACGAACTAAACATAATCACGAGGAGTCACGTGTGTAAGGCTAAAGGTACCGGAAGGGGTGGGTGGGTACAGGGGCAGGTGGAACCGGATGGTCAAACGATGATCCTTGAAAGAGGTTACCAACCCATAGTCTTGAGGTATATAGACTTCATTTCAACTGACCTAACCCTCTCAAGCGTAAAAGACAAAAATGTACAAATGGAAGAAATGGCTGCACCAGGTACAATCATCTGAAGCCATCAAGTCAGTTTGCTGCATATTAACTTACACCCAGATGCAGGAAGAAAACAAGCCCTTTGCAATGGGAAGTAATGATCACGTGACCTAAACCAGGCTTGTCTGCAAAATGCTTACATAAAGCAGCGATGACAGACATAACTGAATGTACAAGTAGTTGCTCACACCCAAGTGATCCTATGAGAGGATAATCTTTATTGAGATGCCAGATAAAAAAATCAGGTTAACCAACACCGGTAATAGTCAGGAAGCCAGGGGGCCTTTTCTCTGCCAATAACCAACTGGTTAGCCATGTATCCTTGGGTAAATCAATCACTTCCAGTGTGCAAACATCACTGGACGCCTCTGAAATGGGAAGGTTTTCAAACCGCACAACTGTAATTCAGAGCTGGCGGGGAAGGAGGAGGAAGAGCAGGGGCATAGACAGTGGTCCACCCCTGACTCTTGATATCACACGGGTGGTATCCGGGAAGTTTCTGTTGCAGGGGTTGGAGAGCAAGCTTGTCTTAAAAAAATCACTGAGGAGGTGGTCTCTGAAATCCTTTGAAGCCCTGATATCATCTGGGTCTCCAGGCTACTCTCTAAATCTTCAAATGAAAGTCATGATTCCTTGAATTATTTGCAATTGGTATTAATATATATATATTTATTTAATTTATATTATAATTATATATATAATTATAATATATTAAAATATATTAATATAATATAAATATTTTTTTTTAAATCAGAAGTTGATATATTAGGTAAAATAAAATATTCCTCTCACACATGAAATTAAAAAGATGGGGGGGGCAGCATCTTAATTTACTACTGTTGAAGGTCCATTTTTCCTTAAATGTTACCAAAACCATAAGTTGCCAAATGTAATAGGCTGGTACTCTCTTCTGGTCTACTCTCTGGGTCTGGGTTTGTTCTTGCCCTATATCTGTAGACTCACTGTAACCCTAAAATAGCCAACTTATTGAGTTACCTGCTTCCACCTTCTAATCCATTTTCTGAATTTCTACCAGAAAAAAATCTTGCTATGGTACAAACTGTTTTCATGGCTTCTCAATGGCTACAGGTTAAAGCCCAAATTCTTTAGAATGGTACGAAGACCTTGCATGATCTAGTACTCTCTACCTCTCCAGCCTGGGCTCTTGGAAGACCCATCCCACCCTCAACTACTGAAGTTCCCTGAAAGTGCCATGGTCTCTTCTAAGCATCTGCCATGTCTGCAGAGACTGTCTCCTGCTCCTGCCCTCCTGACAAATAAGCCACTCATCTCTCAAAATTCAGTTTAATCATCACTCCTTTAGCAACAGAATAGAGCATTCCTTCTTTTGAGATCCAACTACATCCTAAGCAGGCAAATTACAGTACCTTGAACACTTACTTTCAAATATAATAACCAAAAAAGCTCACTGAAAAAAAAAGGGGGATTCTAACCTGTCTTTGAATTCCCATAACCTAGCCTAATGCCTGACACAAAGTAGGCATTCCAAAATATATACTGAATATACATGCCAATACGAATGGATAAATAAATGCTAAACCAAACTAACCGTAACAATAAAGCACAGGTCAAACTTAAAAGAAACACAGCTGTGTACACTGTGAAAGGATTCTTCTTAACAATGGCTCTGCTGTGCCCTCTCCCTTCTCTCTTCCTGTTTGTATCTTACACAGCACCTAGCAGAGTGACACAAACTTACAAGGTGCTCCACAGATTTGGAGAAATTGAAGGATGCCTACGGACGGCAAATAAGTAACCACCTTACTAGTAAGAAAAGTGGATCAGTGAAAATATTTCTGAGTGTGTGTGTGTGTGTGTGTGTGTGTGTGTGGTGTGCACTCATGCTTTTCTGTTTGACATTTGGGAAAACCAATTTTCTATGCCATTGGGGCAGAAGATAACGGATCAAGTACCAAGCATGACTAAAGGAGGTGAAGTCAGAATAAGATTTCCTATTTGCTACAAAGTAGCCAAATTGTACTTGGATGAAAACAAGAGAGACCACGGCAGGGCTCAGGTGGAATGCACTCAGAGTTGGCTGGGTAAGAAGCGGACTGTATTGTTTTATGTGCCGATACTTCTTTTCTTGGAAGGAACCGTAATGTTTCCATTTTATTCAAACAAAGAAAGAGAGAATATCACATTTGACCTTCTCCTTCTTCACAGATGATTTATCTTATTTAAATATCCCGCACTTGGGCCATCTCCATTGATGTATCTGCTGTATTCTGTGACTAAAGTTTACTGGCTGGCTGTGTCATTGCATTTGCAACAGGACCATCGCAAATTGGAGTAAGTCATTTTGCCCATCACCTTGATACTAAATTTAGGCCACATATATTTTCTTAAATTGTTTATTACTCCATTTGTACAGTCATTTGTCCTTTTCCACATGAACACAGTATGTGCTCATTTGCTCTGCTAGCAGAGACAACTCAGAACATTTGGCTCGGGAGAGCTTCTCCACATAAAATTGTTATTCTAGACCATTCTTCACATTGGCCTTGGGAATTTGCTCCCATCCTAGAAACCAGCTACCTGGTTCCTAATCCTCCTGGCCCCCTTTCCAGAGGGCCACCACTCCAGCCCTGCAACTTCTCAGGATATGCCCAGGCACCCCTGCTTTACTCACAAGAGGGACCCAAGCACAGCAAGCAAAAATGACTAGCCATAGGCAGAGCTAAGAAGAAAGCTGGAAGTGTTTTACTAAGTATTTCTATGTTTTAGAAACTGACATTTTTGCCTTTCCTCAAATACATTTTCTGTTTTCATTTTATGACTGACTGGAGTATAAAATGTAATTTGGGCATAAACAGTTGAAAAGAGAGAGTGGGCTAGTTTGTGACATAAAACATCTTGCTCAAAAATAAGAGAGTTTGAAGGGAAAAAGCTTTCCATTTTGGGCACAGAAAAAGATATCCCTGACTTGCATGCCAGCAGGTTTAGCAATTTTATATGGCTAGACATTATTCTCCTTTTCCATCACTAGGGAATTCCACAATGAAACAACTACATAAAATGAGGAATAATGGTCCATTCCTTTGAAAAAAGAAGCACAAACATACACACAAATAGTGATAGAGAAAAAAAAAATTTTCATTTCTTTTCAGCTGAATTTCCAGCTATTATCATTTGACACTTTGCTCTTTTGATGCACACATTTGTTTTGAGTCAGGAAAAAGAAGTAATTACCACTGAATTCACAGTGGGGACCACTGAGATTCTTGCATAGGACAAGAACTGGGAAGGAAGAGTGAACAGAGGATGAACAGAGAATAAAACTTAAAAACAATAAGGCTTTTAAATTTTAAAGTTAAAATAATTTATTTAACTTATGATATTAATGACCCCATGGAGATCATTAAAACCATTATCAGCAAGGTTGAAGCAGCATTCGGTAAAATTCAAATTGGTTCTAGATAAGAACATTTATAAAACATTTCTATTTGAATCTAAAAGCCAGCATTATGTTTCAAGGGAAAAGTCTGAACTTTTTCCAACTGAAATAAGGAACCAAAAAACTGCCCAAACTTTCTACCACAGTTTAACTAGTTCTGGAGAAAATATTAAATGCAGTTAGGTCAGACACAGGGAGTAAAGGCATAAAAATTAAAGAGATATAAAATTAACACCATTTATAGATTTATGCTGGGGTCTTTAGAAAACATAAGAGGATCAATTGTTAAACTCTTACTAAAGTGAGATAATTCAGTAAGGTTCAAAGTTAATATACACAAGTCAATAGCTTTCACATATACAAGCAAAGACCCCACTTCAAAGGCATAAAAAAGATAATGTGGGAACAAACTAAGCAACAAATGTGGAAGATCTGTTGGAGGAAAACCATAAAACACTGCCAGAGGACCCAAAAGAATACTTAAGACAAATGGAAAGGCATAAGAGGTTCAACACCATTTAGATGTTTCTAAATCAATCTTGAATTTAACGTGATGTTAATAAAAATACCAACAGAATTTGTTTTGGAAGTAGATGAGCCAAGTCTAAATTTTATAAGGAAAAATAAACAAGTCAGAATGGTGGGGAAGAATCTGAAAAAGAAATGAAGTGAAAATAGTCCTATATTAAAACATACCATAAAAATAAAATAATTAAAACAAGTGGTGCTCACAAGAATAGACGGATTTCATGGGACAGACGACAAAGTATAGATTCAAGCATGAATTGAAATTTGGTATGTGATAAAAGTGGAGCTCTAATTAAACAAACTAAAAAACTTGTTGCTCAGTCGCACCAGCTACATTTCTGGTGCTCAATAACCACACGTGGCCAGCGGCTCCCACACCGGACAGAGCAGACATAGGACATTTCCATCATCACAGAAATTTCTATTGGGCAGTGCTGTTCTAGGCTCTATAAATTGAGATAATAGTTTAATACATAACACTATCTGATATGACAAGAGAGTTAACACAGAAGGGAAGGGCATCTGCCCTTTTCATTGTACATTTTTATGCTGGCAAAAGTGGTTGAAATGAATATCAAGGGCAACTATAATGGGGAAAATATGCTCCTAAAGAGCCATATAAAGCCTAGGGGGTTCGTGAAACAAAGACCACAAGCTAGGTCTGGTGACTTTGATGAATCCGAATCCACTTATCCACTCACCTGGGTCTGATAAGCCAAGCTGTGAAATCACATTATTATCCATCATTATCAGCACTGAAATATCAAACACCTTCTACACTATTGCCATTTCCTGTTACTTTTGGCTTACCAGATTGAATAAGGCTAAACTTGGGTATTAGTAGAGGACACAGATAAACTACATGCTCCCAGCCCAGCTAACATGCTAACCAATCTTCAAAAGGGTGTTTTCTAAATGATGGGATTCTAAGAAGGAGCATGCTATTTTACATAAGCAATGACCATCAGTGGTGGACTCTGGGGTTAGGCAGCCCTGAATTCAAATTCTGACTCTACTATCCATTAGCGCTGTGACTTGGCAAGTTACATAACCAGAGTTATATTTTATAAAATACGTTAATAGTTTCTGCCGTACAGATCCGTGGGGAAAGAGATTAATATATGTAGGGATTTAGTGCACTGGCACATAATAAGTACTCATCAAATCGTACTATTCAAAAGCTCTATAAAATGTACTCTTTTAAATGGCTGTCTAATCCTCATGGCATTCATACTGATTAGTAATAATAGCATGCTATTAATATGCGTTAACTCTAGGTAATTTACAAGATAGAAAACACACTCTGTGTCACTTTCAAAGGCTTGGGATTCTATAGGCAGGGAGGAAAGTCAGACAGGTACTAAAAGGCTAAATGCACATTAATGTAAGCCTGGGAAGACAGCATGCCCCTGGAAAAAATCTGGTACAACCACTGGCAATGGGTGTAGGCAAGACAAAAAAAAGAATCATCAAACCACTGGACAATGAGACCCATGGGGGATATTAAGCAATTTTGGTTGCTGGTTTATAAGTATATAATATATATAGTATCTTCAACAGATTAATCGCTTCAGACAAGAAAGCTGGGTTTTGCCCCATTTCATTAAAAAATAAAAGTGTCGCGTGTGTGTGTTTGCATGTTTGTATGTGTAATTTTCTTTTTCCAATTCCTTAAGAAAATGAATGGCTCCACCAAATCAGATTAACGTTGTGGACTTGGTGTCATATGGTTGGCTGATGTTCAGCTAACTGGCAAACTTCAGAGGGAGATGGCAGATAATAACATAGTTGCCAAGAGCTCATGAGTAAAATTATTGCTAGGACAGGTTTAAATCATGCTTGCTCATGGCGCCTCACATCATTGCACTTATTAAGAACAGGCAAGAGTTTCTGAAATATGTCCAGATTTCAAGAACCCACCTGCAAGCCAGCCCAGGAGGGCTTACATTTACCTGAGCCAAATAGAGTCACGCTGGTTGAAAATATCTCTCCTACCAACTTGCCAAAATGTCTAAATTCTCCACTGTTGGGAAACTCTTTGCCTTGAAGCTGAAATTTAGGTTAGTTTCCTTATAGAGTTAATCCACTTGTACCTGTGATGGAATGAACCATAGGGTTTTATCAAATTTCATATATTCACATGCAATCATGGAGCACAGTTTAGGAAACAGAAAGCCAAGAAAATTTAAAAATGGCACAAGGTTGTTGGTAGGATGCAAACTGGCACAGCCAGTGTGGAAGACAGTAGGGAGGTTCCTCAAAAAATTAAAAATGGATGACCTAGTTATCACACTACTTGGTATTTACCTAGAGAACACAAAAACTCTAATTTGAAAAGACATATACACCCCTATGTTTATTGTAGCATTGTTTACAATAGCCAAGTTATGGAAGCAGCCCATGTCCATTGATAGATGAATGGATAAAGAAGATGTGGTATATGGGGCACCTGGGTCGCTTAGTCAGTTAAGTGTCCAACTCTTGATTTTGGCTCAGGTCATGATCTCAAGGTAGTAGGATCAAGCCCCATGTTGGGCTCTGCACAGGGCATGGAACCTGCTTAAGATTCTTTCTCTCCCTCCCCTCTGCTCTCTCTCTTAAAAAAAAAAAATTTTTTTTTTAGAGACGTGGTATATATACAACAGAATATTATTCAGCCAGAAAAAGAACGAAATCTTACCAACATGGATGGATCTAGAGGGTATAATTCTAAGTAAAATAAGTCAGTCAGAGAAAGACAAATACCATATGACTTCACTCGTATGTGGATTTAAGAAACAAAACAAGGGGCGCCTGGGAGGCACAGCGGTTAAGCGTCTGCCTTTGGCTCAGGGCGTGATCCCGGAGTTCTGGGATCGAGCCCCACATCAGGCTCCTCCGCTATGAGCCTGCTTCTTCCTCTCCCACTCCCCCTGCTTGTGTTCCCTCTCTCGCTGGCTGTCTCTATCTCTGTCGAATAAATAAATAAAATTAAAAAAAAAAAAACGAACAAGAAAAAAAAAAGAGATAAATCAAAACACAAAACAAACTCTTAACTATATAAAACAAACTGATGATTACCAGAGGGGAGGAGGGGTGGGAGGATGGGTGAAATAGGAGAAGGGGATTAAGACTACACTCATTGTGGTGAGCACTGAGTAATATATACATCTGTTGAATCACTATTTTGTACACCTAAAACTAATAACGCTGTATGTTAACTACACTGGAATTAAAGTTTTTTTTAAAATGGCACAAGGGGACAGACATTGAAGAACTCAAGCAACTTGGGGCATGGCCAAACCAATGATAGTTCTTCCCTTTTCATTTTAGTAAAAAGGAAAGAACCAGACATTAGGGTAGGCTATCCATGGTATACTTCCCTGAGTGAATTCACAGTTCTGTGGGCCTACCCTGAAAACCAATTTGCCAAAGATGTTCTCTTTGGAAGTCATTATCACTCCAGGCAATGAACTCTCCAAGGCCAGGGTTTAGGGTTTCACCATGGGATCCCTTAGTGTGAGGCATCAGTTGCATCCAGAGAGATGGTCATAAAATGGACAGTGAGCCATATGCTTTTCTGAGCCATACCCGAGCAAGTTTATCTGTTGAATATGAATGTATGCATAGCCTATGTATAAACAAGTGGCTAAGATTTTAAGTTAAACAACCAAGAAAGAAAAAAAAAAAAGAACTCTCTTTGCTAATCTCCCACCCTTCTTCACCATGTGCCTTTCATGATAATGTTCTTTCCAACAATTTCCTCACTTGTCCACGGCTGAGCTATCTGCTTCTAAAGCTAAGAGATGGGAAATAAGTTACAATGGGGTTTTCAGGTGGTTTTTAACCTTTGTTGGAGGATGCTGGTGTGTCACAGCTTTGTAAAGCCAACATTTTAAAGAATTCTCATTTGGAGTCAAGTCTCCCTGAAACATTTACAAAAGGTAAATTGACTCCCAGTTTAGTGCATAAGAAATTATATAATTATATAATTTGGACTGTTTGCAATTTTAATTTTAAAAGTTACAAAACAATAGGGAACTACAACTTAATTGTTCACATGTGAAATAAGGCCAAGATTTCACTGCAATAATGAGAGCCCAGTCAGAGGAATCTCTAATATCTCTACTCTAATTTTTGCTCTGGGAAGAAGGAGGATGACATTATTGAATATAAGGCACCAAATTTTATGCAAGAAATGGATGAAGGAGGAACGAATAAAAACCATAAAATGGTTGCCATTCTCTGCTCTCATGAATAAAATTTGGGGCTTTGAATGGCTAGTTTACCTCCTACCACAACTTACTTTAAAATTGAGAGCAAAATCTCACTAAAAAGTAATCCTTAGACCCTAATTGCAATTGGATATTCACTCTATCACATCTGAAGGTGACTCTCAACCCAAAGCTGTTTTTCTGACTAGGAGACCTTGGATTTTAAGAGATGACTGTCTCAGGGCTGTCTTTAAAGTTCTAACAGAAGCAAGTGAGTAGAGATGTGCTAAGGAGAGCAAGTAAGAGGAGGCGAGATGCCTCGCAAGAGAGGAACAGCACAGATTGAAAATATGGTCAGTGTTGCCATTCTTTGTAAACTGTATTACCTGAGAGTACTCAGGTCAGAGCCACCTCCTAGGTGACACTGGTTAGTGTACAGGTGGCCTCTGAGTGGACCCATTACTAAAGCACATAGTTTATATACAGATCTCAAAATGACCTTGCCATGGGGAACTGTGATTAAGCTGAAGTTTTCTTATGGGAGAAGAGGCAATCTCAGCTACTATTCTGAGTCTTCCTTCCCACCTGGAAAAGGTTCCAAACGCCAACATCAATCTCAGAAGGGCTGGTCCTTTCTACAGAGAGAGAATGCCCACAGTTAACCCTGTCACTAGTCCCAGATGTTTCTTTTTGTCATTAGCAGGCAAGGTTTCACATGTTATGACTACTGTAATGATAAATCAATTATTTCTCAGAAATCTTAGAATTGTTCCACATCTGTCTTGAGAACAGTTTGAAGCTCTATGACATTCTGAATATAGCACAAAACTATGTGCTCTGTAATTTCCCCAGAAATCTCAATTTCCGAGAATAATATGCCAACTATATACTATTTCTTAAATGAATCCTTGTAGAGGACAGTTGACAGTTTTTTTACTATCTTGCATTTAGTCCTCCTTTCTCTGGGTGATGACACCCAAATCATCATGGAAGCATCAACTTCTCCACAGTGTTTCAGGGGACGTGGACTCAAACTCCAGCTCTAAGGGATGGGAGTGCTGGGGGTGGGAGTGTAGTGCTTAGGCTCAAGCCAAGTCCTACCTTTAGCCATAGTTATCAGTTTGGTAACAGACATAAGACCTAAAATGGCCTAATGAGATTGAAGCCCAGAAATTGTTTTCAAAGATTAGAGGAAGAAGTATGTCCTTCCCTGTCGGATTTGAATAAGAAATGAGATGACAATGACTAATTTTAAGAGCATGAAGACAAAATCTGCTGAGAATAAGAGTCAAAACCCAGGACCCAGATGGAAATGGAGAGAGAGCAGATACTGAGCCCAACGTTGCAACTAGCAAAGGAAGCCTTAAGAGAAATTCACTCTACCTTCATGATCCAATCACCTTCATCAGTCAAGCCCACTTGGTACTTTTCTTCAGCCTGCTACTGGAAATGTGCCAGTGAATCCAAGCATCTAATAATGAACTGTTTTCAAAAGACCAAAGTGGTAGGTAGCAAGTAAATAAATAAATAAATGCACTCCTTCAAAAACTAAGTTTTTAAAATGACTAAATAGGGACAAACTAGCAATCTTTTTCTTCTCTGTGTAATTACTCTTTGGGGTTTTTTTTTTTTTTGAGGGGAGGGGTGTTTTTGTTTTGCTTTGTTTAGTAACTATCACCATCTTGGAAAAAGCTGAAATGATAATATTCTCCACTAAAGGTTGTGACCAGAAAAGACTGGCTGTTATACTCTTTTTATATGAAATGGAAATCCCAAAAAAGATCAAGCTACCAGAAAGAGAAGTTTGGATCTATTAGATTTGGACTGAACTGTGCCCAAACACGTCTCCTCAGTATCCAGTGAGAAATGGGGGTATGCAACAGCATTTGATCCACTTTACAGAAGATATTCATCTAGACCAGAGTATGACGGTGAAAATGGCTCAACTGCCCCAACTCATGCTGTCCCAGCTGTGTCTTGTGGCCAACCCATCTCTGGCCTTGTCACCTGTCAGTCTAGCCAATCTCCGTAAAACAAAAGAGCCATTTCTAGGGGGAAAGCAGGGAGCTACATACAGGCGTGCATACAGGCATGCAATTCTGCAGGGGTGCCCACTGGCTGGGAGGCAATGTCCCCCTTCACTCAACAGTAATAGATTCTAGAACCACTGTCATTTCCCATCTTACCAAATGCCCTTCAAAAAGCCTCATAGGACACTGCTCCTACCTTGTTAACAAAAAAGTATGGAAATATTCAAATTTTAAAATTAACATGTAGCCATATGACATTAGGCAGTGGATGAGATTTTAATTAAAACCGTATTGTAAATTTTACCCACGACACATTACAGATATGGTCTGTCAGTACACTATTCCTCACTGCTATGTAATGCCCAGTTATGATAATACTATCCATTTATAGCCTGAGAGTATAGGAGGTGGAAAAAACTTGGGATGAATGAATGAATTCACCAAATTTATTGAACACAAATTAAGTGTCCAGAAATGTATGAGAAGTGAAAAGCAAAACTAAAGCTGCCCAAAACATTAAAATCTCTCTCAAGTTTCCAAATGAGTGAGAACATAAGAAAAGACCACGAAAAATTCAAAATACCTACATGAAAGAAGTATAGGTGAACAACACTACATGGGACTACAAATGTATGTGTTAAGAAGATTCTAGAAATATAGCACACTCAGAGCTGAGAGGGATTAATGAAAGAGGTGAGATTTCCATTGATTCCTGAAAGCAAGAAGGTATAGTTGGAAAGCATAAGACTAGTATTCATGGAGAGGAAAGACAAAATCTTCAAAGAGACCCTGTTCCTTTTTGCTCAACATTGCAGCTCCAGTAAGGAATACAGTACCTGTTACTTAATTATTCAATAAATGCCCAAACAATGGCTCATTTTTTTCAATAGGTGTTTGTTGAATAAATGAATAAGTAAACAACAAATTCTACTGACTAGCAGATACCAGAATTCATCTGCAAGATTGCCAGGAAATCCAAGTACTGGTTCTAAGAATATATGCAGAAAGGGAAGGGTGTTGGTGAAGCTTGCTTCATGCTAAAAAAACTAGAGTTTGACCTACAAGTACAAAGGCAAAGGAGTAAGTTGAAATAGCATGGGTAAATAACGTAAGGGGTGGGGGAGGTCAAAATCTGGCAACAGGTGCCACCCACTATGTAATTCCCAGTGCTACCCTGACCTGCTGTTTTGCTTTCTGCCAGGGCAGCTGATGCTGTTGGACAGAGCGCAAGTGGTGTTTACACCAGAGGAGACCATCTGGAAACGCAATCAGAGACCTGAGCCTCCGGGGATTATTGGACCCAGCCAAGCATGAAAGGAAGATTTGTGCCCAGAGCTCTTTGGTTCTGTCATGACCTTAGCTCTACGCAGCCATAATTCTGACCCTTTAATGTAACTAAATCAACTACAGTTACTTTTGCAGGCGCCAGCTCAGTCAATTGTCATCAAACAGCAGCCATGGCTGTTTTGCGAAGATGAACTCTCATCATCAATTATTGACCACAGTAGTTTTTGTCATGGAAATTCAATAGAACATCTGATGTATATTATGTCATAAATACACATCATATGCAATGTGATTTTAAAATGGAATTGCATCAAAAATACCTGCAGGAGTCTTCCAAAATACCCAAGAATTCAAGGAGAATTTGGACTTCCCTGGCCTTACCAGCCATCCGACAATGGCAGAAGCAGCCTTCACAGGCTCAAATCATTTTATGCTTAAACTATTTTATACTCTTCAGTTTTTAAAATTAAATTTCTTGCTGGCCACAGATTCCTTTGGGACATCACCTAATTTCTTTAAACCCTAAACTAAGACTAATTTCCTGGCCAGATCCTATGAATATAAGGCTATGTCCTCAGTATGCTAAAATGTAGACCAGCTTATGCAGAAAGAGGTCTATACAGCTGACCACAAACACTCCGTCTCCTTGGGAATGGATACATGATTGTGTGTAATGAAGCAACGAAAGCCACCCTGTCAAAGTAAACAATCAAATAAAATGAAAAGAGGAGAAGTGAAAGAAAAAAAATGGAAGCAGAAATAATTTATCTTTTTGTTGAGTGAAATCTGCCTAGGAAGGCTACCCAAGTGTCGCCAAAGAAAAATGATATTTATGATAGCTGGCATTCAAATACAATTTCTTGGTAGTTCATCACCTAAAAATCATGCTACAGAAATTCAGCCTTTTATGCAAAGAATTTTAACGATGCTGCTGTGTTTATCTTGTCCAACTGGTGATGCAAAAGAATTAGTATTATTCACTCATTTAAAATGCATACCAAACTCCGTGCTATTTTGTAAAGAGAAAGAAGATCACCTCAAAGAAGAAAAATACAGGACCATTTTCTCCCAGTGACTGTGGGAGACCATATGGAAAGTCTTACTCAAACGGCCATTACTCTTCCGTGACATGTGGCTTGTATAATTGGAGCAGTTCGAAACAAGACGGCCCAAATATCAGGGACAGCTACCCCACACTTTTCTTATTTTCAAGTGAAATATCTGTACTACTAAAAACACTGAAGGTCCTGTGTGGCACTGCTTTGTTCACTAGCAAGATATTTAAATCACAAAAGCAATTAGTTCCATAAAAAACATAAATGCCCACTTTCTACTGTGATGCTCTGAACCAGAAGGACCAAAACATAATTCTTGCACAGAGCCAGCAAATCCACAGGCCAGTGGCTTCCGTGGCTCAGTGTCACCTAGCGTTGAGGTCACTCACTGTCTGCTGCAGCTGGTGAACAATTTTCCTTCCAGTGTGTTTCTAAAATTATCCTATTTAGAAGGTGTATCGGGATTAGGTTTAGCATCATGTAACTGGGGGGAAAAAAACCTAACTTAAGCATGATTGACATGTTTTCATAAGAGAGAAGTCCAGGCAGAGGTGGTCCAGGGCTAAAATGGGATCTACACGTCATCAGGGACCAAGCCCCTTCCACCTTCCTACTGCACACCCAAGCACTGGCTTCCATCTCAGGGCCCGCTCAGGGCCCAAAACAGTCACTGGAACTCCACCTAGTAATAACGAGATAGTTGTATCAGGTCAGAAGGAGAAAAGGTAGAAAGGCAAACCATGCCCCTTCCAGTTGCATCTGCTTCCTTGGGGAGATGTCCCTGAAGACCCAGGGAATCATGCCACTCGGAGCTCACTGAGCTGAGTCTCAGGGTTTTACCCAGCTATGACAACAGACAGCGTAGCTTTTTAGCCCAAGTGGCAATACACAGCTCAAAGGGGGAATTCTACTTCTAGGGAAAACAGAGTAGGGATAGTGAGAGAGAGCCACCATTCTATGGTTCTGTGTCACAGAGGGTGCCTCTACAGGTAGGGATGAGAGCCACAGACTAACCTGAATTTCAAAAATGCATGATATAAATGGACTTGCCCTCCAAGACGTGGACTCGCTCTCTCCCTCTCCCCCCTGTGTGTGTGTGTGATCTCTTCTTCTGTTTCTCACTTTTTTGTGACAGTTTCTGTCTTTTCCATATCTTGGACAAGTTACTTAACCACTCTGTGCCTTAGTTTCTTCATCCAGAAGAGGGGGATAACAATAACCCTAACTTCAGGTTGTGGTGAGGATACATTAATATAGTATTAGATTTTTTTTTTTTTAATTTCTCTGCTCCGCTACTCTTCCTTTCCTGTTCTTTCTATTCATTTTCATCTCCCTTATACTAGCAGCTAAAAGAAAATAAGGGGGGAACATTGGGGAAAAATCATTTGTTGTGCACATTAACTGTTTGCACCCCGGTTATTAATTTTTAAATCAAGTTATTTTTATCTACATGGCTGCACTTGATAAAAATAATAAACATAAAACATACAGTATAAGTAAATTAATTTTTTCCTCTCATGTGGTTAGTGTTTATTTTTTTTCTTCTGTGTATCAATGACCCTCAGTAAAAGATATTTATGTGAGGTAGAAGGGGATCCTTAAAAAAATCAGTCTTCCTAATGTTCACATATGGTGTGTGCATGTGTGTGCACTGAAACTCACTGCTAGCCCAACAACCACCTGATGCTAATATTTAGCTAGTGGTATCCTTCCTTTGCCCCTTACTGAACATAATTCCCCTTCATTAATTATTTCTTTAATAAAAGCGGTTCACTCTTTTTTATACATCTGCAGAAACAGATAAATTTCCTTTAATCATCTCTTAAGAAAACATCCAAAGGGAATCAGGAAATAAGACATGCAAATCCACTTTGTTTTGTTTTAAACTGCTAGGATTTTTTTTTTTTTTTTTTTTTAGATTTCATTTATTTCACAGAGAGAGAGCGCACAAGCAGGAAGAGTGGAAGAGGGAGAAGGAGAAGCAGGCTCCCCGCTGAGCAGGGAGCCCAGTGCGGGGCTTGATCCCAGGACCCTGGGATCATGACCTGAGCAGAAGGCAGCCACTTAACCAACTGAGCCACCCAGCTACCCCTAAATTGCTAGGATTTATTGATCATAACCTACCTAGCAGTAGGGGCCATTGATACAATGCATCTGCCACAGATATAAAGAGAACCACTTCCCCATCTGATCTAGAAAAGCCATTTGGAAATGGTAAAAGTTATTTTCAGTATATTTATTTTGCTTACAAGCCCTGTCAGGAATTCAAAGTAATTTCTGCCACCTTTCTAAGCCCAGAGGTAAGAGAGAAACCACTAAAACCCTTACAGCTACACAAATAAAGCATGGATGTGTTGTATGGACCAATATTTCTGGAGTTAGATGCTGTATTTGGCGATTCTGCCTTCTCCAGGTTGTAGTCTTTAAATTACTCCATTTTTTGAGCCTCTTTTCCCCATTTAAAAATAGGAATAATAGGGGCGCCTGGGTGGCACAGCGGTTAAGCGTCTGCCTTCGGCTCAGGGCGTGATCCCGGCGTTATGGGATCGAGCCCCACATCAGCCTCTTCCTCTATGAGCCTGCTTCTTCCTCTCCCACTCCCCCTGCTTGTGTTCCCTCTCTCGCTGGCTGTCTCTATCTCTGTCGAATGAATAAATAAATAAAATCTTTAAAAAAAAATAGGAATAATAAGTCAGCACATGAAGATTTTCATGAACATTAAATATAAAACAATATCAGTGAAAATTCTGAGTCCAAAGTGCAATAACAATAAGTTATTTTTCTTGGCATCAGTAGAAAGTACAATGATGGCATATATTTGGTCTTTATGTTATAGTTTTCAAAACACTATGACAGTTTTTTTGTTTTGTTGTATTTCATATTTTGTTTTGGTTTGGGGTGGTTTTTTTTTAGTTTTTTTTTTAGGTTATATTTTATTTATTGTGGACAATGAAGTTCCAAAGGCATCTGTTCTAATTTTTTCCAATATCGACACACTTCCAAATATTGAACTTACCCGACAAGATGTTAAATATGCCACAAGACTAACAATGGTGAAATTAGTTTAAAACAAACTAAATTTTTCAATAAAAGTTCCACAAAATAAAACAATGTAGTATTCAGGCTGCCAGTTACAGTTCAAACAATTTTATTATAATAAAATTGAATTTATAATGAATTGAGTGGGACACCCCTTAAATTTTCTATAACCAAAATCTCCTTTATTTGGGGGTAACATTAGCAGTAAACAGCAAGATGCCTATAGCAGACTGTTAATTAGGTCAAGGATCAGTATGGGGTTACTGATTTAAAAGAGACCCTGCCAATACATCCTTATCCTGCTGGCATTGTTTTGGAGGAAGCAATCAGTCACTTGGTGCTAAAGCTAGAAAAGAAAGAAAAAAGAGGAAAACAAGCATTTAAACAAATGGAAACAAAACTGCCATCAAAATACCTTTGGTCATAATTGTTAGAAAGGGTTTCATCTTTTCTGTTTGTCAGAGACTCTATCTGTATTTGCTTCTGTATCTTTTTTGCAATTGTTCACTTTAAAATGTCAGGGCTAATATTTGTAGCCACATCAATTCATAAATCATGGCCCCCTCTGTTGGCTTCTTGGGTACCAAGGAAAATATTGACAGTAAAACCTTGCCTGAGATTGTTACTAAAAATAGACTTCATAAATTTCTCATGCCATTGTTATTTGTCTCCTGAGACTGCTTCTATTTGCAAAACAAGACACCTTCTTCTAATGCATCTGCATATGAAACCAACACCTAGACTTTCAAAATAAAAGTATAGGAACAAGAATGAAGAACTCTGAGTTTGCTTTTGGTTCCTATATTAAATTAATATTTCATGTCCATGAAGCCAGGGTCTGCCTTTTACTTTCAATGCCAACCTACTACATAAAATGAACTAAAAACCACATTGCCTTTCAGAAATCTCTATCTAATACGATTGGGACGAGAGAGGCTGTTTTGGTATTACTGTTCACAAATATTCATTGCTGCTCCCTGGGAAGAATTCTATTTCCTCAACCTATAGATGTCAAGTATTGGGGGTTTTTGTTTGTTTTGTTTTTCCATTGGACTTGTTTAGATCAACAGAATGTGAGCAGTAGTGGCACATGTCACTTTTGGGTAGAGGCTTCAAGACTCACAGTGACTGTCTCTTCCACCCCTAAGACCAGCAGTGTTTTAGGATAGTGAACACTGTGCCAGACTGGGTCTCAGAGTGAAGTTCACAAGGGGCAAAGCTACAGAAGATGCACACAGGACACAGAGAATTCTTTATTTATGCAAGCCACTGAGATATGAGGGACATTTGTTACCACAGCATTACCTGGCCTATCAAAACTTACACATAATTAAGGAATATATGGGTTCTCTATTCAAGTAATGCATTCATGCACTGATTCCCACTTACCTATGTGACCCTGGGCAACTTTCTTTACTCTCTTGGATTCCTCATCTGTCAAATGGGGGTACCCACTTAACCAGATTTCTTACAAGGAGTCAATGAAGCAACACATACTGCCTAGGTTTAATTAAGCTTGATAAAGTTTAGCTATTATTAAATAAGGGCTCTATAACAGAGATGTGTTAACATCCTTTCCAAAGATCTCACCTAGAAAATAAAATAAAATAAAATAAAATAAAATAAAATAAGTAAAATAAAATATAAAAAATAGAATCAAAATCACTCCAAAGAGAAGCCAGGGAGCTCTTTCATCAAGTGATCCCAAAGGTTCTATTGGCAAAAAATCTAATCTCTATTTTGATCTAAATAATTATATTATGGCCTCCAAAGCTAAAGATAACAGGAATAATTGATCATTTTGTATTCTAATACTTTAACTTATCCATGTGTCTAAGTCCCTAAGACTTTGTGCCTGTTTGTAGGTCATGTTTCTGTGAGGCCACCTTCACCCTCCTTAGGGGCCTAGGGCCTCAGAGCTGTAGGTTGAGATCCCAGGGCCTTTCCCTTCCTTAGAAGCACCTTATGCCCCCAACCTTCATTGTCTCCTTCTACATCCAGACTTCCCTTCATATATCAATAAACTAAACTTGTGAGCAAATTTGAGTTGATGGGTTACTGGCGTTTCCCTTCCTTCCTGGGGTCCTTCCAATTCCACTGCTCTCTTCATGCAGATGAATAACCACAGTGCTGTCATGTCTAGAACAGGGAAGAGGAGGGGGTACCTCGCCCGAAGAGCTTCCCAACTACAACATAGGTCTATCGGTGTAGTCCTCTCTCTAAACACTTACCAAAATGAGAATGTGTTGATTATAGAAAGAAATGTATTTGAGCATCCATATAAAGAGAATCAAATGTAAATTCAATAATTGCTCTTAGTTCTCCTAAGAGGGAGTTCTGATGAGTTATATACCCAATTAGAGTTCAGGTCAATGTTTGAGATGATATTCTCTTACAAAGGAAAGTTGCTTGGGAATACTGTAGATGATCACAATATAGTTCTAACTTGGCTTAAGATGTCCAATCAGGGGCGCCTGGGTGGCACAGAGGTTAAGCGTCTGCCTTCGGCTCAGGGCGTGATCCCGGAGTTCCGGGATCGAGCCCCACATCAGGCTCCTCCGCTATAAGCCTGCTTCTTCCTCTCCCACTCCCCCTGCTTGTTCCCTCTCTCGCTGGCTGTCTCTCTCTCTCTGTCAAATAAATAAATAAAATCTTTAAAAAAAAAAAAAAGATGTCCAATCAGAGGCTTAAAAGAACACAGTATACCCCAAATCTCATTAAAACTAATGAAAATTCCCCTCTATTGGTGAGCAGAAATGGAGCTTCACATCGGTCAAATACAAGTATGCACTGCGCATTTACAAAAGAAAAAGGAAACTTTTTTTTTTAACTTGGAATAAATATGAAAAAGCAGCTCAGACTGGGAGACAAGATAGCACACATAAGCAAAGTTTCTAATTTTAGATGCACTTCAGAACAATGATTCCCACAAACCCTCTTAACAAACATCCTTTTGACACTGTAAAGACTTTAAGAAAAGTGAGAATTCATGCTTCCTAGTTTCTAACACATAAAAATGACATAAGTGTATTTGGACTCCCGCTGAGTATTTTTTCAAGTACATCAGACTCATACTACCCCCTGAAAAACCTGACAAACATTGCATTTTCCCCGCAAGTAGAGAATCAGACAAGTATTAAAAAAGTGACACTAAACACAACATTTTTTAGATGATTGGGATGATTCTCCTCCTCCCAATAAAACTTACTACTTTCAGAGAAACCTGGACAATTGTGGCTCCATTTGGTAGACGAACAATTGGAGACAGGGACAGACACTTAGAAAACTGCCTAAAAGAACTAAGGTTCCAAAAATGCTCCCACTAAATTGGCATGTGCCTAACAAATGCCTAACAAATGCCTTTCTATTGCTTAACTGTCTCTGCAAATAAGAACCAAAAAAAGATCTTAAACTCCACCATAGGCATAACTCCACCATAGTGGGAGTCGAATTATTTAGGGATTGCTAATAGCCATGATGCTTATAATTCCATGACAGGTATCAGAAATGATGAGAATCTGGCTCTTATTCCAGAGACTGAAGGTAAAGAGTTAGCTTTGGCAAGCAATTACAAATGCATCTTTTACCCGATAACTAAAGTACTAAGGACTTGAGAACCGCAAGCATATTACAAATATATAAAACCTATCACATTGGAATAGGGAGGGCACTTAAATATTTGTTACAGCACCACGTACTACTCTTGTCTCACACTAAGCTTCATTTTGCTTTCAGAAGGCCTAATGACTACTTGTACACCCAGGCAATATGAACTAGAATCTATGTTGTAAGGTCAGTTACACAAAACACAAAAACCCCAAATGACTGGAGATAATTCATGTCTTTCATCTAATCATTAACCTATAGACTTATTTTTTCTCGTAAAATGTACAAATTTTCCATTGCTAACTGGTTTAGATAAGTTCCAAATGCTCGTAATTCAAGTTCAGGTGTTCGATCCTTGCCAACCACTTCTAGAACATTACATAATACTGCAGCAGGTACCATTTGTTAAGAGACTATTCTCGGTGACTATTTTCACATTTTTGTATGATCTAGGGTTTCTAAGCAGAGTATTGGCAAGTTTGATTAAAAGATGATTGAATGGCAAATATGCCTTGGAAGTTAGAGATAGTAAATTGTTCTGGAAAGATTTAAAGATGTATTTTCTCTGGTGCTATTTGCCCATGAAATAAAACCGAAAAGACATCTTTCCACTCTCCCCCAGAGTCATTTGCTTGCGTTACAGAATAAAAGTCTTTCTCTCTGTGGAGGTAAGGAAGGGCAGATGTGCCAGCTTCCCTATGTAAGCACCAAGGGTCATAATGTTAGGATTCCTCTCATGTGGTACCACATGGCTGTGTGTGTAGACGGATATCTGGCCCTCTTCATAAAATCCCACAGGGACTGGGCGGGGCGGGGGGGAAAGTAGGACTAAGATGTTCTGTGGGTAATAAACAATCTCCCCTGTGATCCAGAGATCTCATATTTCCCAATAGCGTATGACTACATACATAAACTTAACACCATTCACCACATAAAGGAAGTATCGCTTAGGACCCCTAAAGGCATCCTCGCCTTCCTGCCCAGTGATCTTGAAAGCACAGTGTATTGGACACGTTGCAGAGAACTGGTTAAGAGGAGTATACAGATAAGAAATAGGAAGTGATGAAATAACAAGTGGAACTGTGAGGATTCAATATGATCTTGAATTTTTTCCCATGTGTGTTATTATTATCTAATAAGCCTGTAGTTTAAACCTTTTATCATGTGAACAGTTAAGAGGCTAATGAGGAAATGTCAGCTTCTGTGAGGCTAGGTTGAGTTGTTCCATTTTCAGAGGAAAGAAATTTGTTCTGATCACTTAATTTATTATCTTTGTCTTTTTAATGAACCATTACTAAGATTTGAAAGAAAAAAGGAAGGAAATTGGCCATTGTATAGGATGAGGTTTCTCATTCTTAACTCACTGCCAAATTCAGGACCTAGAAACTATGTAGGAAGTTGAAAATAGGGACAATTTGCCAAAGTGTGGGAAAAGAAGTTGCATTCATTAGGAGTGGCTGGTCAGTAATAAATGCAGAGTGAGAATTATCTGCAATATACACTCTTTTAAACAAAAAGCACAAAGTACATATCCAAAATCAGATGGATAGGACACGATGTACCATTGAGCTCCTATACTATACCGAGCCTAGGAGCTCAACTGCTTTTTAAAAAGATGTTACAACACATTTTTCAGGAATATCTAATAGATTTTGTTTTTAAATCATCACAGAATTCCTCACAAAAACTTTAGTAACATACAGACTATACAATAGCAGATAAAATGTTAGGGTATTGTTTTCCTCACATAGTAGGTACACAGCACGTAAAATCTGTTTGACAGAAAAAGGCTTAAAATATAAAAATACAAAAAGTGTTTTATATGAATCTAGATTGAATCATGTCAAAAAATCATCCCAGTTTAACTTGACCCAGCACCTGGCTATAAATATGTACTAATTAGTGAATTACAAAGCCGACATTGAGTGCTCTTCCTCAATGTCATGGGTGGACTTGAGAAATTTATACAAGTTGACCTTAATGGTTCTATGGTTCTTTACTTTTCTTTTTCCTTTTCTTTCTTTCTTTCTTTTTTTCTTTCTTTCTTTCTTTTTCTTTTTCTTTCTTTCTTTCTTTTTTTAATTTGAGACAGGCTTGATAAATACCTTTTTAGTAGCTTCCATGGGAATTAGTTATTTGCAGGCACAGAAACAGTAATAGCAAAATCAGTGGTTGTTTCAAAAGATCAGTTCTCTCTCCCTCAAAAAATATTTCAACCTAATGTGTAGAAGAAGGTCTATTGAAATTGATTAAAAATATTAAATATTATTTGTGCCTAAGGGTGATTCTAAGGATTGAATACACAAGATTTATAATTTAAGTGTTCTCTGTAATCTTATAAAAGGAATTTCAGATGATGAGACCGATTTTAAAGTAAATGAGCCTATACAAATTTAAAACATGTCGAATTTACATACAATACAACTTAAAAGGAACAAATTTTGTAGGGTGCATAGTGTTTTTGTTTGTATTAGGAAAATAGCTCCATTTTTCATCACAAGCCTCAGTTCTGAGAAAGTTTAAACAAAGAATGAAGAATCAACTGGGAAGAGGGATATTCCTGGCTCTAATACATTGCACATTGATTTCTTTTAAGGAAAGAAAAATGCAAATATAGAGACTATTTTCTAATCTATCTAACAGCATGTTTTCCCCTCATTCAAATGCAAATGCTGTCCATATGTTCTGACTTTGCACGTGTAATAAATATTATGAGAGATAGCTTAGTGACCCTACCAGTGGGCCTGATTCGTTAATTTCAGAAGCTAGGAGAAAAGCAAGAGCCTGTGGCAGAGCACTTCTGATCCTCCGTAACTGGTCATGTCACTAGAATGCCTCTGGTCCATCACCCAGTGACGGACACCCCTTCGGACTTCCAGAACAAGGCCCAGCACTCCATCCCAGGCCTCGTGAGATAGCAGAGAATGACAGAGGGGGACAAATGGATTTCCAAGGACAGAAGTGCTGAAATCCTAGAAAGAACATTCTTTTGTGTGTGTGTGTTAACGTATGCATGTGTGAACACATATTTTTTATTTATTTCTTCTCATTATGTTCAATTAGTCAGCACATAGTACCTCATTAGTTTTTGATGTAGTGTTCAACGATTCAATAGTTGTGTACAACAGCCAGCGCTTGTGTGGTGATGAGCACTGGGTGTTATACCCAACTAGAGAGAACATTCTTAGGTGTCCCTAACTCAGAATCCCTTCCACAGTTGCCCTGTTGTTACTTTGTTCAACAACGTTTGCCAAGTTCTTTAGGTCTTGGGGAAGCTCTGCTTTGATAGAGGCTTTATGCAGGATTTGCTCAGAGGTACGTCATGCCAAAAGACATAACCGTAGGATTAGTAGCTCTCATAGAATATTTTCTAATAAGGGACAGTCTGATTTTATATCTAGTGCTTTTTATTTTTTCACAGAAAAGAATTTTAAATATATGTATAGCTTATCTTCTGCCTTTTGGAACTTCATTTGCATAACATTTAAATCAATCAGCAGGTGAATAAAAATAAAATATGAATTTTTATAGATGTCAGGAAGAATGTCAATGAAACACTTAACAGGGCTTTGTGTTTAGAGCGGAAGAGGCAATGGCATTCATCTGGCATTTCTCCTAACCAATGTCCTAGTAGAACAGCACAAGCCTCAGAGGTCAAATGGAGCCAGAAGACCTAAATTCTAGTCCTGATTCTCCTCCCTATTAGCTGACTCAGTTTGGGAAAATCATTCAAACTTCCCGAAACTTAGATTTTTAATACCCACACCTTGTCTAGTTCACAAAGTAAGAATCCGAGGGAATAATGTGCTCCAGATTATTATTATTTTTTTAACTTTTAGAGAATGATACAAATCCAAAACATGTCAGGACAGCTTGGTCAGCGTTATAATATAATACGAACTCCTACGTTTGTAAGTTTTTTAGAAGTTGAGACCTTCTCTATTTTCCTAAAGGTACTTAATAAGGGGAGGAAAGAAAGAAGGAATTGCAGGGATTTAATCTTAATATCTAAGTAATAATTACATTGGAATTCAAGTAACTTAGATGTGACTGAGGACCACTGGGGGGTCACCTCAAGGAAGAAAGAGTAGAGATAAACAGGCATGACACCGAAAAATGAGCCAGGGCTAAGGACAAGTGGTCCCCTTGGCAGGGGGACACATCTCTGGCCCAGGTTCTGGTACTCATGCCTAAGTCTGAGGGAAAAGGGGCTATATAATTACAGATAAAACCTAATGATGTTTCTTTACTAAGCACAAACTGTCACTGGCACTGTGGCTTCAAAGGTAACAGGAAGTGGCATTAATACCTCCAAACCAAACGTGCACCTTTTGTGGTCGTCAACACCAGAAAAAGCACATTGGTGCCCTAATCCAGGATATCAAACTCCTCCACAGCAGATGTGGAAATGAGAATCCAGGACAGGAAGAGTGGAAAATGGCATTTCTTAAAATCTGGGGGCCCAGGAATAATTTGAGAGGAGAGACTTGCAGAGGGTACTGTTCAGGCAGGAGCAGAGCCAGAAAAAGTGGCTCTGTTAACTACTGTAGCCTGAATTTTACTCTCATGCAAATGGACTTTACGAAATGTTGCCAATAAATAGAAACATTAAATAGAGGAGAAACATTTGGAAGACACAGTATATATTTGCCCGAAGGTATTATTTATTAATTATAAGGGTAAACACAGTTAGTGCTACATAAGATCATGTATTATTCCTAGTAAACTTTCAAAATAACTTTTAACAAAATATTTTATGATGCATTTACTGATCTGACTCTAAAATCTAAAATGTAAGGAATACATACTATGTGCCAAACACTGTGCTAAACACTTTCCTATGAGGGGCACCTGGGTGACTCAGCCTGGTGAGCGTCCAACTCTTGATTTTTGGCTCAGGTCATAACGTCAGGCTTGTGGGATCCAGCCCCTCAGCATGGAGTCTGCTTCTTTCCCCCTGTCTCTACCCATCCCCTGCTCATGTTCTCTTTCTCTCGCTCAAATAAATAAACGACACTTTAAATGTTTTCATATGGTTTATATTATTCAGCTCTCCCAACAAATCTACAAAGTGGTTTCATCCTCCCAGTAATGCTAGTTCACAGTTGAATAACTGAGGCCTGGAGAGCCTTAGTGACTTTGCCAAGGTCAAACAGCCCGTGAAGGAGCCCGGGGCTAGAGAGTAGTAGTAGCGGTCTGACTCACGCTGCCCACCAGAATGACGACATGGCAGGCTTTACTCCATGCAGCTAGGGGGCGAAGACAACCAGTCAGTAAGGTCTGCAGAATTACTGTGCCAGAAAGACATCTGCAGCTACAACAAGTCCACAGATGCTGGATAAGGCCATGTGCATGCCAGGTATATTCCATGCCATATTTATTGGCTCCAGCTACATTTTGCAATTTGTATCTAAATAAAACTCTGTGAGGCTAAAAATATTATTCTTAGAATAAGATCTGAGTACAAAACCCAAACTTTGCTTTTTAACCGGTATGTAAACTTTGGGAAGTGACAAGCCCTCTGAAACTGTTCAGTAATGTACAAAAGGGGAGATGAGGAGTAATGACGATCATTCATTTGAGGGACTGTTGTAAGATTTAAATGAAATAATAGGGCTGAAGCAGTTAGGAAAATCCCAGCAGCATAGTCAGCGATAAAAGTGGCAACACACTCTTTCATCACGTACAGCTGTTTCTTGTCAGAAAATAAAAATCGTGTAATACCAAGTGACTTAGAGCACTCACTGCAAAATAAAAAGTGTTCTATACTGTTTTCATGTAATAGATAACTTCTAATTCTTATCAAGAACTGGCAATGCTCATACTTGCTTATATACAAAATACAATATTAATTGCAACAATTGAAGACAAATACATATAGAAGTAATCAAAATATAAACGACAACATAAGGTATAGCCGTGTGGGGCAGCTGTGGGCAGCAGAAAATAAAAAGAACTTGGAAAACGAAACGATGCATTTAGATCTTTTCCATTTTCTTGCTTCAGTCTTATCAATAGAGTTTACATCAGCTGACCTCAATGTTCCTGTCCAATTTGAAAACAATCACGCAATTCTATTAATTTGCAAGTATTTTGAATGATTAGAGTAGTTGGACCCATGGATGAATAGATCATTGCTCCACCCAACTTAGTGACAAATTTCAATCTCTTAGTGTCTGGATTTCATTCCATGACCTTGCCTTTTGCTCTCCTCCTGAACTTGAATCAACAGCCTAAAGTAATAAAGTGCTCAAGAAGCAAGGCACCAGGAGTAAGAAAGAATAAAAAAAAAGATGAAGGAGGGAGGGAAAAGGGGAAGAGAGGAGAAAGGAGAGGAAAGAAGGGAGAGGAGGAAGGGAAGGGTGAGTGGGAGGGAAGGTGGGAGGGAAGGAGAAAAGAGTCTGGAAACTCCGCAAATTGACTAACCAGGTTTCAGAGCAAGAAATGATCACTAAGCGGTACCTGGGTGGCTGACTCAGTTAAGTGTCTGACTTCAGCTCAGGTCATTATCCCAGGGTCTTGGGATCAAGCCTGGCATCAAGCTCTGTGCTCTGCAGGGAGTCTGTTTCTCCCTCTCCCCCTGTGTCTGTCCCTCCTCCCACTCATGCTCGCTCTCATGCTCACTCTGTCTCTCAAATAAAGAAATAAAATCTTAAAAAAAAAAAAAAAAAGAAATGATCACTAAGCTGTCCTTAGAAATCCCTACTGGAAGACCACTCTAGTCCAGCAGTTCTCCAAGTATCATCCCCAGACCATCAGTACCACCTGAGAAACTGTTAGCAGTACAGATTCTCAGGCCCCACCCAGACTTAGTATGTCAGAAACTCTAAGGGTGGAGCCCAGCAATTTGTGTTTTAAAAATCCTCCAGGTGACCTTCATGCACACTAACCCCTAAAACTGTATTCATTTTTGCTTTTCTAATGAATTCCAAGATCAAGCTTTTTAAACATTTGCAATCTTTAATACTCCATATTTAAGCAACTAATCCTACATTCTATCAAGGTTCAAAAATATCCCATAATCCATTCTAAAGCTTGAAATTTCACAGCTGTTATATATGGGGAATATGTGATACTCTAAGCTCCCACATAATCTATTTCTATCTAGGAAGTCATGAAACAATTTTAGATTCCAAAGTAGCAGAAATGACCAGAGCTTAGAGAAATAGCTGTAGGGGAAGAAGGATATGAGATCTTGCTAACACACAGTTTGAGGTACTTATTCAATATATAGATAATATGACAAGAAAAACAGGCAATCAGTAGGACTAACTAGCAGTCTAATTAACGTGTATATCATCTCAATACTAAGAACATTTATAGCTCTTTTGTCAAATTGCAAAAGTCTCTTCTCGGTAAATTTCTCCGTCCGGAAACCTATTCCATAGATAATATTCTGATCAGGGGAATCATGCACATTTCTTATATACTATAAAATATAAGAAAGAATAGAACAAATACTATAAAATGAAAACAGTGATTAAGAGATGGATCTCTAGCTATATTAGTAAACCACAAAAGCAAAACAGAAGACCAATAGCAAGCGGTAGAACCAAATGAGATAGAATTTAAATGGTAGACTGAACAGACACATCTACCTCCTCTCCTCTCCCAAATCTCACTGAAATTCGGAAAAACCATATTTTAGAATAAGTTCATGCCACCATTGTTGGAAAAATTTTATCCATCAGTAGATAAGAAATTTGGGGGAAAAAAACCCAACAATCCTTAAAGCAGATAAGATTAACTAATGAAGATTCAGAGATAATCAAAACCCAAACTTATATAGGAGAAATCTACTATAAGAAAGATCAGATAAAACTCTACAAGAAACACCCCACTCTCAGAGTCAACCAATCCACAGACTTAAGAAGCAGTAACCAGGATAATTATGAAAGGACCATGGTATGAACAGCTGGTGGAGTTTGATGCCTTCCCCCATGCCTTTGTTTATTCTGTGACTAGCAGCCACAGTATTCATCACTAGAATAAAGTCCTGAAACCCACTTTCTAAATAAAGTTAACCATCTGCCTCGAGAAGGCTCCTAGCCAGAACAGAGAGAGAGCCATCATAGAGCTTGAGACACTTAGAATCTCCTAAAGACAACAGAGGAGAAATAAAGAGAATTATCTGATGCCAACATTCACAGGAAAGCAAAACCTTCACACAATCCTTAGATATACTGTCTCATGCAACAAGTATTTCCTCCGCACCCACTAGGTACCAAATATGATTCAGCAACCCTGGAGATACCCTGATGAAGAAGTGGTCAAGTTCCCACCCTAGTCATGTTTCCATTCTGGTGAGGAAGAACAAAAACAAACAAATAAACCTATACTGATCACTAAGCACTGTTATGTGCTATGAAAAACAAAAAATAACAACAGGGAAGGGAAAGGAGAAAGTGAATGACAATGGATGATAATTACATAAGCAGTAATTCTTTTTCTTTGGTGTGAGACCCAATTAAAGCAATACCTAAAGAAAGAGTCAAAGGAAGAGTTGGAGGCTGAGGAAACAAAGTACAAAAGCCCTGATGTGGAAACTTAACTTCTAAAAACAAGAAGGCCAGTACAACCAGAACACAGGGGTCAAGGACAAAAATTACAGAAAATAAAGTCAGAGAGGTAAAGACGAGATTGACGGTGTAAGATCATTCTGGTTGGGCCAAAGAGCTTGGATTTTACTGTCAGTATATTAGAAAGCCACTAGAAAGGTTTTGGTATTTTGCAGGAAGTGATGTGATTTATGTTCTAAAAGATTCTCTGAGGCTGCTGAGGAGTTAATACACATAGTGCAAAGAATGGAAGTCAGGAGACTATACTGGAGGCTACTGCCCTAGAAGAGGTGGAAGATGACAGTGACCTGGATCAGGGATGTAACTGGGGAGTGGTGAGAGGGAGTCAGATACATTGTATGAAGGTAGAGGTGACACAACTGCTCCTGCACTGGGGGTAGAATGTAGGAGAAAGGAGGATACAAGGATGAATCTGAGGTTGGCATGAGCAATAGGGTGAACGGTATCATCATCTCTGATATGGGGGCTCTAGGAAGGAAGTGGACCTGCCCAGTGGCAGTTCATTCTGGGGTCTGTCCTGACCTGAAGCCCATTAGACATGTGAGTTGAAGGTATTGAGTAGGCAGCTGGATTCATGAAACTGAAGTTTAAGGCAGAAGTGGTAGATGGAGAGTTCTGACTCCAGAAAAGTATAAAAAAGAGCACTGAGGTTAGGAAAGTAGATCATTTAGGCACTCCCAAACCCAGAAGGTGTGCTCTTTGTACGAATCACCTGGCTAAATCTCCTACCCATTCTCTTCAATCACAAGAGGCAGATGCATAAATAGGAATATTAAAAAAATAAAAACAAAGTGCTATTTAGACCCTTAATGACAAATATAAACAGAAAACCAAATACTAACAAATACATGAGGAATAACAGCAAGAAAGTGAGGCAAGCAAACACATTATTCGGAATAGGCTAATTGTTAAAAGACATGACATAAAACTATTGATGGCTTAGTAAAGTTTATTTTTCACATACATCACAGTCCATTGCAGGCTGGTGGGAGGTGAGACAGAAAGGGAGATTTTGCCCACAGTCATTCAGAGATCCAGTATCCTATATCTAGCAGCCCTGCCAACCTGTATGACTCAGAGTCTTCCACTGGATTCTTTGTATCCTGCCAGCAATCAAGTGATGAGAACATGGAGAAGGCACACTGTCTCTTCTTCACATCCTCCCTGGAGAGTATTTTAGGAGCAAGGCCCAGAAATGGTATAAATGACTTTTCTCTCATTTTACTGGCTAAAATCCAGTATGGCCTATTTAACTACAGGGGAGGCTGAAGTAAAAAAGGTGAAATGGGGTTTCAAGATGCATAATTTCTCTCTGCCACACAAACCCAACAACAGAAAAAACAGCTCTCAAAAAAAACAATAAAAGAAGTAGAAGAAAATTTTGAAACTAAAATAATTATCTTAAGGGATTCAGTAACATCCACATTGATAGGAAAAAGTAGCCAGTATAAAAAAAAAGAAACGTTAAAAACATAATCACTCTAGGGGTGCCTCAGGCAGTTCAGCATCTGCCTTCGGCTCAGGTCATGATCTTGGGGTTCTGGGACTGACCCCTGTGCCAGGCTCTGCACTCAATGGGGAGTCTGCTGCTCCCTTTCCCTCTGCACTCTCTCTCTCCCTCTGCGCTTTCTCTCAAGGAAATTTAAAAAAAAAAATTCTTTAAAAAAACATATAATCACTCTAAAAATAAAATTATAAATAGGATAAATAGTAGATAGTGACTGGTAAAGACTTCATGAGCTACGATTTCCTTGAGGTTGTCCCAGATTATAGAACAAATAGATAAATAGTTGAATAGTACAAAAAAAAAAAAAGGTTAAGATACAGAGGATGGAAATAGGAATTTCAACATGTGTCCATTAAGATATTAAAAAGTACAAAATTGACTAAATGAGAGGAAATAATCAAACAAGAGAAAAGCTTTATTTTCAAGCTGAAGGAAAAGGCATACATATATCTTTAGATTGAAAATTCCCCTTAAGCACAGAAGACTAACACAACCTTCCCTTAGATATACTGTAATTAAATCTCAGAACTTTAAGAATGAACAAATTTTTAAATATTTCAGAGGTAAAACAGGTAATTACAAATAAATGGGAATTAGATTGCTATTGATATCCCACCTCTAAGCCTATGTGCTAAAACAAATGTCTTCACAGGAACATAGAAAAACACTTAAAATTTTTAAGTTCTAAATCTATCAAACTATCATTCAAATATAAAGACAAAGATATTTTTGCATATCTAATTGCTCATAAATTTTTTTTAAAGATTTTATTTATTTATTTGACAGCAAGAGAGAGACAGCCAGCGAGAGAGGGAACACAAGCAGGGGGAGTGGGAGAGGAAGAAGCAGGCTCCCAGCGGAAGAGCCTGATGTGGGGCTCGATCCCAGGACTCCGGGATCACGCCCTGAGCCTAATGCAGATGCTTAATGACTGAGCCACCCAGGCGCCCCTGCTCATAAATTTAATAGCTATAAGTATTTCCTGAAAAATGATTCACCAAAAAAAAAACAAAAATAAAAAGAACTCAAGAAAGACATGGGCAACATGAAACAGCAGGAAGCAAAGAAAACAGATGACTTATGTTCACACCTAAAAAGTATCTGTTGCAAAATTTGAAAATGGCAATCCAGATGTAATACCCAGTTACTTATAAGAGGATGATATAGAAAGGGAAATATCCTAAGGATGAAGCTTTGTGCAAAGGAAGGTATTAGTATTGACTGATTACATCTAGACATTGATATAAAATGTGAATACATATATTTTCCAAAACTTTAAGGGTTACAACTAGAAAATAATAACAGGAAGTAAATTTTGAATTCAGTAAGGGAAAAAAGATGGAACAACAAAAACAACCAGAGATCTTAATCAATTAAAAAAAGGGAAAAAGTGATAGTGTGGAAAACATGAGGGAAATCCAGGAAAAAAGCATAAAAATTTAAAAAATAAACTAAGAGGGAAAGAATAAGTAAATATAACCACTATGAATTACAACAAACGTGAATGGGCTAAATTATCTACTAAATTCATTATAACTTAAAAATTAGGTTCTTTAAAAATCTAGGACTGAGTAGTAAGATGGAAAGAAGTTATAGGCGTTTTGCAAAACAAACAACTGAAACTAAATACAAGATGTGAAATTAAGGGGTGCCTGAGTGGCTCAGTCAGTTAAGTGTCTGCCTTCAGCTCAAGTCATGATCCCAGGGTCCTGGGATCAAGCCCCACATGGGGCTCCCTGCACAGTGGAGAACCTGTTTCTCCATCTCTCTCTGCCCCTCCCACCCCGCTTGTGCACGCACGCTCTCTCTCTCCTCTCTCTCTATCTCAAATAAATAAAATCTTTAAAAAATAATGTGAAATTAAAAGCTAGAAAAATATTTTCCAAATGTGAGCTTACACAAAGCAGCAAATACATCATTATTAACATCAGAAAAAAACATATATACATACATATATGTATTAACATATATTCAGGTAACAATGAAATTCAACTTGAAGTTAATCACATAGGATAAGATAAATCATAACGCTGAAAGTAAAAAATATTTTTTAAATGGTGCATGTATTAAAGAAAAAATGAATGTTGAAATTACACACTACTAGAAATGAAAGTAACATTACTTACCAAAATCTGTGAAATGTGGCCAAAGATGCATTTCAAACAAAATAAGTAACTTTACAGGCATGCACAGACCAACAAAATGACAACTAAGTAGTCATCTCAAGAAACCATATACATGCAAAGGAATAATAAAGATGGAAAGCAGATATGAACCAATTAAAAAGAAAAACATTAGACTTAATAAAATTAAAAGTTGGTTCTCTGGAAAGAATGCTAAAATATACAAATTTCTGAAAAGTCTTTGCCATTAAACAAATCTTAAATCCTTTCATTGTGTTTGCTTCTGTCTTTCTGTCTCATCATCCCAATCATAAACACATATGCATGCATGTACGCATAGAAAAAGATGCATAGGAAATTTAGCCAACCATAAACAAAGATATAACTAAGGAAGGATGTGATGAGAGTCTCTGAATTTTTCTCTATATGCTTTTTTAATACTTGACTTTTCCCCTAACGTTTTACCATTTTAAAGATTATTGTTGCATCAACAGAATTTGTAACACCAATTTTAAATGGTTGAAATATAAACCAAAATGTTAATGTACATCATATTTACTTCTAAGTGGTGAGATTATTAATGTTTATTCTTATCTATATCTTAAAAATATTCTAGAATAAGTATCATTAGTGTTATAATTATATAAAAGGAAGAACATCTGAACACAAGGATAAGAATCAGGAAACATAGATCCAGATATTACTTCTGATCCAATCCAGTAAAATGAAAGCCAATCGTGACCTCCGTTGCTTTGTTTACAAAATGAGCAGTTTAAATGATCTCAGACATCCTTAAAGCTCTCACATACTATGACTTCTTTCTCCCCCTTACTTAGAAAAATGAGCTAAATGGTCTGCAAACTCCCTGAAAAGAGGATCTTAAAAAAAAAAGAAAAAGAGGATCTTGTTCTCTATCACTTAAAATCACAACTATTTTTTTTTTAGTTAACAGTATGAACGTTTAGTGTTTATTCTTTTCTCTTTCTCCCTCCTTCCCTGCTTCCTTGTTTCCCTCCCATAAATACTGAGCGCTTGTTATGAATCAGGTACTGCGATAGCTTGAGAATATAAAACAAAATTGATAGGATAACCACAGACGCTGCCCTCATTAAACTTGCCATCCAGGAAGTGCTAAGGAGGAATTACAAATGTGATTTAAAAACCCAAACAATCACAATCACTGAAACAAAAAATTTCCTATTATTCATGTAAGGGTCACATTCAATGGTTAAATCTCACTAGGCTCAAGCAGCACAATGAAGCCAAGAGGACAACCAAAAGAAGGGCATAGATGAATGCAAGTGTTTTGCCATGTTGGAAGAAAATTAGGGAAAGCTAAGAATCCTTCCAGGCCCCCCAGTCTCCTGTTTCCTCTACTCTGGATGAGGCTGGCATTAAGGCCATTCAATTGTGATAACAAGTAAATGTGACAAAGTATTTCCCCTTTAATTGTAGTTTTCTTTGGAGGTGTGACCCACGATTGCATCCTATATATTCTGTACACAGAGTTTTACAGAACCATTGCCAACACTTGTACTCAAGTCTCTAAAATTTACTAAACTGTTTACAAAACAACAACAAAAAGAACCAAAGGAACAATTCAGTTCAGAAGGCTATTACATTGATTACAGACATCTTTACATGCACATCGATGGGTTGGTCTTATCAGAAAGCAAGATCACATAGTTATAGCCTCCATTTTACCACTTAATTTATTGTACTGAATTAAATAAAGTCCCTTGTTAAAGGTCTCTGACAATCAAAGGTGTTTGTTGTTATGTTTTGTAATATGATTAATGGTCAATGTACATTTTGATTAAAATTAAAGGGATTTCTTTAGCCCAGGAATTAGCAAAAATGAGAGGATATTAGTTTGAGTAATTTTTTTAAATCAATTCAATCAATGCAGATATCTAAATAAATTACAGTATTTTACTAGAAGATGGGTAAACTATATTCTCTGAAGCAGATGTAATTGTTTGACATTTTTTTAAATTTTATATTATTATGGAATGAACCTCATATTGATGAGAAAGTGAACAAACTATGGAACATGAATATATTTGTAGCATTATTAATTTGTGGATGATCCCAGAGGTAAGAATATTAGCTTGTAAATGGACATTATATGCCAATAATTTATTCAGCTTAGTAGCAGTTTTCATTTATAACCTAATTATTCAACCTTCATGTAAACCACTACTATTTGCTGTAGAAATCATATTTATAATTAAGCAAAAAGTACATTTAAGACACTTAATTCACAATTTTCCAGATGACAACGTATATGGCCTATCTCTACGTAATTATCATTTACCTCTCCTTTTTGACTATTAAAACCAAGATTTGGCAATTTACTGAATATAAATTACTTCAAACTAATAATAAAGCTAAACTTTCTAATGTTATCATTTATATTTATATATTTTTTAAAAATTAACTCTGATTATATGTCTTCTGAGAAGGCAATGTTGGCAATGACTGAGAGGTATTAGCATGCACAGTGAGTATGTGTATTTTATTTAAACGTTTCCCTCAAGAATCTTCAGCAATGTTGTGCAGAAATGCTACTGTAGCTATAATTGTCTATTATACAGGAAAGTAGAGATGGCATTCACTTCTTCTTAAAGAAAACCAATAGGGAAGATTTCTGCTTATATAAAAGATGTAATAGACTTATCTTAAACAAGTAAAACTAACTATGCTATTTATCTGCAATAATTATCTATAAAAATCTTGTGCAAACTTTAATATTAAAAAAAGTCTACAATGTCTTGAATACAGTCTTCATAATTTTTCCTATTCTTATACGATTAAATATAATAGTCTATGATAATACAAGTAATTTAAAGCACAAATAAGAAAATATTCAATTCAAGTTTAGGTACTCTTTGGTCAAACCTTATTTTTATGATAAAGACAGATAAATCTAGATGTACTCAATACCTAAAATGTCACCAATACATAACAATGCAAGTAAATTGGCAACATTTCTTTCAAAGGCTTTTGGTAAGAATAGAATGAAACTCAGAATCAAGAGTATGACATTCAATCCTTTTTTACAATTTATTTAAATTTTCTGTATCAATTTATCTAGGCTATAGTACCCAGTTATTTAATTAAATGCTAATCAAGGTGTTTCTGTGATGGTATTCTGTAGATGCGGTTAAGTAAAGGAGATTACCCATGATAGTGTTAGGCCTCATCTAATCAGTTGGAAGGCCTTCTGAGCAAAACCTCAGGTTTCCTAGAGAAAAATTCTGCCTCAAGACGCATACCAACTCCAGTTTCCAGACTACGGGCTTGCCCTACAGATTTCTGACTTGACAGCCCCCAAATCACCTGAGCCATTTCCTTATAACAAACTCTCCTTGACATAGAGATATATAATAGGTTCTAATATATACTATAGGTCCTCTGTTCCTATGGCTCCCTATTTTGCACAAGGAAAGGTGTTCCTGTTGTAACAGTTGGCAAAAGTGGAGCATTCCACCCAATCTGAGGAGGAGTTTGGTGATGGACAGGAGATATGCCTATCCCTTTTGAATATGAAGAGGTGTGAATGAGAGTAACAACTATAAAAGACATCAATTAAAAGTTATCTCAGATGGCCAAGAGAGCAAAGGTTGCATTAGGCAGGTGGAAATGCTTGGAAGCAAGTTTTGTGTAGGTCCAAAACTCTACAAGTAGTCCAATACCATTAAACCTTAGGGTATTAAGTTTATTCATTCAACAAGTACTCATTGGTTGTTTATAATGTGCTGATCCCCTGCTGCCTGATGGAGATACAAATTAGACATCAAGACCTCTGCTCGCGTAGAATTTGCAACCTAGTGGGGAAAGCCAATTAATAAAGATATAATTAAATAATGTTTAGTACCATTAAAAAAATAAAATAGCATAATGGAAGGATGCAGGGTAGGGGAGCAAAATGGGGAACTTCTACAGAAGGACCATAAAGGCTGAAAGATGGGAACACCTGGAAGCTTCAGGCAGAGAAAACAGCAAACACCAAGGCTCTGAGATGGGAACGTGCCTTCACTTTGGAGGAAAAAAGGTAGTCAAAGTGGCTGCAGCACAGTACATATGGGTCAGAGGTAAGAGATGAGGTTCTAGAGAAAGTCAGAAGATAGACCAGGAAGATGCTTCAAGCCATGGAAAGAAATTTCAGATGAAATATAGGTGCAAGGGAAGTCAGCCTAGGATTTTAAGTAGAGGAAAACCATGATCAAATTGATACTTTGAAAGAGATTGTTTTTGTCTCTTCTATTCCTTATGGACTAAGTAGCAGGAAGTTCTGGAAGCAGAGAGGTCAGTTAGGAGATTGTTGCAGTGGTCAAGGCCTAAGATATTAGAGGGTAGCAGTGTGGATGGAGAAACATGAACAGATACAAGATTCAGGTTGGAAGCAGAGTCAATAGGACCCACTAATGGACTTGGGAATTCCAAAAGTTATCCAATGTGATCTCTAAGCTTATCTGAATTAGGATAAACTTCTAGCAAAACTGAGGGTGAACAGAAGACTTGGGCTCTACCACCAGCTTGCCATCTGTGGGGCTTTGGGTAATTATTCTACTCTCTGGCCCTCAATTTTCTCACCCATAAAATGAAAGAATTGACTAAGATGAATTTCTAAAGCCTTGCCGAGCCCTGACTTCTCATGAATCTGCGGAAAGGTTATAACTGCAAGCACATTAAAGAAAGACCTTTAAATATATCAACCTCTGGAGAAAACTAAGTTCACCAACCTGGTCCTTGCTTTATTTTCAGAATATTTCTCTCACTAGCAGAGCAGACTATGTTTGATAAAAGGAGAAATAGTCAGTCTACTATCTATCATTCTGAATCATCATGCATGACATGTGTAAACACTCTCAAATTAGCATATAGGTGATATGTGAGTAATATCAGAAGACTAAGCCAGGGGAACTCCTCTGTGCTAGAGTTCCCACAAAGACCAACAAATACCATCATGGGTGAATTCCCACAATTGACTCTAAATATCAAAAAGACCACTTATAGTTGATTTCCTTTTATTTAAAAATCCAAATATGAAAAAGCAGAACACCTTTGCCATTCTACAAAGTCCAACATTCATTCAAAGCATCAACAGAGATCCACATTGTGCCCTGCATTTGGTGTGATCCCAGAAATAGCCTGTTTCATTGAGTCACTCAGATGCTATTTTCCGAGAGACATATGCTCTTCTTGTTTCTGGTTTACAGGTTGCTGATTTCTCTTAGCATCCAAAAGGAACCAACACAGCATTAAAAATATAAGCAGTTGTAGAGCTGTACACAGGAGGATGTGGTTTTACAGTTATACTGTTTTGAGACTTATTAAGGATAACTACTTTCAGGAGAAAGAACTAGGAAGCACCGGAAATACCAGCATATGAATAATTTTTAGTAGAAGCCAACTTTTTCCTGTCCCTTTTTTGGGGGAATCCCTTTATAAAAACATTTCACCCAAGACTCTCAATTTCTTAACTCTACGAACAAATGTAACTCCCAGAACATGCCTATATGTACAAGGGACTGGAACATGGAGTACAGGTATTTTTTAATGGCATATTTTCTCCTGTAAGAAACATTCACTGAGTGGAAATAAGTAAAGCCAGATGAAGATAAATGGAAAACGGAGGTAATTTGCTCCCGTTTTTATCTGTAAAGACATGCTTAACCTAAAAATACTTTCTGAAAAAGATACTGAGTATAGTATGTAACTAAAAGTAAGAACATTATACACATTTGGAAAATATTAGTGGAGAAGGATTCTAATATGCTATGCATTTGGAGAATAAATTCCTGTTGGCATTTAAAGATTTCAAAAAGTGGTAAAAATAACTGATTAATACAAGTGATCAATTTCAATACAGGATCTTTCCTGAAAGTTAGTTTTACAGATAATGGGTCTTGGGAAGAGCCCTTTAAGTCAAGATATTTCATCAAACATGTCTTCCCAGTGAAAGTGGCAACTGCGGATTCCCTCCAGCTAATCAAATATAGTGTGGAAGCTGAGCTTCAGTGTAAAGGGGGTTGAACCTTTTAGTGCAATAACGACAGCATAACTAAACATGCAAATAATTGCTAGAGCAATTGACAACTCCTTCACGGAGCTCAGTGTTTTCTGTTTGTGTGTGTTTTTTTTAAGATTTTATTTATTTGAGAGAGTATGGGCACAAGCAAGCATGAGCAGGGGGAGGGGCAGAGAGCCCAATGCCAGGCTTGATCCCAGGATTCTGGGATCACCACCCTAGCCAAAGGCAGACGCTGAACTCACTGAGCCACCCAGGTGCCCCCTTCAAAGGGTTTTATAAAATATTTCAGCAATTCTTAGAATTCCATGTTAGGTCGATGATAAAAGTGTATCTCTATATATAAGCACACAGAAAGTAGGTTTGGACCCTTTATGAAGTGGAATCAAATACTCAAAGCTAGAGCTGAGTAAATGATCCTGAAATCTTAACTACTGTTTTCAGTGCGTTAGCCATAAAATCATGCAATACTCCCTGACAGCCTGTCAAAAGAAAAAAGGAAAAAAAAAAAAACTCTGTATTTTAAAGTAGGGAATTATATGTTACAATGATGAATGAGAAAAACACCTGATAGTGTAAAGAAAAAACATAAATGACTCAGTAATTTTTATTATGTGCTAAAAGATATGAACAATTTACAACAGAAGAAAGGCAAATGGTTCATAACACGAGAAAAACATGTGAAACCTCACTAGTAATAGCATCTTAAAAATCAAACAAATTGAAACAAGGTATGTTTTATCTATAAAACTGGCTAATTTTTTTTTTAAATAATTTTGCCACATGTTGGCCAAAACAGGTTATAAAACAATATGCATCATTATTCCACTTATGTTAATAAACAACTGAACATAGATTTAGATAGAGACTAAAAGAATTTAGATCAACACTGACTTTAGATAATGGCACTTCATTTAAATTTTATATTTCTTCTTACAGTTTTTCTCATTTTTCCAAACTTCCTGGAATAAGAAGTTTTATGGTGGGAAAAAAAAACCTCATTAAAAATTAATTAACTAAACAAACAAAAAATCCGGTCAGCCAAAGCCTATTGTGCTATCGTGTCATTTATATTTATCAACACTCTTAGAAATACATGTTTATCAACACAAATAAAGCACTTTTAATACCAGAAGAGATATGCACTCCAAGAGGGTAATTTCCATTTGAATATTTATCTCATTTGGTGAAAATCATCCTAATAGAAAGCCTCTCAACTTTATGAAGATACATGCTATAAAAAAGTTTCGTCACTAAAACACATGCTTACAATGTTTAAGCATTAAAAATGTTGCAGCTGAAGGTGATTCCAAATGTGAATCCAAAGATATTTGAGATTTATAAATGTAATGACAAGCTAGTATCACCTGGCCAGAGTAGAAATACAAATTGTTTGCTTCTTGGCTCTTCTATCAGAGGTCATTGTCCCATGCAGAGAATCCTCATTGCCTTTTTGATATGATAACAGGAGTATAAAAGTTAGGCTTAAGATGATCTTAATAAAGAAAAATGTTCTTAGGCAAACTACATAAAAAGCTAGGAGACATGATTAAATTACCAGAGGGATCATTTTAAAGATTTTAAGACACTGTAGGCAAATACGTGATGAGGTTTCCAAATTAATTATATCTTCGTTCAGCATTACTTCAAATTGTTGTTTAAAGAAGTTGCTCCAGTTTTATGTGATACAAAAAAAAACCCCAAAAAACAAAAAACAAATCACTTTAAAAATATTATCATATCACACTGTCTGCTTCCTTGACTGGTCCTAATAAATGAAATTTTAATAGATGATAGAACCTCCCCAAATAAGATGGATGAGAGTTGTGATGGTATTAAAGAAATAATGCATCTTTGTCTAAAACAGAAAAAAGAGATTATAGAGACATAGACATAGACATACACATACCTCAAATACAGAAATGTTCTAATAAAGTACTTTATATCTCACTGGGAATCATAGGAATGCAAAATAAAATAATGTTATCATTATGTCAAATAGAAAGTTGGAACACAAAATTATATAAAAAAATTATACAGTCATATATTAAAGTGTATGTGACTTTGCGTGCGTGTGTGTGTGTGTGTGTGTGTATAGGACTAAATGAAACTAACATGTTAACAGGTGAGGAAATAGATATCGTGGAGATTTTTGTTTTTCAACGTGCTAATAACGTCTTCAAAGAATATATAATGATCATATATTTTAAATTTTGATTTCAATTCTAGTTACTTAACATACAGTGTTACATTAGTTTCCCATGTATAATACAGCAATTCAACACTACCATACATCATCCTGTGCTCATGATGACAAGTGCACTCCTTAATACCCATCACCTATTTAACCAATCCATTCACCCCTCTCCCCTCTGGTAACCATCAGTTTCTTCTCTATAAGGAAGAGTCTGTTTCTTGACTAGTCTTGTTCTCATTTCTCCCCTTGCTTGTTTTGTTTCTTGAAATCTACATATGAGTGAAATCATATAGTATTTGTCTTTCTCTGACTTATTTTGCTTAGCATATTACTCTTAGCTCCATCCCTATTGTTGTAAATAGCAAGATTTCATTCTCTTTTATTGCTGAATAATATTCCATGGTATATATACACCACAACTTCCTATCCATTCATCAGTCTATGGACAATTGGGCTGCTTCCATAACTTGACTACTGTAAGTAATGGTGCAATAAACATAGGAGTGAAGGTATCCCTTTTAATTAGTATTCTTCTATTCTTTGGGGAAATACCTGTAGTGGAATTACTGAACCATATGGTAGTTCTATTTTTAATTTTTTGAGGAACCTCTATACTGTTTTCCACAGTGGCTATACCAGTTTGCATTCCCACCAACAGTTTATGAGGGTTCTTTTCTCCACATCCTTGCCAAGAAGTGTTGTTTCTTATGCTGTTGATTTTAGCCATTCTGACCGGTATGGGGTGATATCTCACTGTAGTTCTGCTTTGTATTCCCTGATGGTAAGTGATGATGACCATCTTCTCATATGTCTATTGGCACCCTCTATGTCTTCTTTGGAAAAATATTCATGTATTCTGTCCATTTTTAAATGTTTTCATTTAAATTCTAGTTAGTTAATATATAGTGTAATATTGGTTTCAGGAGAATTTAGTGATTCATCACTTACACATAAGACCCAGTGTTCATCACAAGGGCCCTCCTTAATACCCATCGCCCATTTCCCATTCCCCTGTCCACCTCCCCTCCAGCAACTCTCAGTTTCTTTTCTATAGTAGGGAGTCTTTGGGAGTTTTCTGGGAGTTTTGCTTCCCTCTTTTTTTCCTTCCCCTAAGTTCACCTGTTTGTTTCTTAAATTCAACATATAAGTATAATCATATGGTATTTATTTTTCTCTAACTCATTTTGCTTAGCATAATATGCTCTAGTTCCATCTACCTCATTGCAAATGGCAAGATTTCATTCACTTTGATGGCTCAGGGATATTCCATTGTATATAAATGCCACATCTTCTTTATCCATTTCAGTTGATGGACATTTGGGCTCTTTCCATAATTTGGCTATTATTGATAATGTTGCTATAGGCTTCAGGGTGCATGTGCCCCTTTAAATCAGTATTTTTGTATCCTTTGGGTAAATACCTAATAATGCAATTGCTGGGTCATAAGGTAGTTCTATTTTTAACTTTTTGAGGAATCTCCATACTTTTTTTCATAGTGACTGTACCAGTTTGCATTCCCACCAACAGTATAAAAGGGTTCCCTTTTCTCCACATCCTTGCCAATATCTGTTGCTTCCTGAGTTGTTAATTTTAACTATTCTGACAGGTATGAGGTAATATCTCATCATGGATTTGCATTTTCCCTGACTGATGTTGAGCATCTTTTCATATGTCTGTGAACCATATGAATGTCAGCCGATCTACTTCGGAAAAATGTCTATTCATGTCTTCTGCCCATTTCTTAACTGGATTATTTGTTTTTGGTGGTGTTAAGTTTGATAAGATCTTTATAGATTTTGGATACTAACCCTTTATCAGATGTCATATGGAAGTATCTTGTCCCATTCCGTAGGTTACCTTTTAATTTTGTTGATTGTTTCCTTCACTGTGCAGAAGCTTTTTATTTTTATGTCATCCCAGTGGTTTATTTTTACTTTTATTACCCTTATCTCAGGAGACATATCTAGGAAAAAAGCTGCTTTGACCAATATCAAAGAAGTTACTGCCTGTGTTCTCTTCTGGGACTTTGATAGATTCCTGTCTCAAATTTAGGTCTTTAATCCATTTTGAATTTATTTTTGTGTATGGTGTAAGAAAATGGTCCAGTTTTGCCAGCACCATTTCCTGAAGAGACTATCCTTTTCCCATTGAATATTCTTTACTGCTTTGTTGAAGATTAACTGAACACATAGTTACAGGTTTATTTCTGGGTTTTCTATTTTGTTCCATTGAACTATATATCTACTTTTGTGCCAGTACCATACTGTTTTGATTATAACAGCTTGTAATATACCTTTAAGTCCAAAATTGTGATGCCTCCAGCTTTGCTTTTCCTTTTTAAGACGGCTTTGGCTACTCTTGGTCTTTCATGGTCCCATACAAATTTTAGGATTGCTTCTTCTAGCTTTGTGAAAAGTGCTGTTGGTATTTGATAAGGATTGCATTAAATGTGTAGACTGTTCTGGGTAGTATAGACATTTTAACAATATTTGTTCTTCCAGTGCATGAGCATGGAATATCTTTCCATTTCTTTGTGTTTTCTTGAATTTCTGTCATCAGTGTTTTACAGTTTTCAGAGTACAGGTATTTCACCTCTTTGGGTAGGTTTATTCATAGGTACCTTATAATTGGGTGCAATTGTAAATGAGATTGTTTTCTTAATTTCTCTTTCTGCTGCTCCATTACTGGGGTATAGAAATGAAACACTGATTTTGTAATCTGCAACTTTACTGAATTTGTTTATCAGCTCTAGCATTTTTTTGGTGGAGTCTTTAGGGGTTTCTATATAAAGTATTATGCCATCATGAAATAGTGAAAGTTTTACTTCTTCCTTACAGAGTTGGGTATCTTTTATTTTTTTTTTTTTCTTGTCTGATTGCTGTGGTGAGGACTTCTAGTGCTACATTGAATAAAAGTGGTGAGAGTGGACATCCCTTTTTCCTGACCCTACAGAAAAAGCTCTCAGTTTTTCCCCTATAGAGAATGATGTTAGTTGTGGGTTTTTCATATACGGCCTTTATTATGTTGAGGTATGTTCTCTCTAAATCTACTTTGTTGAAGGTTTTAAACATGAATGAATGTTGTACTTTTTCTGCTTTTATTTAAATGATTATAAGGTTTTTATCCTTTCTCTTATTGAAGGGATATATCACTTTGATTTGCAGATACTGAACCACCCTTGCAACCCAGAGATAAATCCCATTTGATTGTGGTGAATTATTTTTTAATGTATTGTTGAATTCAGTTTGCTAGTATTTTGTTGAAAATTTTTGCATCTATGTTAATCAGGGATATTGGTCTGTAGTTCTCTTTTTTAGTGGCGTCTTTATCTGGTTTTGGTATCAGGGTAATGCTGGACTCACAGAATGAATTTGAAAGTTTTCCTTCATATTACATATTTTGGAATAATTTAAGAACAGATATTAACTCCTTTAAGTGTTTGGTAGAATTCACCTATGAAGCCATCTGGTCCTGGACTTTGTTTTTTGGGAGTTTTCTGATTACTGACTTGATTTCTTTGCTGGTTACCAATCTGTTCAAGTTTTCTATTTCTTGCTTTTTCAGTTTTTTGGTTTTAAGATTTTATTTATTTGAAAGAGAGAGAGAGAGAGAGAGAGAGAGAGCATACACAAGTGGAGAGAGTGGCAGTTGGAGAGAGAGAAGCAGATTCCCCAGTGAGCAGGGAGCCTGACGTGGGGCTTGATCCCTAGACCCTGGGATAATGACCTGAGCTGAAGGCAGAGGCTTAACCCACTGAGCCACCCAGGCGCCCCTTCCTGTTTCAGTTTTGGTAAGATATAGGTTTCTAGGAATTTATCTATTTCTTCTAGGTTGTCCAATTTATTGGCATATGGGTTTTCATAATATTCTCTTATGATTGTTTGTATTTCTGTAGTGTTATTTCTCCTCCATCATTTATTTTATTTCTCATTTTTTCCTGATAAATTTGGCTAGAGATTTATCAATTTTATTTTATTTTTTTTAAACCAGATCCTGGTCTCATTGATCTGTTCTGTTGTTTTTAGTATCTATGTCACTTATTTCTGCTCTAATCTTTATTATCCCTGCCTTCTGCTGGTTTTTGTTTTCTTTGTTGTTCTTTTTCTAGCTCCTTTAGGTGTAAGGTTAGTTTGTTTGCGATTTTTCTTGCTTTTTGAAACAAGCATGTATTGCTATAAACTTCCCCCTTAGAACCACTTTTGCTGTACCCAAAAGATTTTGGACCACTGTATTTTCATTTGTTTCCATGTACTTTTTTGTTTCTTCTTTGATCTCCTGGTTGGTCCATTCATTGTTTAATAACATGTTACATAACCTCCATGTACTTGTGGCTTTTTCAGATTTTTTTCTTGTGGTTGACTTCTACTTTCATAGCACTGTGGTTGGAAAAATTGCCTGGTATGACTTTGATCTTCTTGAATTTGTTGAGGCTGATTTTGTGAGCTAATATGTTTTCTATTCTGGAGAATGTCCTGTGTGCATTTGAAAAGGGCACGTATTCTCCTGTTTCAGGATAGAATGTTCTGAATATATCTGTTAAAGCCATTTGTTCCAGTGTCATTCAAAGCCTTTGTTTCTTTGTCAGTTTTCTGTTTAGATGATCTGTCCATTGATATGAGTGGAGTGTTAAAGTCCCTTACTATTATTCTATTATTATCAGTTCCTTTTTTGTTGTTGTTGTTGTTGTTATGTTTTATTTATTTGGGTGCTCCTGCGTCGGGTGCATAAATATTTACAATTCTTACGTCTTCTTGTTAGGTTGCCCCTTTTATTATGCCATAATGCCCTTCTTTACCTTTTGTTACCATCTTTGTTTTAAAGTCTACTTTGTATGATGTAAGTATTGCTACTCCAGTTTTCTTCTGACATCCATTTGTGTGACAGATGTTTCTCCATCCCCTCACTTTCAATCTGTAGGTGTCTTTAGGTCTAAAATGAGTCTCTTGCAGGTAGCATATAGAGGGATCTTATTTTTTTTTTAATCCATCCTGCCATCCTATGTCTTTTGATTGGAGCATTCAGTACCATTTACATTCAAAGTAATTAGTGATAGATATGTATTTATTGCCATTTATTTCTTGTTTTGTGGTTGTTTCTGAAAGTTTGATCCTTTCTTGTATCCCTTTCATGTTTTGCTGGTTTTCTTCACTGAAATATTTGGATTTCTTTCTCTTTATTCTTTGCAGATTAGTGTTTTTGATATACAGTTAAATTAGGTTTGTATATAACCTCTTTGGCAAATAGCAGTCTATATTAAGTTGATGGTTAAGTTTGAACCTATTCTTCTCTCCTCCCCATACTTAAGGTATATATTATATTTTATATCCTTTTGTTGTGAGTTCCTTGACTTATTTTTCTACAGAAATATTCATTTTTACTGCTTTCATGTTTCCTACCTCTACACTGTCACTTTTTGACTCTCCTTTCCACTCAAAGAGTTCCCTTTAATATTTCTTGCAGGGCTGCTTTAGTGGTCATAAACTCCTTCAGTTTTTGTTTGTCTGGGAAACTCTTTATCTCACCTTCTATTCTGAATGATAGTCTTGCTGGAGAGAGTATTCTTGGCTGCAGATTTTTCCCATTCAGCACTTTGAATATATCATGCCACTCCCTCTGGCTTGTCAAGTTTCTGTTGAAAAATCTCCTGCTAGCCTTATGGGCTTTCCCTTGTAAGTTACTGACTACTTTGTCTTTCTGCTTTTAAGATATTTTTCTTTATCACTATTTTTTGCAAATTCAATTACAATATGTCTTTGTGTGGGTCTGTTTTTTGTTGCTTTTGATGGGAATACTCTGTGCCTCCTGGATCTGGGTATCTGTTTCTTTCCCCAGATTAAGGAACTTTTCTGCTATTATTTCTTCAAATTTTCTGTCCCCTCTTCTCTCTCCTTCTGGGACTCCTATAATACAAATGTTATTACGTTTGATGGAGTCACTGAGTTCCCTAAGTGTATCCTTGTTTTGTATGATTCCTTTTTCCCTTTTGTTCAGCTTGAGCACTTTTCATTACTTTGTATTCTAAGTCACTAATTCATTCCTTTGCTTCTTCCATCCTGCTATTCATTCCATCAAGTCTGTTTCTCACTTCCTTTAATGACCCCTTTATCTCTGCTATGTTATTCCTTATCTCTGTGTTAAGGGTCTCACTCATGTCTTCCACTCTTTTCTCAAGTTCAGTGAGTATCCTTATGGTTGTTGCTTTAAATTCTCTATCAGGCATATTACTTATATCTGTTTCACTTAGATCTCTGGCCATGGCCTTGTCCTCTTCTTTCATTTAGAATAAATTTATCTGTCTCTTCATTTCGTCTGCCTCTCTGTGTCTGTTTCTGTGTGTTAAGAAAATCAGCTAGGTCTTCTGCTCTTGAAAGTAATGACTTTATGAAGAGGAGGTCCTGGAGTGCCCTGCAGTGCAGTATCCCCCATTCACCAGAACCTGACATTTCAGGAGAGTATCCTATTGTGTTGCTTATGCCCTGCTATTGTGTCTGAGTCACTTTTTCCTTTCAGTGCAGTTTTCTGCACTGAACCTGTTACAGGCTGTGCTCATTCTCCGTAGTGTTAGTGGGACCCCACTGGGAAATTTGGGAGCCAGCCAGTGGTATTAGCAAAATTTGTGCTGGGCCACTAGTCCTATGCCAGATCCCCCAAACTGCTGCAACACCTGGGGGCTGCACACCAGGAGGGCAAATGTGCAAGGCTGAGCACAATGTGCAATGATGTTTGGGCACGCTGGGCATGGCCTGTGATGGTGGCTGGGGGTGCCAGGCTGGGCATGGAGTGGTGGCTGTGCACGGCACACAGCAGCAGCTGTGCACCAGGTGGCTGGGCAGGGTGCATGTGCAGCTTTAACAGCATTTCCCTTGAGCCCTGGGATGAGGCTACAAGTGTCTGTGCAACCCTGCCTCCTACAGGTGGCTGTACATTTATTGGGGGGGGAGGGCAGGAAAAGAAAATGGTGCCTGCCAGCTCCCTCATTTTCAGAGAAGTCCCCCAACAGGCTCTGAAATCCGTATGAACTTATCTGTCTCCCCTTCGCCCCCTGGGATGTGTAAACTGTCATTTGTATGTTGTCTCTCTGCATAGGGTGATATTTCTTTAAAGGGGGCAACCCAGCTATCATTTGCCCTCCTGGTTTGCCCAGTGCTGAGTCAGCTGACTTCAAGTCCCACTGGTTTTCACAAACTCATGGAATTCAGCCCCTCTGGTTTTTAAACCCAAAAGTTATAGAGATTGGTCTTCTCTGTGTGAGCTCCCTTGTGCAAGGGCCCCACTTCTCTGCCCTCTCCAAGTGCATACCTCCCTCCCTCCTGCAGGCAGCCTCTCTCTGACATTCTGACCTTCCTAAACTTTCATATGTAGCTTCTTTTCTATATTTAGTCATGGTGTTTGTTCTGCTGGTCTGTGGATTGCTCTCTGGCTTATTGACTTGGATGTGGATGGTATCTAGTTGTAAACATGAGAAGGGGTACACTCGGGGTTCTCCTATTCCACCACCTTCCCAAGCTCCTCATGATCTTGTATTACTTTTATAAGACTTTACTTTGAATGTCTAAAAATGAGTGACAGATACATGCATGCACACAATGTCAACATACTCTATTCTAATTCTAAAACAAGTTGGAAAAATATTTTTTCAAGATATTTGGCAAATAACTCCTAAAACTAATCACTGATATACAGGCTATCCAATTTTTCTTCAGCTTGGCTTAAATTTATGCAGTAACCATATATTTGAAATAAATTCCTATCAGAAGTTCAAACATAAACAAAAACTAACGAATAAAAATGTACCTGTCTTGAATATTTCTCTGAATAGTTCCAGTATTTGTTAAAATCATTGAGATCTTTATTTTTATGTAAGTGCACCCACAAATAAATCCCACCAGAACCAAGTGTTACAAAATGAGCATGTGTCAAACCAACTATATTTTAAGAGAATAAATTAGGTATCTCCAGAAACTACTTCATTTAAGTCATATGACACAAATGTTAAAGTCACCTTCAGCTTTTATTCTCTGATTTTTGTATTTCCCCCAAAACATCAAAATGTTTCCTATTTCTTCAGTTAATAGCCCTGTCTATATTCTGATATGGCACTTTATTTGGGAAGTAAAGAAATATAAAAGTAAGCATAAAAAAATGATTAAAAGCAATGACTCTAATATCAGAGACACCGGGTCTGAATCCTCAGTTCTGACTCCTAATTCTGGGGTCATTAGAAAGTTACTTAGCTCCCCTAACCATCAGCTTTCTCACATGGAAGTAATAATATTACACAACAGAATCAGAAGATTAAGTCAGATCATGTATACATAACACTTAAATTACACATATTCTATATTAAGCAAGCAAAATTATACTAACAACAACAAAACAATGGCATTCCTTCCCCCCAAAATGGAGAGAAGTAATTAAAGAATGCTTCAGCCTCTGAGTAATGGTCAAGTTTCTCTAACATATTTTTATCAGAATAAGTCAAAGGCAAAGAAATTATCATGAAGTCTGGGGACAATGCAAGAAGGCAACAAATTACACTATAACTAAATTGTGCAACTTAGGTAGAATCAAGAGATAGATTTTAAAACTAATTTTGGGTCCAGGTAACAAGTAGGAAAACAAGATTATATAGGTCTCTCTGTGTCTCTACTGAGATCCACAAATTCTCACAACTTGTGGTGACTAAACAAGTACCTATCACTGCCATCAAGAATGGGAAGTAAAAACCATCAGAATAACTAAACTTGGTTCACAGCCAACAGTAAATATCTCTAGGAAAGGAGCTTATCATTCAATACTCTTCTTTCTCAAGTTTTGATTTCTCACCGAGATGCCAAGAAAAATTGTTGAATCTGGCAATTCCATGAAACAATGACATTTTCAAGGCATGACAGAATTTGGACCTTACCACGTTTCTAAGTCCACATGTTGATAAAGAAGCATACCACAAAAATAGATGTGGATAGTGGCAAATCACTATATTGGAACACTGAGCCTGATTCAATTTCAGCCAGACATTTCATATTCTGCTCAGCAGTCTGTCTCAGACCTTTCCCAAGAATAACATTTCATTAATATTAGGTTGGAAATGGCAGGTTTACCCTCACTGACCCTATATAATCACTGGTTTTGAGAACACTGGAAACACTGCTGATTCTGTATCCATTATAGGGACTTACTCACTGATAAGTCAGGTTTCTCCTTTAGATTCATACTCATTACAAGAAACCAACATTTCTAGGGAAGTCAAGACAATTTGTCTTGCCAAATCTTTAGAACCAGGAATTACAAATGGACAGTTAAGAACACACTCTACCTTCCTTAGTCATGTTTTGCTGTTATCACAAGAAAATTTTTTTCTCCTTTTTTGAACAAGTGGTTAGTTTACCTGAATACAGAATTGATTAGCTTGACAAAAACATAATGACAAGATGGTTGAGATAATACATACATATAAAAGCTGGAACTGCAAGTTTCTGGTGCTTTTATTCCAAGTTTGCTGGTCAATCTGTAATTTAGTACTAATGTATATAAAAAATGTGCCAAGAAATCTTACTCTAATACTCCTTAAGTGCACACTCCATCTAGAGTACTTAGAGCAAAACTTTTCTTACACTCAAAATTATTTTTCTCCAAATAACTTTACCTGTAGGTTGAAAAAAAATGAATTTTCTTTGTTAACATGGCACAGAAAACTACTCAAAAAATTAAAATTTACCTAGTATCAGTGGAATAAAATTTCTTGAGTGCCTATTATATGACAGGTGCTTTTCGAGGTACTGAAAAGTAAACAAAACCCAGAAACCAAGTTCTTCGAACACTCAAAAACCTGGAATCCCTTAATTATCCTGATCATAAAGTCTGTTCCTTTAACCCAAATTCCACAAAAAAAAAAACTAATGATTAGAATTTCATAATAAATCTGAGCACTTCAACTACTAGAAGAGTGCCTGACACACAGAAGGTTATACTAAATATCTGTTGAATGAATAAAGTATATGAAACAAGAAATGGGCTGCTAGATAGAGCAAGAAGTATCAGAAATATATAGGTTAGATCATTTCTTATCAGAAAAAAAGCAAAGCTAGATTTTAAAATATCTGGTTTGTTTTGCTGGGTTAGCAGGCAATAGAGAAATAAGTGTTTCAGTACCTTGGATAGCTCCACGGAGGCAGCCTCTCTAAAGTCTAAGATCTACTGGTTGCTTGTGTCTTCCAACTGAAATCATCTTATTAAAGGGTCATGTCACTTTTATACTAGATCATTCCACATAAAAACAGAAAAAACTCCTCAATCCTATCCCCACCTCGACATACACGAAACAAATATGCATACATAGAAGTCTGGCCTGTTTGTTAAAATTCTGATCTGATCAGGGAATAAACCTGTCACTTTAGAAAATTAATCCAGGAAGTCTTGCTTATATCTTGCTATGTGACAGCTCCTCCTAGGAGGGCCTGCTTCCCCTGATCTAGAGCAAGAGATTTACTTGCAGGATCTTATAAAGTGGCTATCTGAAAGTTGGAATAAAATACACTATCAACCTTAACTCAGTGTCATAGATTTAAATCAACAAATCTCTGAGGAAGACTCAGAATGCTTATGGAGAAGCGCGTTACCTCTCCATAAACATTCACATAGGTGAAACCACCACACATTAGCCATGGATATAAAATAATAATAATGATTAAAAAGTAGCAAGAACTGCAAAGTAAGAATATATTATTTAGTATGTCTCAAAACTATACAGAGCTAAAGTAAAATACTGAGAAATACAAGATCTTCATCTTTACTAGTCTACTTCTCTTGCTTGCCTACTGAGTTCTTAAACCTTTGCTTGCTTCTATACTATAGCCATCATCTTAGGGTTTAATATTCATTTGCACAGTTTCTCCCATGCTAGATTGGAAATTCCTTGACAGGATGGGTCACGTCTCATTCACAATAGCCAACAGTACCCTGGACATAGTAAATGCTCAATAACTGTTTATTGAATTAAACAACTAAACTCATCTCTGGCTTATGAAACTTCTGTTCTCAGAGCAGTATAAATGGGATCTATCCCAGTATATAATTGTATTACTATAGAGAAAAAAAGTGCTGTTGTTTCTAATAGTAAACATAACAAAGAGATTTGAGGCATCTGGAAATATTTACCCCATAAAGAATCCTATGAGAGAAAGTAATACAAACCATATCTTTCTGCTGTAAAATCAAAGAAGATTCTGTTTATGCTATATTTTTAAATCTCCAAAGACTGTATTTTGAAGAACCAGAGAAATATAAAACTGACCTCTTAGGGAAACATAAGGTCAAAAGAAGAGATTAAGAAAGATAAAGAAAGAAAAAGGAGGCAGAGAAGAATAAAAAAGAGGGAAGGAGGAGATAGTGATGGAGGGAGGAGGAGGGAGAGGAAGGTGAAAGGGAGAGGAAGGAAGGAAAGGAATGAAGTTAATTCAGGTCATGAAGGAAGATGATGGTAAAAGATGGTCCTGGGAGCAATCAAAGTCCTATCTTGACAGACGGTGAGAAGGTTAGAAAAAGCAGCATCACCCAAAAATTGTACAAGTAGAAAATAAGCTTATTCTTGTATGCCCATGGATATACACAAAATAGAGGAATGGTGAGTATCACTTCGGGTTTTTTGGAGGGGGGAGGAAGTTAAAAAAATTACTTCTTGGGGAAATGTTTCCATGAAATGCTTGTGAGATTTCACTTAAGATTGCTTGCAGTAGATTCTCAACTTAAATAATCTCAATAATTATTAAGATTTTCCAAGGGAGATTCACGCTATATGTTTAGTCTTACCAAATTCAGATATGATGTCAATTTTTATTCTTAGAGAGACTGTATCCTACATGAAATTATCCAGTGTTTTAAAGGAGTTATAAGGTTTGGGGCACTCATTTAGAAAATTAAGTGTTACTGAGTGAGGCCCTTTTTCATTTCAGCAGGTTTTCCATTTCACTGGGAGTCAACTCCATCTGGTGTTGTTTTTTTTTTTTAACTATTGTTAAGTAATATTTGTTCATACTAATAACATTCAGTAGCTCCAGATCACAAAGGTCTTTCCCCAAAGATTTTTTCATGCACTTAAAAATCATCCTTCAAGGCCTCTGATCTTGTTTAAACACTGAAATTGTGCAGTACAGATCCAAATTTCCATAAAAGTGACTCTGTGATTCCATTTCATTCTCCCCTCCATCTGCAAAGAATAGCTTTGTTTTGTTTTGTTTTTCCTACCTCAAGAACACCTAATCTTTACATTTTAAGAAGCAGAACTTGAGGGCACCTGGGTGGTTCAGTGGGTTAAGTGTCTGCCTTGGGTTCAGGTTCTGATCTTAGGGTCCTGGCATCAAGCCCCACGTGGTATTGGGGTCTCTGCTCAGTGGGTAGTCTTTTTCTCCCTCTCCCTTTGCCCTCCAACCCCCACTTGTGCTCGCACTCTCTCACTCCTAAAAATCTTGAAAGAAAGAAAGAAAGAAAGAAAGAAAGAAAGAAAGAAAGAAAGAAAGAAAGAAAAAGAAACAAATAGACCTTGAATGCTTTTGTTGCCAAGAGCCTCATTATAATAGTTAGAATACACTCCTGTGAGTATTAAGTTGATGCTATTGCTTGTTAACACATGCTTTTCTAATTCAAATGCAATTAGTTACAAGCTAGTCACTGAATATTTAAATTTAATATAGATAGGTTCCCAAACTACCTGTGAACAGAGGCTGTAAGTTAAAGGGATGTGAAAATCTGAAACATAAGCAGAGTTTTTTTTTAATTTTTTTGCTGTACATTCAGCATCGTTCTGGACTCAACACCTGCTTTCTGTGGAACCAGAAGTCATTCTGAAGGTGCTTTCAAGTCTAGATTTTAAACTGAACTGGAAGTTGTAATAGCCTCACCATGAAGGTTTGGCATCTTTCCACTTCCCTCAGGATGAAAATAATGTAGAAGTTGAGATGGAGCTGGGAACAGCAGAATCTTCAGAGCTAAAGGATAAGTCCAGACACCACAGAGATTTCAATGTCCATTAGAAGCTTAAAGAAAATAAAAAATAAAATCTAGAATAGTACTGGCTTGCTAAACACCAAAATGAACATCAATATTTTTACTAAACTATGAATAAAACTTTAAAAGGAAAACCTACGTACTCAGTTTAAAAATAAATCAAATTTTTATCATTCTAAAACCAATGGTGGCAGTGTAGTGTGAGATAAAATACACTAGACCAAATATCAGGATGTTCTTGAAAAAAATCACTTAATCCTCCTAGACCCTGAGCTTCAATTTCTTCATTTGTAAAACAAAGAACTTGGACTAGAAAATAACTAAATTTACTTACAGAAATACGCATTTCAATTTGAACTCAAATTTGACTTGTATTTGAACAGCTCTTAAAAAAACAAAAACAAATTGTGTCTGTTACGTGTTCTAGGTTTCAGAATTTAATCTAGTTCCTTGTAAGAGTAATGTGCCTTTTTATTCTTTCCAATAATTCCAGATGATGGGGATGAGCTCAAAGACCTGAATCAATGAAAAAGATTATTACACCAGTTCTAGAGGACCCACTCATTTTCTTCCGAAATCCTGCAAAGCTGTAAGAAGTGGAGGGTAAGGGCCAACACCGCTCTGCTGGTTCAAGGTATGCTTCTTTCACAACTCCTCTGAGCAGACCAAGGAGCCAGAGCATGCCATCAGTGGGAGAAAGCTTCCTTCAACATCATAGATCAGAAAGCCCATATCCAGGAATATATTTCAGCTGTTGGAAATTGGATTTAAGTTGTCAGAACCACAAAGGACAAGCCATCTGCCTTTCCTCTCCCATTATATTTCACCATCTTATATTAAGAGGCAAAACTAGAACCAGCCTGTATTCAAGGCTGTGGCCCTGCCCTGGCAGTCTTGAGATCCTAGTCAGCTAGGACACACAGTGCTAATCACATTTAGCAACATAAGAAATGAGAAACAGCTCAGGAAAACCCAATGAGGACTGAAACCCTGAGAAGGATGTATTTCCATAATGATCAAATCTATGTTCGGTCCACTGAGACATACTGCTTCTCTGAGAATAGAATACCTTAGACAACATGAAGTGATATTGTGAGTGATGGTAGTTACAAGCAAGACAGAAGAAATATTGAAAGTGTAGCTTCAAGGAACATGAATAGCCTTGAGAAGAGGTGGCAAACACATGCTATCCCCAATGCTGTGCACACAGCAGACAGCACTAATTGATAACAGTAGGCTTTTCTGTAGTACCTGGGTCTCTACTTCACAGTCTTTCTCAACAGGCCAGCCCTATCAATTGATCTGAGTTGGCATGAGAAAGAAAACCCATTTGTCTTCTTTCCTATAGAAGAAAGAAAATAAAACCTCTGCGCTGAGAATCATAAGAAGCTTCTCCTCCTTTGGGCTCTACAAGTAAGCAGCGGGGTAAGTAACTTCATACCTCTAAGGTCCCCTCAGCTTTACTGATAAAATTGCAAGTATAAGCGGCTATCTCTAAGTTTCCTTTGTATGTTCTAGCCCTAAATATCTATAATAGTAAGCAATGTGGAGTTATCTACGAATGACTTCAAAAAGCATGCCTACCGTGCAAGTCTAAGAAATGAAGTTACTCATTTAAGTTACAAAACATCATTATAATTTTTTACCTCTTGACAAAGCTGCAGATACTAATCATAAGATTCTTTGTCCAATAGTGGTGTTTAAGCCAATAAATATATTCTAGTCCCACTCCTTTGCAAATGAGGAATCAGATGTTCAGATGGGTTAACTGATTTGCATAAAATCATGTAGCTAAATCTGCATACCCAGATTATGATTATCAGCACCAAGATTACTAGTGGAATTATTAGTTTTTATGCAGTTTAGAGAGAGGATTTCCAAACTGTAAACCCAAATATACTAACAAGCCAGTACCTCTCCTCCATCACTATTAGTCTTTAGGCTTTCTTGTTTGTGATTTCTTTATACCCGAATACTTTTAGGGTGCCTACATTCTTTCTTTCAATTCCTTAAGATGTCCTTTGATTCCTTGTTCAGTGAATGTATTTTAGTCACCCTTTCATACTTGCATTTGCAAGTTTCCCAACTTAGAATCACCGAAATGTTTACTGGCGGGTGGTATACAATTGGCCCTTGAACAACATGGGTTTGAACTGTGTGGGTCCACTTACATGCGGGCTTTCTTTGATAAACACACTACAGCACTGTAAATAGATTTTCTCATTATTAACATTTTCTTTTCTCTAGCTTCCTTTATTGTAAGATTACAGTATGTAATACACATACAATATATGTGTTAAATCGACTGTTTATCTTATCAATAAAGCTTCCATTTAAGAGTAGACATTACAAGTTTTGGGAGAGTCAAAATGTATACGTAGATTTTCGGTTGCATAGGAGGTCGGTGCCCCTAACCCCTACATTGTTCAAAGGCCAACTGCACTTCCTTTACTGCACTCTAACTATGCTTAATAAGGCTTCACCTAACAGAAGCCCTATGGAATCCAAAAGCAGCCATTTATTACTACCTCTTTGTTTACTGACCTTTCTGTTTATTGTCTGTATGTGGTTGCTGTATATGAATCCGTGAGCAGTACTGATTTAACTCACTTAAAAATGATAATATATCATCAAATGATCTTAGTATGTCATTATGTTTGCTAATTTCGAATCTACCTTTCAAGTGCTTTATGCTGATTTAATAAAGAAAGCAAAGGTATTTCAAGGTGTGTATGAAATATAATGGACACAAATTCACTAAGTGACCATATACTTATGGTATTACAATCCAGGACCATCAATAGCAATGGAAAAAAAGGAGGTATGACATTTAACGTAAGTAAATATAAGTGAGAAGTTAGATATGAAGTTGGGGGACCCGAGTTCCATCCTCAACTTTCACACTAAAGTCACAGACTTGCACAATTGTCCTCACTTCTTTGAACTCCAGCTATAAAGTGAGAAACTTCAGCTCCTTTCTAAGGTCACATTCATTGTTACCATTTAGGACGACTACTGCCATGGGAAGCCCCTAATACCTCTTTCCCATGTGTGGTAACTCTCTCTGACCATCTGCATAATTTTTAATCTGGCAGCAAACACCAGTCACTGGTCCTCTGCTTACCCAGTATTACTCATTGCCAGTCTGGTGTGCAGAGCCTCTTGCTCTGCGACTAATCCCAAACATCCTAGGCAGTAGGCAGTAACAACCTGCTTCAACAAAAAGTATGAAACAAAACTTCTGGTCTCCACTTTCAGTCTTCACACTACAAAGTTAAGAACCTATTGACCACTACTTCCTCTAGGGTAAACGGCCAGGCCGGCTGACACTAAAACACTTTATAAAGCATCTGGAAAAGCCCCACAACTCCATAAAGCAGATGGAACTGAACTAAGAAGGGACCTTAGGGATTTTCACATTTTCTAACCCAACCCTTTCATATTACATTGAAGAATGGAATGGAAATGTCGAACCAAGCATTCTTAAGCCAGGCCCTGTGTGCTCACATGGGGAAAATATGAAAGAACAGAGAAAATTAACAATTTATGGTATCAGTGGGTTTGGGTGAGGGGTTCTATAAAACATCCCAGAATACAGTGTTTTCTTAACATTCACATTAAAAATTTTAAAAATCTCCACACATTATAGTGAGGCAGTATAATATGAGAGAAAAGTTACTTGTTCAAGTAACTTGTTCAAGAATTAGGTCTCTTTCACTTAGTGATTGTTGGCCAAGTTAACTTCTTTGGACTTCATTTTGTCATCTGAAAAATGGCACTAAAAATGCCTTTATCAAATTTTGTTGACGGATAACTAATGTTATCTAGCATTATTAGCACTGCACATTTCACACATCCCTTAACATGTTCAAAAGGTACATATTGTCTGCATTTAAGTATCTCTTCAGTGTGACCTAATACCACAGCGGGTCCTTGGAATTAAATCCTATAATGTGCTAATAATCATGAAGACTCTCAAAGAAGACATTTTCCTACAATAAAAATACTGTGCTTTTTTTTTTTTTTAAGATTTTATTTATCTATTCGACAGAGAGACAGCCAGCGAGAGAGGGAACACAAGCAGGGGGAGTGGGAGAGGAAGAAGCAGGCTCATAGCGGAAGAGCCTGATGTGAGGCTTGATCCCACAACGCCAGGATCACGCCCTGAGCCAAAGGCAGACGCTTAACCGCTGTGCCACCCAGGCGCCCCTAAAATACTGTGCTTCTAAGACAATGAGAGCCATCCTACATGGAAACATTCATTATTGGGGATTTGAGAAGAAAATAGGTTTATTTAAACTTGTTTTAAAACAATGAAAGGAATGAAATAAAAGAATGTTCTTGTTTTTATGAATTCAAGATGGTATAGCATAGGTTTCAAATCTACCACTTCCTAATGGTGATGTAGAAATAATATCTGGGAACATTAAATATAGCAATCCGAACTGACACATGTGTGTACATGTTATAAAAGTAAGTATCAGCTGCAAGAGGTGTTACTTAACATAGGATCAGACTCTTATACACATAGATCTTAAAGGTCCACTTCCACAAAAAGCTTTTCAGTTTTAATATACCCTAGTATCTACAGCTCTCATTCCCAAACTGAGAGCAAGCTACCTAACACATTTGCAAAGATATTTCCATTTGCAAGTTGTATCACGGTGGAACCCAAATGAGCCTTTTAGACCACCCAACACAAACTTTTCATTTCACAGATGAGTAACTGGACACTGAACAGTTATTTGGCTTTTTGCTGAAAGTAAAAAGCAAAAAAGAGGCTGAGACTGGGTTAGACTAGAATGCACCCCACTAGACTTCTGGCCCAGGACTCTTCCCTGGAGCCATGGGGTCTGACTTACCCTATGCAAGAGGCAGAGTTAAACAAGACTCAGGCTTAAAAGAAATCACTCTACCTTAGAGTGAGCCTATTCTTGAAAAAAAAAAAAATCCTCATAACCTGTCAATGTTTTATCTTACTTTTGTTCAATTAGTATAGCTTTTTAATGGTTTTCTTCTTTCATGATTTTTGAAAGTGTCATTTAATTGCATGCTGACCACAGGCTTGGTAAGTGCTAAGAAAAAGTAGTTTCAGAAAGATTATACATTGTTCTTCTCTTCTCCACTACCAAAGATGTCCATAATTCTAAACATGCTTTTCTCAATAGTTTGGGCTCTCACTTCTGCAAGTAATCTGTCTAAATCACCAAAAATGTTCTGCTAGAAACTAGCTCAACTATGAATAAGATACTATAGAAAAATCAGCTTATGGATATCGGGGTCAGGACAGGGAGGAAGAACAATAGTTTTGTTGTTGTGTCAAACCAGAGACCGTACCTTCTCATTCAGATCAATATAAAATATAATCTTAGAATCAAATCATGATGCTTGCATTAGAGAAACTGTTTTGTCAGTGGAATCTCTGAAATGATACATGGAACTATGTTTTTTTATGCACTTTGAGTTTATAATTGTCAAAATCAATAAAGTTAAGTAACTGCCCATGCATTACTCTACACATGCATCACTCACACATAAAATAAACAATGTAAAGTGTTCTTGAAAAATTCAGAGCAAGCTAAATAGTTATAAATATATATGATATATGAAAGAACCTTAACGTTTCCTTAAAGGAATTCCATTACTTGGCTGTTGTTATTAAGGACACAAACTCTTCAGGATTTATCATTTTAAAAATTTTGTATGTAGTAAGTGTCCTGTCATCAACCGCAGTCAATGAATCCTATATCTTGGTTAATTAGCAACTATGTGAGAGAATTGCTTAGATTTTGCACATAAAAAACAATGCAGATGGTCCCCAACTTAACAGTGGTTTGACTTAATGATTTTCAACTTTACGATGGTGTGAAAACAACAGCATTCAGTAGAAATTGAACTTTGAATTTGGACCTTTTCTCAGGCTAGCGATATGTGATACCAAACCTCCCTTTGTCATGCCAGGGATTACGGGTAGCATCAGTGAGCTGTAGCCTGCAATCAGCCCCACAATCATGAGGACACACAACTGATACTCTGACAACCATTCTGTTCCTATATAACCATTCTATTTTTCACTTTCAGTACAACACTTAATAAACTTCATAAGATATTCAACATTTTATTAGAAAATAGGCTTTTTTTTTTTTTTTTTAGATGATTCTGCCCAACTAATGTAAGCATACTGAGCACATTTAAGGTAGAATAAGCTACACTATGATGTTTGGTAGATTAGGAATACTAAGCGATTTTTCAACTTCAGATGTTTTTAACTTAGAATGGGTCTATGGGGATGTAACCCCATCTTGAGTCAAGGAAGATCTATATTCCATATTTACTGGAGCAAAATAAAATATACTTAATAATAATGCTGATGATAATTCAAGCTAATATTTACAAAAGGCTTACTAGAGCTCAGACACTCTGTATCTTCACAACTCCATTTTATAGGTAAAAAACTGAAGCTCAGAGAGATTAAATAACTTGCTCAAAATTACACAACTATGAAGTAGCAGATCTAAGCTTGCATTTTAGGTCCATGTGTCTCCAAAATGCATGTTCTTAACTGCTACTCCTGCCCACAATTTAATCTTTCCTAATGACTTTCCCAACTCATCACTGAGAATAATAATCATCATTAGTAAGATATTCAGAATCACTGGGTAGAGGTAGTACTACTGGTAGACTAACAGATCAAATTTTGTGGTAGCAGGTTTTCACAAAGATTGTTATCTGTATCATCTGTAATGAAAATATGGGAGAAAATTCTGCTCAAAAATAGCAAAGTTATGGTGAAAACACTCTAGATCCAAAACCTTAACACAACACAAAACGGTAAGCGTGGCATTTTCCTAGGTGACTAGATACATATTAAATGATGAGGCCTTTCAACATCAGCTGAGCCATCAGAGAAATTTTTCAAAGACTCATCATCCACTGAATCCGACTCAAAATAATAAATAACTTCAGACGGAAACAGTCTCTTTGTCAACCTTCTTGAATATAAATTGAAAATTTGAGGAGCACATAAGCAGATATGGCTAAAGTAAACAAATCTAAGAGAGAAAACAAATCGGTCAATTACAATTATATTCTAATTTTAAATAAATTGTAATGTTTGATACTACCGCCTATTAGTTTTTTATGTTTTTATTAAAAACCTTGATTCCTAAAAGCAAGAGGTAGAAGATAATCTAAATTCTCAACAACAGGGGTGCATAAAAAGTACGGAACACCCATAACTTAATATAGCCATTTAAAAAGTCATACTAAGGTAATACTATGGGAACATTTCCAAAATATATTACCTGAACAAAAATGTTAAATATTATAATGTGAAAATCATACTCAATGGTGGAAAACTGAGAGCTTTTCTTCTAACATCAGGAATAAGAGAAGAATGTCCACTCTCACCACTTTTATTCAACATAGTACTGGAAGTCTTAGCCACAGCAATCAGACAAGAAATAGAAAGCATCCAAATTGGTAAAAAGTAAAACTGTCACTATTTGTAGATGGCATGATGCTACATATAGAAAACCCACAAAGACACCAAAAAACAACTATAACTGATAAATGAATTCAGTAAAGTCACAGGATACGAAGTTGATACTTGCTACATTTCTATACACTGATAATGAAGTAGGAGATAAATTAAGAAAACAACCCCATTTACAATTGCACCAAAAATAAGATACCTAGAAATAAACTTAACCAAAGAAATGAAAGACCTGTACTCCGAAAACTATAAAAGGATGGAAGAAGTTGAACATGAGACAAATGGAAAGATATTCTATGCTCATAAATTGGAAGAACCAATACGTCCATACTACCCAAAGCAATGTATAGATTTAATGGAATCCTTATCAAAATACCTACAACATTTTTCACAGAAACAAAATAATACTAGAATTTGTATGGAACCACAAAAGACCCCAAATAGCCAAAACAATCTTGAGAAAGAAGAATTGGGGATGTTGCAATCCCAGATTTCAATATATACTACAGAGCTGTAATAATCAAAACTGTATGGTACTATATCATAGTATGATCCAAATTTTGTGTATATATGAATAGGAAAAAAAGACTAAGAGTGAATAGTTCAAAACGTTAACAGAGCTCTCATCCAATGATGGAGTGGCCTTTCTTCCTTTTATTTGTCCTTTATTCCCAACGCTCACTTGCTTTCTTATATTCTTTTACCAATTTTTATTATCTAAAAATATGCCCTAAGAAAATTTGAGCTGGTTAGTAACTATCTTTATTGATGCAGGGTAGAACTGAAGAGCACCAATTTGCAATCTAACTACCTGGATTCAAAGTCTGACTCCATCATTTACTAGCTGTGTTAACTATGCCTAAGTTACCTACTCCAGTCTCATTTTCCTCGTGTGAGGTAGGAATATGATGTGCTTCTGCTATAGCAGAGCCACTGTGACAATTACATGAGTTAATATATGCAAAGTGATTAAAACAATGCCTGGCACACGGTCAGGACTCAATATGTGCCAACTGTTGTAGTTGTTGTTGATGTTGCTAATTTTATTATTGGAGAATATTGATTCAACCAGTGGCCCTGCTGTAAAAAACAAAGAAATTCATATTTTAATCAAGATAAAGATACCATTAACAACAAATGACCGTCCCAACAAAAGCAGCACATATATGACACTGCCAAACATGCACTGAACCTAAACTACTCTCTACTTATGAAAATAAATTTCTGAGAATAAATATTATTATTTTTCTATTTTTCATTCTTATTCCATCATATATCCATGAATGATCCTTTGTGTACTTCTCTAGGTTTGTCACATTCATTCTTTTTCTTAAAACAAAATGATTCTGTGATTAGGGAAGTTTATTAAAGGACAACAGAAACCTGGTGCTAGATTTGTGACATAAGCAATGTCAACCCAACAATGTCTATAAGTAAAGGGATAAAGAACTTCACCAGAGCAAAGATAATATTCAAGGTCCATCATCACCACACCAGAAAATCTATGGCCTGGGCAACTTACTTGGCATTAATAAGGGTGACCAAACCCATCTTAGAAAGCTCAATGGACTTCTTTCTGGTATGATAACATTCACATAATTTCGGTTTTATGGGGTTTTTTTTTCTTCCTACTGAAACAGAAACTTCCATGATACCAAACCTCCCTTTGTCATGCCAGGGCTTACCCCAAACATAGATAGTATAGAGCATTCACTTTTCCTTGCTATGTCTCCTAAGTAAAAATAAAAATTCTTTTCAGGAAAAGGCAAGTGTTACTTTGTCTCCCTAGTTCCACCCTAGTGCAAAACCACTAAACATCATTCTTTGGCATACAGTAGGCTTTTTTAAGTTAATATTTTCTGAATGAATTAAGCCTTCTGATTTCTCACATTATTCAGAGATGTAAGAAACTGCAAACACATGTTTCCTAGATATAAACTGTGAAGTGTTATTTCTTCCAATCTGAAACATTAGCTCCATATCTAGTCGCAAAGGATGTTTTGAGTGAGAAGTGACGTAGTCTGCCCAGGTCCCACAGTTTGTGGCCAAGAGGAAAACTACATGGAGGAATACATGTCCATCGCATGGACACCATGCAATACTCTTTCCCAAAACAGAATGCTTAAGGTCATTTCTTCAAATATGTGATTAACTACAAGGAACTGGATTTGACCTTATGTTTAAGTTAAAATAAAAATTACTCAAAATTGTTTTAACCACACATAAAGTAATTTCTACATTTAATGATTTCAATTATGTTAAATCAAACGAAATGATAAAGATTTAAAAACAAATTTAGTAAGTAGGAGACACGCCTCAAATATTCTCTCTTTCAAATCCTGTTTTACATTAAAACTATATTTTAATGAAGAGTCAATAAAGGCAATCAGTTCCAATATATTGCCTCCTTTAATCCCTATGACACTATAGGAACACAGCCACCTTCTCAACTCTATCTGGTCCTTCTACATTTCTGTACAGGCTTGCCATTCTTTTGTGCACCTGGACCTGTGCATAGCTGTGGGGGAGGGGTCTTCATGATTCCATGTTCAATCTTCTGTCCTATTTGTTGACCTCAGAAAACACATTCATTCTCTGGCCAGTGCTTCAATTGTCAGTCCCACACCCAAACATAGAACCCTGTGGGTACTTCTGAACCACAATCCTTTATCCCCATTTGCCCATTCTATGTTCACTTAAATGTCCTACCATCTCTCTCAAGTTAAAAATGTTAAGCAACAAATTCGTCACGTTTCCTCCATTGCCTTTTTAATACAGATTTCATCTTTTGCATCAGACCAAAAAATCCATGATAAGCCTTTGTGTGAACTTAACACAGTGTCATTTTGGGGACCGAATGAACAGTCTCTGTTCTCAATAAGAAATGAGCAGCCAAAGGAACTGAAATGAGGGGAAAATGCAATAAAGAGAAAGATATTTCACATTTATCTGAATATCTCACAATATTGGGGGCTTCCTTGTGTTGACTGCCCAACATCTTTGGACATAGTCCTACGTTTTGGGATTTTCTCACATTGAGGGTCCAGGTTTGGAAGCCAGAAAATTGAGACACTACCTTATACCTGGGCGCCAAACCGGGGAGAACCAGGTTTCTGGCAGGAGCAGTTGGGGAGGCATTTGGTTCATCAGCTTCGGGAGGCAGATACCTGGCACCGTAGGTTATGAGAAGGCATATGATCAGAGAGAGGTCCTAGGGTATGACCATGTAGCCCCAGAATCAGGCTCTCTGGTACCCTCCCAGAGATTTTGGAAGCTTACTAACACCTGTCTATACGTTCTTCTTTCTGATTAAACTAGCCTCTGCATATTGTGTTATATACAACTAACAGCCCTGTCCAATACTCACATTAAAGTATTGAAATTCTATTCATTCCCAGAAGCACAAATTGAGTATTAAGAAAAAGTGGTCAATTTCAAAAACAGTTGCATTTATCTTTACCCTAGGCCATTTTAGCATACCAAGTTGTTTGCCATGCTACAGAGCCACATAAAATCCATGCCTCCATGAAATGGGAATGCTGGAGCTCCTAGCTCACATGAGTAAAACTTTCACCATGATTTCTTTAACCAAGAGTATTTAGTGTTTCTTCTGAAAAATAATTTAGAATAATTTGCTGATAGAAGTTTATAAAAATCTGTTTGCTTGATTTTTTTACTCCTGAGGGTAGATGAAACCAAAGAACTTTGAAATCTAGTCTCCTAAATAGATGTCCCAAGGTCACCAGTAATCAAGGTATTATGGTTATGAATACAGCATAATAGTTGATAGCATGAGCTCTGGTATCAGAATATCTAAATTTGAATCCCAACTCTACCACTCAGTAATTTTGTCACCTAGAACAATATAAACCAGATATGTACACATCAGCTTATCTGAAAAACAAAAATAATTGTAGAACCTACTTCAAGTAAGTTTTTAAAAGTATTTCTGCTACAGAAGATATATGGAGGGTGCTTAGCACACTGACCAGAATATATTAAGTCCTTAATAAATGTCATCCACTGTGATGTCTAGTAGCTCACTGGCAATTATGACAAGGATATCCTAACAATGCGAGGGAGTCTAGAATTCAACACATTTGACTAAGCCCTGCACTAGACGTCTATTATAGTAGAACGTTTTAATATTAAAGATCTCAGTTTTTCCAAATGTCTTCTCTTGTTCATTCAGGGGATTATTACTTCTGAAACTAAACTGCCCACACTCCTTGGCTGAGAAAAACGCACCCGGGGATAAGTTGCCTGACTGAAAAGCTACGCAGCTCTTGATGGGCTGTTTTTTGCTTTGTGCCTGAAAACAGCTTTTCTACACCAGTGCCCCTTTGAGGGTATTTTGGCCTCAGATTAGAAGGACAGTGAGCTACTGCAATGGCATTTTATAGAGAGCCTCAGAGTTTCCAAATATTCATTTTTAGCCAATGTTTCCAGCTGGGGTCCATTTCCAGTGGCTAGGGGAAAACAAATATTTGTCTTGGGATTGTAGGGTTCCAAGCATTTTGCAAATGTTTTCACCTAATACTTCCCTGGGAAAATATCATCTCTGGTAAACGTTAACTGAAAAAGTAAGTTGTTTGTTTAGCAAAAAAAAAAAACAAAAACAAAAACAAAAAACTGTTAGAGTAAAAACACAATCTTGCGAAGTATTTGCAAGCATATGTGCTGGTTTTGTCACCATTGTAAGTGCGGTCACGATGTGCTTTGGTTTGATACCTCAAGTTTCCTTCAACATCATCTGTTTAAAAAATGGTTATTAACCCTTGTTTGGAGTTATCAGCCCTTTGAGAATCTGATGTACGCTCTCCAACATTTCCTCAGAAAAAGAAATTGCTGTATACATAATGTATGTCTGCATACAGAACAACTATGCATGGCTAAAAATTAAAAGTTCTGTTTTAAAATGTCTAATAAGTTATCCGTTTAGTGGCATTCTGTTAATCAGAAAACTCCAGAAAGTAGTTTTGTGCCAGAACAGTGATACTTGGTATTCAAAATAATGACCTTGGCTCTGTGAACCCCTAAAATCCCACCTATAGATGCCTTCAAGTCTTGCTACTCAAAGCACAATCCTTGGACCGGCGCCCTCATCATCACGTGGGAGCCTGTTACATGTGCAGAACCCCAGTCCTCAACTCTCCAACCCATACCTCCTGAATCAGAATAGGCACTTTTTGTATTTATTTATCTTTTATTATGCTCAATTAGCCAACACATAGGACATCATTAGTTTTTGATGCAGTGTTCAACGATTCTTTAGTTGCGTATAACACCAAGTGCTCATCACAACACGTGTCCTCCTTAGGCACTTTTAATAAGATACCCAGTTAATAATATATACCCATATGTATATTAAATCTTGTGAAACACTGCTTTGAGTGCATGAACAGTCCTTTAAGAACCTCTGGTCTCCAAGATTTAACTTGAGTCACAAGTTAAATTCCAATACTGTCTTCTAGAAGCCCCCAATATAATGTATATGAACAAATACAAATTAAATGCTAACCATTTCTTCATTTTTTTCAATAATATTTACTGAGCATCCACTGTGTGCCAGGCATTGTTCCAAGCCTCTATCCTCATTCTAGAGGGAAAATACAGATAAGTAAATATGCAAGTAAAAATGTAATCCGTCAGATGCTCATTAGTGCTATGAGGTAAAAGAGAGCAAGATGAAAATGACAGAGAATGCTGGTGATGACCAGAAAAACCTGTGGATAAAATGGCATCTGAGCAAAAACCTGAAGAAAGTGAGGAGTGAGACTTGTACTACAGGAAAGAAGACCTTTCCAGCAGATGGCAAAGTAAGGTTAAAAACCCTGAAGCAGGACGGTATTTGGTGCATCTGAAGGATCAAGGAGGAGATCACCTCCGGTGCAGTAGAAAACCAAGAGGGAGCAGGTGAAAGCAACAAGGCGGAACAAGGGTGGTCATGTAAGGACTAATAATCACTGACCCCACGCACCAGTTGCATATAAACACGAGGAACAACAGTGTGACAAGTCCAGATGGGTTCAGTGGAGGGGAAGACTGCCCCCTCTCTTCCACTCAGTCAGGGAACATCTGAGACTTTCCTAGGGGTTTCAGAGGCTTTTTGAAATACAACTTACTCCCATCAGAAAGCAATTTATTCATCTTTACTTTTGGGGGGAATTTAGGCTTAAAATATAGTTGCTAAGTACTTCTGGCAAAAACCAGATTCCGTTTCAGAGGGTCTGGCACATACTTGGCAGGAAACACACTAAACTGGAATTAAATAATAATCCCAAGGCTGGCTATAACTCAGAACCATATCTTGGCTACCTCTTTAGGCTTATGTTCATAATTATTCTAGACCACATTTCGACAGTATCCTAGCCATCTTGTCTGAACATCTGTTTCAGGAACTCTCTGCCTTTGGCCAGTGTGTGCTCTCACTGCAGACAGCATGCCAGATGACCAGTGCCATCCCTTTCATATTGTGCGTACACATCTTGTGTTTTTGAGTCCGCGCCAAGTTCCTGTTGGGAGACACAAGGTTTTGGTAACAAGGGATATGTGCTTCTCTTGTAGCCACATGTAAACCACATGAAAGGAATCATGACTACATCGCTTAAGAAGTCATGCCAGTAACTGTAAAGACCAGCCTAGCCTACAAATAACAGCTATCAATTTGTACAACCTTTGTACATGGGATAATCTAATCCATGCTAATCTCTCTCCATTATGGCAATGAAGACGCTATAATCACTCCTCACACAGAAAGGCTTCAATCAAATTAATGTTCCATGTCAGCTCTATCTTAAAATATTTCCTCTTCCTTATCCAGCATGAAAAGTGAATAAATCTGTCTAGGCTGAAAGAGCCTCCCAAGGATTCTCAATTTAATCTAGCCAAAATGGAATTTACCAGTCAAGAAAATCTAAATATAAACAGGATAAATGGAGGCCACTATTCACTCACTCACAGATAGGTATAATCCCCCTTCATAAAATTAAATTACAAAAAGAAAAATTATGGGATTATTTACAGAAAATTTCCTTTTCCCGCTCAATTATTTGTAGAATATTGAAGTCAGATAGGACCAATGGAGGTCATCATTTACAGGTGAGAAAATGGTGGCTGAAGGAGGCAAAGAGATCTTGCTCAAAGATGCAACACTCTGTGGTGGCAGAAAAAGCACCAGACCAAGGTCCTTCATCATCCAGATCGCCCACCACTACCATACACACACACACACACACACACACACACACTCGCCAGGTCTGTCCACAGGGTTACAGCATAGGGAAGCTTCTCTGATTTGCTCCAATTTTTTAAAATATATATCATTAAACATGGGGGCTGGGGAGACCATGTAATTTAGAGTTAAAATGGCAAGAACCATTGCTATACAAAAATCAATCAGAAATGAAGATAAAGCATTTTTTGAAATTCTAATACAAGTTGATAGGAAAATTGGATTCGATTTTTCAAAATTTAATTCTCACAACTCTCAAGAACATGTCTATTGTACCGTAGGAGGCACCCTTCTAATGTCAGTAAATATTTCTAAGGAATCACCTAATCCATCTGTTCCATACTTGGCCTATTTTAATTTCGCAGGTGGTTGGTGATACGGAGAGTAGAAAATGCTGCCACTCAAAATCTGACTTTGTAAAACCTTAAAGCTTTCAGAAAAGCAATCAGCCCAAAATGTCGCTTCACACCTGTGACCAAAATTACATGAAGAAACAAAAAGTGCCAAGAAAAACTAGAAAAGCTAGCTAACCCAAATTAGTTTTTATATTTGCAAACTTCAGTTCAGAAAGTTTTGTCAAGCAATAAATTATTTCTCAAGATGTGTCAGTGCATAAAGCACATGACAGGACATCCATAACATGATAAACATTTAAAAATCCCATCGATGGATCCCCACAAATCCTCTGCTTATGATGACTCATCATCAGAAAACTCTTGTAACTAGCATGGCTATACTTTCCCAGGACACAGCAATGACCCTAGGATAGTATGAGATTCCCAGGTGTCTGCTTTTGTCTGTATCATTCTGGTGCTGATGGATTTTCTTGGGTTCTGATTGTTCACACTGGTAATTCTCTCTAAAAAAGAGTACTGTGCTAGCAAGAATACTTTGTTCCCTAATGACCATAGATAACACATTCCATTTTCAGCGATCTGCTCGGTAGAATCTTCTGTATATTGAAAGATCCATTCACAAACACAGCCCTCTCATTTTACAGACTAGAAAACTGAGATGTTTAATGATTTTCCCAAAGGCCATTACAGTTTATTCATGCAAATCCAGGCCAGGACTTGGGTCTCCTGGCTCCTTATCAGCTGCTGTTTCTACTGTCAAGCTACCTCCTCTATGAGTCATCCCCCACTATAGGATAGAATCTTACTTTATCCTCCAAATCCAATTCAAATGGCCTACATTTTAACTCACCCATAATTGCTAAATTGAACAAGAATTTTAAAAGCAACTGCTTTTTCTGTTATAGTGGAAATTCTGGCTCAATAACTATAAATGTCTAACTCACAACGTTGCACAAAATGCCAGCCTATCCATAATTTTTTTTTACCCTATGGGGCTATCTCTAAACAAGCATTTTCAAGGCTGCGTGGCATAGGACAAAGCCTGAAACCTATAGCAAGAGAACACTTCACTAACCCAAGGCTTCTGACTCAACTCAAACCTATGGCTTATTTAGGATTTTAAGGTAATGTCTGCACCCAATAACAGCCAATGTTTACCAAGTAAGCACCCCAGCCATTCTTCCTACCTGGTTCTTTGCACACACAACATCTCATTTAACCCTGACCACAACCCTAACGTGGATAAGCAAAACCCACTCAACAGAGGAGGAAAATCAGATCCAAGGTCCTTAAAATCTGCCAAGATCGGAGTAAATAGGAAAGTCAACACTGGAGTTCTCCATCATACAAAAATGTTCCTTAAAAGTATGTGCAAGGAAGAGCTCTCATTTTCCAGTGGAGGATACACTCTTCAGATCCTGTCCTTTCCCAGTATCTAAAGGAAAGAGATGAAGTGGAAGAGATACTGATAAATCTAATAAGAATAATACTTCAATTACATATGTCTTCTAAAGCAACCTCCAATCCATCAAGCTGTAATACTGCTTCCTCAAGAGCAGCAATCCCAAGGCAGAGTAACACAACTCCTGCACATTCACTGTTTTTAGGGTAATAAAGCTAGACTTTCCACACACTAGCTACCCAAGAAGCAATAGTTTCCCTATGTGTAAAATGAAGTTCGTAATAGCAGTGCTTAGGGTTGTTGGCAGAATTAAATGATTTGCTATATGTAAAAACCCTTGAATCATGCCACATAGTACACTCTGCAAATATTAGCTACTAATTTTATTATTACCTCTATCCTTACAAAAGTAACAAGCCAGGCAACAGTGCATTTCTTTGTTCGGGCTGATCATTTAGCTTAATAGCAATTATTTAGCACTGGGGCGCCTGGGTGGCTCAGTCGTTAAGCATCTGCCTTTGGCTCAGGGCATGATCCCAGCGTTATAGGATCGAGCCCCACATCAGGCTCCTCCTCTGGGAGCCTGCTTCTTCCTCTCCCACTCTCCCTGCTTGTGTTCCCTCTCTCACTGGCTGTCTCTATCTCTGTCAAATAAATAAATAAATAAATAAATAAATAAATAAATAAAATCTTTAAAAAAATTATTTAGCACTGACTGGATGTAAAGATCTACAACAGAACTGAGAAAGGACTAATAAAAGGAAAAAACAGATCCACTCCTAGTCCAACGGGGATTGGCAATGCACTTGAGGTAATGCAGATAAATGCAGATGAGAGCAAGAACAAAAATTAGCAAACAGAAACATTTCATGTGCTGCCTGTATAAATGAATGATGTGACAGTGGTGACCAGGGAGAGGCTGGCTGACTTCACAGAGCCAGCGTGATTGCCCTGGACCACGGGAGGGCATAGCAGAGAGTGAAGACGATGGCATTAGTGCAGACAGATGAAGAAACAACGGCTCAGCAGCGGCACCGAACAATACAAGAGAAGGTTTCTGGGAACATGAATAAATAAATGCTTTGTAAATCAAAAAGTGCTCCAGTTTAAGGTGTTATGATTTCTAGCGTGTATGGCTCTGGTAACGTTTTTAACCAGTCTTGCATTCATAGCTCTTCATATGACCGAGACCTACATGCTTCTCTCTCCTGGAGTTTCGGCTGTTATAGACAACAGAGCCAGGATGCTGGGGACACAGGAGCGGGTATGGCCCCACCTACATCACATGGCACTTGCGGCTCTGTGCTGCCATTGCCCAACTCTGTGACCTTGGACTTTCACTCTCTGGGCCTCAGGGTTTCCTCACCTGTACGATGGGGCTAATAGCAGCTATTCCCCTAACAGGGTTGTTGTAAAGATGAAATGAATTAGATGAAAAGTTCCTGGAAGAGTACCTGGCACCTCATAAGTATTATATAAGTGTTTACATTATCTTAATGAGCTCATTATATCTATGCTGTTTTCTGTCTTGCTCTGGCTCTGATTACTTCATCCGAGACAAGATATCCAGTAGGCAAACCTTCAGTACTGCATTAACTTGGCAGGACTCCAGGAATTTTAGAAGTGGTCTCACAACTGAAATGAAAGAAAATAAAGGGGAAGTGGGGTCTGTACGTTGAAACACAGTCCAGACAAGAACAAAAGTGGGAGACAGAGTTTCTCTGTTTCTTGCCATGTTCTCATGCTCACTCAAGCAGGGAAGTTAGTGGGGTTGTTTTTTTTTTTTTTTTTTTTTTTTTTTTTTTTCCCACCCTTTCCAGCACAGAGGCCTGAGCATCTAAATGCAAGTAGGGCATACTTGGTACCCTCCACAACATCCACAGAAACCCAAAGGAGCCTTCTCAGACTGCAGACAAGATCCCGAGCTGGGAATTAGGAAGCACAAGGACCTCTGTTTCTCCATTTATCTATTTTTCATTTTGCATGGACATAGTCCAGCGGATCTCAAACTCATGGCCTACAACCCTCTGAGGGCTTTGACCAGCCCCTTGAGCAGCACATCGTCCCGTCACAAAAATATAAAACAAACAAAAAAACTAAACAAAACAAAAAACAACAACAAAAAAAAACAAAAAACTCTGAGCTTCTAGCCCACTTTACAGAGAGTGGCCCCAATCAGCTGCATACGCTCAGACTAGGGGGACATTGTGGATTCCCACACTGTGGCTGGCTTTACCTATTACCTCATTTTGTTCCCCTAATAATTTATGAAAAAGACAACATTAGACACATTTTAAAACATGCGAACTAAAGCTTAGCAAGTTGAAGAGAAATGCTTCATCTTCCAATAACTGGCAACTGACAAAGTTTGGGTTTGACATCAGGCATATTTGACCCTCACTATAACTCTTTTCTCTTTCAACCAACACTTGTCAAGAACCTCTTTAGTACTAGATATTGTTATAGACGTGGGGATACAGTAAGAAAAAGACAATGTCCTGATCTCAAAGAGTTTACATTCTACAAAGGAAGACAAAATAAACCAACACATGTAAGATGATCTTGGGTGAAAAAAAACATGAAGAAAATTGAAGTGTAATTGTGGACAGAGAGTGACAAAAGAGTGAGGGTGGCTATTTTACATATGGTGATTAGGGGAGGCCTTTCTGAGGAATGCAGCATTTGGAAAGACATGTAAATGAAGTGAGAATTGGGCAGGTAAAGATGGGGGAGTGGGGAGTGTCCCCTAGAGGTGAGAGCAAGTGCAAAGGTCCTGAGCCATAGCCAAAGAAAAGCAAGAAAACCAGTGTGATTTGGGTAAAGCAAAGAATAGGGGCAATGGTAGGAGATGAAGTTGAAAGTAACCAACTCAGGCCAGATCACACTTAATTCTGAGAGGCTATGGCAAGGCATCTGCACTGCGTTTGATTATAATAGAAAACCACTGCAGAGTTTTGCACTAGGAATTATATTCTCAAAAGAATTCTATTTTTAGATCCCTCTAGCTGCTGTGTGGAGAACTGACTATAAAGGAGCAAGAGTCAAAAAAGGGGCAAGTTAGGAAGCCAATTTAGTGGTTTTGATGACAGATGACGACAGTTTGGACTAGGTTTGTAGCTGGACTCATGGCATATTTTGAAGGTTTTCTCCCTGGTACAAAATCAGGGTGGTCCTTACGGAATTCTTTTGGGAGAATTCTTTCAAAACACAGTTTGAGGAACGTTGAAACCAAGGATGAAGGGATATCTTCAGTTTGTCACAGCCATGACTTAAACTCAATGTTATCACCCGTGTGACAGTGTACCAAGCATGTAATCTAGCATTAGGACAACAGTGAACATAAGCCACACTGACAATGTCATTTTAACCTTTGTAAAAGGTGAAAGGGCTCACTTTCCTTTTACCCATCCATCAGCCAATTCCAGAGCAATATTATCTTGCTACACGGACAAGTTTCTAAATTCTCCACTTTTAAGAAGAATCTTTGGATTCCCACATTTCTACAGGCTTCTCCAGTGTATCCTGAACCAGAACATTCACGGATGGACATAGCATGCAACAAATCTGTTCCTTCTCTCAGACAAAACTATTTGAAGTACCCAAGTGCTATCGGCACTACCTTTTTTCCTATGAAGAGATGAAGTTTTAGAGAGATTTAAAATATGTGGTTGGGGGCGCCTGGGTGGCACAGCGGTTAAGCGTCTGCCTTCGGCTCAGGGCGTGATCCCGGCGTTACAGGATCGAGCCCCACATCAGGCTCCTCCACTATGAGCCTGCTTCTTCCTCTCCCACTCCTCCTGCTTGTGTTCCCTCTCTCGCTGGCTGTCTCTATCTCTGTCGAATAAAATAAAATAAAATCTTTAAAAAAAAAAAATAAAATAAAATAAAATATGTGGTTGAACAGTGTCAACAGTCTTATAATTTAATGCTACAAACCAAAGGCGGTTTGTTGGATCTGCAACAGATAATGATGTGACCCCACATCCAGTCTAGAACCTTTTATATTATCTCCTTTTGTTATCACAATAACCCAAACAGCTACACAGGCTTTTGTATCTGCCTGATTTTGCTGATGAGGATGCAGAATGCATTCTCATGATCACATAGGGAATTAGAGGCAAATTCAGTACAGAATCCCAGGTCTTCTTACCTCCACACCAGGGCTCACTTGATTAGATCATCCTATTTCCCAACTTGATGCCTAATTACCCAGAGGGTCAAAAAAACCCAAAGCAAATTTTATTCCTTAAAAAAATCTATTATAAGAGAATATATGCTATTAGAAGATGCAATGATGGTTGAGGAAAACTCAGGAAAAATAGGTCTGTGTTAACTCCTCAAATCCATGTTAAACCTGTCCCCAAAGGTAAATATGTATCCCTTTGATGGGCCAAATTAAATACAGATCAAGCCCTTACTATGTACAGACTTGATTATGAAGAAACAGAAGGGACAACTTATGTGGGAGAAGCAGAATAAACCAAAAAACATAACAAAAACACAAATATATATGTATAGAAGTATGAAGAGAAACAACTGAATCTTTAAAGAAAACTCTTTGGAGAAGATTTAGCAGTTTTGAAAGCTTAGCAGTTTTGAAAAAGGAAGGAGAAGATGGAAAATAAGTTTTTCTCAGTGCTGAAGAGAAAATAACCTAAGTAGAATGAATTGTGTGTACCAAGACTTACAAATGGGCTAACAACTCTATGTACTCAAGAAATTAAGTAAAATAATGAATGATTTGGAAACCATGGACTATAATCATGAATAATGGCCTTGGGGTAAGTTGTACAGGCTGGAGATGGCTATCATTCAGTGTAAACATCCCTAGAAAAACTGAGAGTAACCACCGGAACACACTAGCATCTGAATCAATGTAATGTGTACACCTATTTTTGCACTGTGCTTATTACATTCTTCTGCCTAGTATGCTGTTGAGAGAAGAAAACTGGTGGAGGAAGGTCAAGTATAAGAGAAAGTCTAAATGAGAAGCAAATGGTTTAAGATTTACCCTCAGTTGGTACAAAGGGCCCCAGCACCACCTAAAAGAAGGAGTCAGAGCATGGAATGTTTTTCCATCTTTTTGTGTCTTCCTCAATTTCTTTCATAAGTGTTCAGTAGTTTCTAGAATATAGATCCTTTACCTCTTTCGTTAGGTTTATGCCTAGGTATCGATGGTTTTTGTTGCTACTGTGAATGGAATCAATTCCTTAATTTCTCTTTCTACAGTTAAACTGTTAGTGTATAGAAAAGCAACTGATTTCTGTGCATTGATTTTTGTATCCTGCCACATTGCTGAATTGCTGTGTGAGTTCTAGTAATTTGGGGGTGGAGTCTTTGGGGTTTTCCACATAAAGTATCATGTCATCTGCGAAGAGAGAGAGTTTGACTTCTTCTTTGCCAATTTGGATGCCTTTTATTTCTTTTCGTTGTCTGACTCCTGAGGCTAGGACTTCTAGTACTATGTTGAACAATAATGGTGAGAGTAGGCTTCCCTGTTGTGTTCCTGACCTTAAGGGAAAATGTCTCAGCTTTTCAAGATGTGGTATATATATATACAATGGAATATTACTCAGCCATTGGAAAGGATAAATACCCACCATTTGCATCGACATAGGTGGAACTGGAGGGGATTAAGCTCAGTGAAGTAAGTCAAGCAGAGAAAGACAATTATATGGTTTCACTCATGTATGGAACATAAAGAATAGCATGGAACACATTAGGAGAAGGGAGGGAAATCTGAAGGGCAAGAAATCAGAGAGGGAGACAAACCATGGGAGACCATGGACCCCAGGAAACAACTGAGGGTTTCAGAGGGGAGAGGGGTGGGGGAGGGGGTAACAGGGTGATGGGTATTAAGGAGGGCATGTGTGGTGATGAGCACTGGATGTTACACATAACTAATGAATCACTGAACACTACCTCAAAAGCTAATGATGTACTATACAGTGGCTAACTGAACATAAGAATAGGGATAAAAAATGTTGTTTTTTAAATAAATCAATACACATAAAAAAAAGAGTCAGAAACTGTAGTCATGGACCATTCTTTTAAGAACTTCATGAAGTTTGTTTTTGTTTTTGATTTTTTTTTGGGGGGGGTGAGGTTTTTAGAACTCAGGCATTCCTCCTCATGTTTTTATAATGCTTAATACCTGTTTTCCTGTAGTTCTTAGAATATTCTTGACACGTAAAAAAAAAAAATGAATTGATGTACATATTTTATTCAGCTAAAAACTAATCATTCTAGTGATCTTTGCAAACTGTTAACCCATTCTTTATCCTTCTTCTAACTCATCCCGTGTGGAGTTAAGACCTAAGAGACATAATACATACTGTCAGAATTCATATAACTAGGAAAGAAATGGTAGAAAGTGTAATCTCAGTAAGAGTCAAAATTGGGAGAAAAAAACAGATATCCTTCAAGGGCTGAATGGATAAACAAGCCCTTACATGCATTCTATAAAATATCACTCAACAACCAAAATACACAACTTGGATAGATCTCAGGGTGTTATGCTGAGCAAAAGAAAGCTAATCTCAAAAGGTTGCAAAGAAATCATCCTATTTACATAACACTCTTAAAATGACTAATTTTTAGTGAGGGAGACTGCTGGTTGCCAGGCATTAGGGTTGGGGGGAGAATGTGATCATAGAGGAGTAACAGGAGAAAGCTTCTTTGGCATAACTGGAGAGTTCTGTATGCTGAGTGTGATGGTGGTCACACGAATCTATACATATGATAGAATTACATAGAACTAATACACCCCCCCAAAAAAGAGTACATGTAAAAACTAGTGAAATTTGGGGCGCCTGGGTGGCACAGTCGTTAAGTGTCTGCCTTCGGCTCAGGGCGTGATCCCAGCGTTCTGGGATCGAGCCCCACATCGGGCTCTTCCGGTAGGAGCCTGCTTCTTCCTCTCCCACTCCCCTTGCTTGTGTTCCCTCTCTCGCTGGCTGTCTCTGTCAAATTAATAAATAAAATCTTAAAAAAAAAACTAGTGAAATATAAATAAGCTCTATAGTTGAAATACTATGAATTTAAAAAATTCTATTACCAACATTAATTTCATGGTTTTGATAATTTTACTATGGCTATATAAGATGTTCTCATTGAGGGAAGCTGGACAAAAGATACATGGGAACAACACTTTTACAACTCCTGAGTCTAAATTATGTCGAAAAAATTTTTTAAATGTTTTAATAAACATACAACTTCATTAACTCCCTTTCCACAGGCTATTCCAATACCAAGCCATAAAGTTGCAGAAATTTGACTCTTAGCAAGATAAATAACAAAACTGGAAAAATATTTCTGCTATAAATATTTTGAATTTAGGTTTTTACTAGAATTTTGGCTATAAATAATTTCATATTAAGAGTTCTTTTTTATGTTTACCCTTCTAACTCAAGGCACAGAGAGGTATCATGTCAAAGAAGCAACAAAATGTCATCTTGGAGTGCCAGGAACTTTACCTAGCTAACCCCGAACCTGCCCACCAAGCTTCAAGAACTGCATTCTATTCCCAAGATGATTTCACATGTTCCACTTTATTTTTATCCTTAAGACTATAAAATATAGTTTCCCTTCCTCTCCTTTACACAGATGCCAACACCTGTTTCTTGGGCATTCTCTCTCCCATTGGTCCTGAATATGTCTGAATAGGGCACATCTCTGGAGTTCTGCTGCTCTGGTAATGAACACAACAGAGCTTTTCTTGTAAGGGATTGCAGCTTCTCACTAAAGAGAAGTAGCAACTATACCAAGTACTTCATAAATTTTCAATATTATTGTCCTTGGTCTGTTTTCTTGTTTCCTTTTCCAAATATCCATAAAATGGTAGTGCCCCTCCACTTTCTTTGTGGTGATCCTCAGCCTCAGCCTTCTCAGTCACAGGAGAAGCCAATTATAAACTAGTACACCATTGGTGCCTTAAGTAAGTAATTTACAAATGAGGAGATGCCGGCCTCTATTCGCCCCTACTTTGAGGGAAACATCTTCAACATTGGCCCCTCCTTTCTCTTATCCTTAAATATATGCTTTGGCTTATTTACTGTACCCATTTCCCTAGTTACCACTCTTGAATCTTGCCTGATGCTGCCCTCTTTTTTTCTGACTCCAATAAAAAATCCTATCTCAGTGTGGGCAGTATGGATAGCTGACAAGCCAAAGAAAGTGGACAAGATGTGGTGGAGACCTGGACGCCATGCCCTTTGGAAAAGTGGCCTTTTGGCAATTCAGAATAGGTGGCCACATCCTTCATAGAACAAGTAATCAGCTGGAGCTGGAGCCGTCTGGCAGCTTTGGGTGATAGGAATAGGTGTCCTTGTACAATTGTGAACTCCGGTTATGCAGGAGTTCATGTTCAAAAAGTTAGATGATTTAGTTTTTTCCAGCATCATCATAAAATGAATTCTCAGCCACAAAAAGAAGTATGATGAGATGTCTTCTAGGATTCCTTCCATTCAAAGTTACAGATTTCAGTTTCTCTCTAAATTTGTCAGATGTTTCTTCCCATTTACTTTCCAATTTCGGTTTATGCTTTTCTTCTTTTTAAATTAAAGACCAGATCCCAACAACTAGACCAAATGCCTAACATCATATATCCATCAACAAATGGTGATACAATCAAAGAATCATTAATCAAAATCATTCCAATGCTTTGCACAGGCCATTCTGTAAACATCTTCTCGACAAATGTTGAATGACTACATAATTCATACACCTAAAACTACTCTTTCTATAAAAGAAAGGATCATATAAATAGCTTGGTAACTGTATTAAAAAGGAAAAAAAATCTCTATAAAGGAGTCTTGAAGTTTTTTTTAAACAAAAAAATGAGGCATATGCTATAATGGAGTGGAACATTTGAAATTGAGATCATGCAAGAATTCACTACTTATGGCTGTTATCATAATATACTGTGTAAATAATACACATTGTATACTTGTATATTATGCTAGCATAATAATATACTATATATTAATATAATATGCTCTATATACTATAGAGTATATTATAGTAACAGCAACTGTAAGTGTATACACACACACATATATATGCTTAATTACACACACATACATACATGCTTAATTATATTTATAAATAACTATATAAACTTAAATATCAATTTATGTATCTATATGTTAATATGTTAATATATATTAATATAACTTATATAACTATATTAATTGACATAATCATATGCTAATTATATTTAAATATAACTGATATATATAAATGCTGATCCAACTCTAACATATATAAACATATACAACTCTCTGATTTACACATATATATTGGTATATAAAAATCTCAAGATTCACATTCCCAAGGACTCCCTTAAGAGTACACAATTCAGTTTCACAACACATGCTGACCATTACAATCTTTGCAAAAACTGAAAACATTTCTGAACTTCACAGCCTTATTAGAAAAATCTTTTTATCCTCGAGCTAGATGCTTTCACACAAGAAACAGCTACTACTTGTTTCCAACCTGACTGCATAATAGAAATACCTGGGGAGCTTTAAAAAAAAAAAAAAAAAACCACAAAACTGATACCTGAGTTCCATCCCCTAGAAATTCTTATTTTATCCATCTGTGGTTTATTCTCTATGGTTTAGGTTATATTTTGGAAATCTGAACATATACAGGATAGAACCTCCTCAAACAGCTTCAAAAATTACCAAATGTTGACAATCACATTTCATCAATAGCCCTGCTTTTGTTTTTTTGCTGGAGTATTTTAAAGAAAATCCCACACATCATGCTATTTCATAAATAAGTATTTCTGTATACCACTCTGATTTTTTAAAAATATAACTACAAGCCTTAGCAGAAATTAAAAATTTTAACAAAATTTTTAAAAGCTCCTTAATATGATGTAATAGCCATTTCCTATGCAAACTTCCCCAATTTTCTTCAAAGATATCTTTTTAAATTGTCTGTTTGAATTAGCATCCAAGAAAAGTTTAATGTGGCTTTTGGTTTTTACATCATTTAATTCTCTTTATTCTACAATAGCCCCTTCCTTTCTAGACTAGATGGTCTGCTCCCAAGTCATGATTTGCTGGACAAACCAGGACATATTTCCTGTATAGTGACCTACATTCTGACATGTCTAGTTAGTTCTCTTGGTGTCATTTAACATGTTCCTCTATCCTCAGGATTTCCTGAAAACCACTAGAAGCTCAATTAGATTCCAGTGCAATTTTTCAGGCATGCATATTTCACAGATGGAGTTGTTTACTTCCTGTTGTAACAGCATGAGACTCAAATGTGTGGTTGGTCCACCAGTGGTGCTGTTGAGATCGACTAGTTGGTTCAGGGTTTCCAGCCTGACCCCTTTGTGATAAAGTCCATCATCAACAGTTCACCTAGTGGTTTTAGCCAGTGGTGATCATTGCCTAAATGGTGGCATTATTTTTAATAACAGTCCTCAGCACCTGTGCCTTTAAAAACACCCCAGGTGATTCTAATGTGTAGCCAGAATTGGAAACCATTGATATACATGAATATGGTATACCCTTGGAAAAATAATTTAGCATCAGGAATGGTAGAAGCCACTAGGACCTGGAGCCATGCACATCAGAATGAATACAGTCATTTAATCGTTTTTAAATTGAAAAAAAAAAAGTCATTTTCAGAAGAATTAATGTGTATATCAGAAATTCAATGGTATAAACAAATTGGCTGACATGTGTATATGCTGTGCCCTTCTACAGCTGACCCATACGTAACAAGCCTGCTGCCTTCAAAGCCTGCTTCTTTATGATTTTTTATTTATTTATTTGACAGAGAGAGAGAGACAGCCAACGAGAGAGGGAACACAGGCAGGGGGAGTGGGAGAAGAAGCAGGTTCTTAGCAGAGGAGCCCGATGTGGGGCTCGATCCCAGGACTCTGGGATCATGCCCTGAGCCGAAGGCAGACACTTAACAACTGAGCCACCCAGGTGCCCCTCAAAACCTGCTTCTTGATCAGACCTGCTCCAGGGGAAGGATTTAAACAAGATGAAAAATTGCCCCTGACTTTTCCGTCACACCCTCCAGTGATCACAACAGCAAAGAAAGCCACTCTGCAGGAAAACACTTGTTCAACTCCTAGAGAATTATTACATCCCACTACGGGGCTTTCTCAAAAGAACCCTCTGAGGCCAGATCAAGTTAAAAAACTAAAATCTATTTTGGAAACTAACAATGCTTATCACAGAGAAAAGTGAGAGGCCTGCAAACTTGTCTTTTGCATACCTTTTCTTTCCCGAACCCCAAGTCACTTAAACACAGCTTCGCATTTGCTTCTCCTCTCTCATTCCCAGCATCAGTCCCTCTGGACCCATCCTATTCCTTTCTGTAATGAAATTCATATTCTTTATACCTCATTCTTTATCATTTCATAGTGTTGTTCTGTTTACCTGATCAAAGGTATCAACTCACTAAACTGATCTGCTAACCTACACATGGGAAAGGTGTAAAGGGCCACTTCAGGGCAGGGTAACAATGTGCATTTTAAGATAATCTTCTGCAAACTGGAAGCATTGCATTAGGTGGAAAACCCCTTCGTGATATAGGTAGACACAGCATCGTACAAGGGAAAATATTCTAAGATCATGAACTCCGTGCAATTCCTTGGCTCTGCCAGTTATTTTATCTGGGAAAGACATTTCTCTGTGCCTCAATTTTCTCTCGCAAAATTTGGATCATACACAATTTAACTCTTAACTGTTACAGTTTTATGAATAGTCAGTCCAAACCTGAGAAATGATTACTCTTACAGAAGGCCACCTAAGATGTGTTCTCTTTAAGAAGAATATAGGGAGACACTGTACCCATAAGAAATGAGTTGCCACAGCTATTAAAGACACTAAAAAACCCTCAAAAATGACTAGTAATTAAAAATTCCTGTCATACACATAAATATTCATACATGAAATAGCATGCTTTAAAATATCTCAACAAAAAATATCATAAATGGGAAAGTAGATGAAACAAAATTGGCCAAGTGTCAAAAAAAAAAAAAAAAACGGTTAAACCCGGGTGACAAGTACTTATTCTCTCTAGTTGCATATCTGAAATATAATATGAACTGTTAAAATCTCATACAATAGCATCTGCCTTCCCCCAGCCCAACTGTGGAACACCCATGGTTAGACACCAAGCGAAAGTCCTTCATTTGAAGTTAGTGAAGATGCCTGGTGTCCAGAGGAAACTGAACAGAGTCTACAAATAAATATGTGAATTCCAATATAGTCCATAAATGCTGAGTCTTCTCATGCCAGTATCTCTTCACTGAGATACAACCTGTGCGCATAGAATGAGCTAATTCTGAAGGACACAAGTTCACTATAATTTATGACAAGACAAGAACATCAAGGCTCTATGTAAGAAGGAGAAATTACACTTAGATTTCCCAAAATGCAGTACCTTTAAGACTAATTCTAGAGCAATCCCATCAGAAAGCATAACATGAGAATATATGGTTAATATGTGTTGAATCCGATTTCACAAATGTAAACTGCTCCCTGAGAACTGAGTACCAGGGGGTCATTTATTCACTCTTCTTAGTCACTTGAACAATGTTCAGCAAGTCACCACTGCAGTGGGCTCACATTCCAGTAGTCTTAACAGATAATGTTCCAATAACTTTCCAGAGAGCTTAAACAGTAAAATAATTCAGCTGATCACCATAGCAACTCAAGATTAGGTGGATATTTTTCTATTCATCTGAAGAGGTTGGTAAATAAAATTATTCTAAACTGTGTATAAACTGCAGGTCTGCTTCACTCTAAACAGCAGATATGGTCCTTTCAAGACTATAAATAAGCTGAATTATTACCTTCTGCACAGGAGAAGTCAGCTACCTAAACTGATTATTAAAGTGAATAATTTCATAAGGTACATAATTTCAAGCATAGAAATTCCCACCAGCTTACTGAGGTGAAGACATTAGATGGGGTAAAGAAGTAACTCCTTCTTTCTCTTCCTTCACTGTTTTGAATTTCTGATGCAAATGGTTACCTGATTTAATGAAAATATATTCCAGAAAGATAGCCTCCAGCTCTGCCATTTCTTAACTATGATAGGGAAGATAGGTGAGGATCTCTGCTTTGTTTCTGTTGTTGTATTATTGTTGTTGCAAAAGAACTGGGGACTTTGGTCCACATCAAATACAGAAAATCTCTACATACAATAATTTGTATTTAAGCTTATACTATTTACTTACAAGAATTAAAGCTTTCTTGAACTGTAGGTATTCTTTTCTATACTGAACATGATAAAAATGCACAAACATGAGGATTGGAGATATATCCAAAGCGTGGAATGTTCAACGTTTTCTGTTAAACAGAAGAAAAGTTTTCTTGATAAACCAAGAAAATTAGTGAGCATAGATAGAATTCTGGTATATGCAAAAAGAAAGCAAGGGAAACCTGAAATATCCATGGTATAGGAATATAGGATTATAGTTTACTCAGAATGGGCACTCGATAACTAAATGTTCTACCACAAATTTTAACAAAATAGTCAACAAGTAAAGTATTTGCAGTTTGTTCTAGTAAATGGAATCAACCTACCTTGGATCAACTGTTCTGTTTCTGGGCATAACTGTTCTGTTTCTATGCAAGGGCACAAGGCCTGCTATGAAGGTTCCCAGCCATGGAGAATTTCTCTTTCTTTTCTTCTTCTTAAGACAAAGTCCATCTTAGAGTAAGTCACACACACACACACACACACACACACAAATGACCTATTGCATCCCCCATTTAAAACACAAATCTAGTAAGTGTTTGAAAACATTTATGTAACAGTCCTTCTTGATCCATGAAGACAAGAAATAAAAGTTCCTGGGAGGACAGAAATGCATCACTGGATGTCAGATGTCTGTTTAAAGCAAAGGTAGGTAAACACATATGACATACCATGTCCTACTCCAAGGTGTAAGATGATAACAAGTGACACGTTAGCCTCCCTTCAAATAAGTATTTAAATTATTTAATAACAACAACAAAAACTCAACTAGATAAAGTCTACAGTATTGCTCAAGGTAGAAAAATCATTAAGCAGAGAAGTATAGTGTTCATGTTTTCTGAATTAAAAAATTAAGACATGGGGGCGCCTGGGTGGCACAGCGGTTAAGTGCCTGCCTTCGGCTCAGGGCGTGATCCCAGCGTTATGGGATCGAGCCCCACATCGGGCTCTTCCGCTATGAGCCTGCTTCTTCCTCTCCCACTCCCCCTGCTTGTGTTCCTCTCTCGCTGGCTGTCTCTGTCTCTGTCAAATAAATAAATAAAATCTTTAAAAAATAATAATAATAATAGGGGCGCCTGGGTGGCACAGCGGTTAAGCGTCTGCCTTCGGCTCAGGGCGTGATCCCGGCGTTAAGGGATCGAGCCCCACATCCAGGCTTCTTCTTCGCTATGAGCCTGCTTCTTCCTCTCCCACTCCCCCTGCTTGTGTTCCCTCTCTCGCTGGCTGTCTCTCTCTCTGTCAAATAAATAAATAAAATCTTTAAAAAAAAAAATAAAAAAATAAAAAAATAAAAAAAAAAATAATAATAAAATAAAATAAAAAATTAAGACATGATCCAACACTGAGTTGGACTGTTTCAATGAGAAATAATATCTTAGAAAATCTGAGATGTGCTGCCATTGTTCTTTGACTTACTCTACCAAAGCATTTATCTGTTTTTCATGAATTTATTTCACTCAGATTTCTTAGGGGCTGCAGCACGGAAGCTGGCTGCCCTTCCCCTGAAGAGGGTCCTGAATAGGGCTCAGCCCTTTCTAGAAAACTTTGACTCCTCAGTCTCTTATAAGCCCACCCTTCAAATACATACACTCTTCTCCTTCCAAAGCAGTTATCATTCCAATTTTTCTGGATACAGTCTAGTAATAGTGAAGAAACTGATCTCTGATATCTTGGGATACAACTGAAACATGGTTAGGTGGAATTTTCATCTACCCCTTCTCCTCCCACCTAAATATTAATTTATCCTTTGCCATCCACTACATGTCTCAGAATCTCCATAAAAGTTTCCTTAGTATTACTGGTACCATAATCTGTTTTCTTTTTCTTGATGCAGCTAGATGTACACTTGCCTCTTGCCTATTCCTGCATGGGGAATGCGAGTTTAGTATGTTCCATTGTTGGTACGTTCTGTACAGAAACGTCCTTTTTCCTCTCTGTCAAATCACTTACTGCGGCAAAGCAACAAAAGATAAAGACTATCAAGTACCGGGGAAGATGAATAGTCTAACATTAATTACTTAGTTCATATCTAACAATCAATAATATTAACAAAGACCCCTTCTATCAATTCATCTAATCATCACTGTAAACATGTAATGTACCTATTTTTCCCCAATTTGCAAATTAAGAAACTGAGATTCAAAGAGAATATGATCACATTCATCAAGAAGTAAATAGAATCAGGAATAAAATCCTGACCTTATAGCAAGCCTGAGCTCTTACTTCTCTTCCATGATAGAGAAAAGAAAAACCTTTTCTATTCTCAACATTGTCACAAAATTTAAGGAGGAACCCCTTGGCAAAGTACAAAGAGGAACACAGAGAGAGGTGAAAACACACCATGATGAAGTTGCAAGAGTTTTCAAGTTCAAAAAACTACATAAGATACAGAAGTATTTGACAAACTTCAACATTCACTCATGATAAAAATGCTCAGAAAATATAGGAATTAGGGGAACTTTCTCAGTTTGATAAAGAGCATCTATAAAAAACCTACATCTAACATTATACTTAATGATGCAAGACTGAATGCTTTCCCCCAAAGTAAGTAAGAAGACAAACATCTCCACTATCACTCTTATTCAATATAGTGCTGAAAATTCTAGCCAGTGTAATAAGGCAAGAAAGAAAAAAAAGAACAAAAGAAAAAGAATAAAAGCCTAATGAAAAAAAAGCCAAAGACCTAAATAGATGGAAAGACTTTCTTTATGTTCACAGATCAGAAGACTCAACATAGGAAAGATGTCAATTCTTTCCAAATTGACATACAGATTTAATGAAATTTCCATAAAAATCCCAGCAAAATATTTTGTAGAAAAAAACCTGATTATTCCGAAATCAGTATGGAAAGGAAAAGGAATTACAATAGCTAAGTTTTTTTTAAAGTAAGTATAAAGTGGAAGGAATTATTGCACCCAATTTTAAGACATGTATTACATAATCAAAACTGTGCTATTGGTAGAGGAATAGAAAAACAGATCAATGGAACAGAACAGACAACCCAAAAATAGATGCACACAAATATATTCGACTGATCTTTGACAAAAATGTAAAAGGACTAATGAAGAAAAGATAGCCTTTCCAACAAAAAGTGCTGGAGCAATTGGACATCTATAGACAAAGGATAAGAAACTTGACCTAAGTCTCATAGTTTATACAAAAATTAACACAAAATTGATTGTTTACTAAGTAAGATGTAAAACAAAGCTATAAAACTTTTTAAAAATGCAGAAAAATTTTGGGGATGAAAACTAAGTAGAGCTATTAGACTTGAAACTAAAAGACTTGAAACTGGGGCTCCTGGGTGGCTCAGCTGATTAAGTGGCCGACTCTTGGTTTCTGCTCATGATCTCAGAGTCATGAGATGGAGCTCAGCACAGAGTTGGCTTTAGATTCTCTCTCTGCCCCTCCCTCTGCTCATGCTCACACTCTCTAAGAATAAATCTTTTTTAAAAAAGAAAAAGAAACTAAAAGCATGATCTAAAACAAGAAAAACTGAAAATTGGGCTTGACCAAAATTGAAAACCTTTGCTCAAAAAAGATCCTGTTAGAAGGATAAAAAGACAAACTGCAGAGGAGTGTGGTACAGGCAGGAGCGGACAGAGAGCAGTCGAGAGTCCAACGCCTGGTGCTCTGGACTTTCTCCTTGCTGAGAAATCTACATAGTGGAACATCATGAGCTTCTCCTGTAGAGCATGTAAAGAGGAGCAGAGTTTGGCACTGGAGTGCTCTCAACCAGAGGAATTGCTGAGAACTCAGAGCCCAGCCCAGACCACCAGAGAGCCTACAACACAATGAACAAATTGAGCTTTAAAAAAAAAAAAAAAAGACAAATTAAAGAAGAAAATATTTTCATACATTTGACAAAGAGCTAGTATTCAGAATAGGTACCTTCAAACCTTAACAATAAAAGATAAAAGAGAGAAAGAAAAAAGAAAACGAACAATTAGAAAATCGGCAAAAGATATGGACAGGCATTTCACTGAAGAGGCTATACAGATGGCAAATAAGTACATGAAAATATGTTCAACATCATTAGCCATTAAGAAAATGCACATTAAAACAACAATGAGATCTATCACTACATACCTACCTGAAGGGCTAAAATAAAAAATAGTGACAACACCAAGTGGTAGTGAAGATGCAGAGAAACTGAATCAATCATGTATTACTGATGAGAATATAAAATGGTACAGCCACTCCAGAGAATATTCTGACAGTTTCTTAAGAAACTAACCATACGACTATCATATGACCCAGTGATTATACTCCTGAGCATTTGTCCTCAAGAAATAAATATGTATGTTCACACTAAAACCTATCATGTTTATAGAAGCTTTATTCGTGGCAACCTTAAATTGAAAACCCAGACACCCTTCAATAGGTCAACAGGTAAACAAACTATGGTATAGCCACGCCATGGACTACTAGTTGGCAATTACAAAGTAAATAAACAAACCACTGATAGAAGCAACAATCTAGATGAATCAGCAGAGAATTATGCTAAGTGAAAAGCCAACCCCGAAAGGTTGTATGCTATATGATTCCATTCACGTAACAATCTTGAAATGACAGAATTATAGAAATGGAGAACAGATTAGTAGTTGCTAAGAGGCTAAGTGGGAGATGAGGGCAGGAGAAAAGTTATTATGGCTATAAAAGCCCAAATGAGGGATCCTTGTGGTGATGGAAATATTTTGTATCTTGACTGTATAAATGTCAGTACCCTCTTGTGATATTATATCATAGTTTTGCAAGATGTTACCACTGGGGGAAACTGTGCAAAGGGTACACGGCATCTGTATCATTTCTTACAACTGCATGTGAATCTATAATTATCACAAGATAAAAAATTTGAATTTTAAAAAATGAGGAGGAATTAACTAGATAAAAAGAAAAGGCTAGACTAAATCCAAGCAGAGGAAAGGACATGTACAAAAGTTCCTGTCCTTTATCCCACCTCTACTTTTATCTTCTACATACATGCAGCAATCCAGAATTACCTATTTTGAAATGCTTCTGTATCCCTTTCCTCCATTTTTACCGCTAGCATCGTCATCTAAATCCTCCTATGTCTTCCTTGGGTTCATCTTATTATTGCTACTGAAATAAAGTTTCTAAACAGGGGATGCGGATGGCTACACAGGGGTACTCTGCACCAGAGTGCGCTCCTAATTATTTTGGACCCAATTTGTGAATGCAAGACGTAAGGTAAACTGTTACAGAATCTTAAACTGCATTGCCAAAATGTCAGATTTTAGGAAAGTGTTTTTTTTTCTAACTAAAATGGAGTGATGATAATAAAATAATGGCTTTCAAGATGTTTGCAAAATGTCATGTACATTTTTGATAAAAGTATAAGAGTTATATACCCAATCTTCTATTTTTCATATTTTACCAAGTAATATGTGAGCCATTGGCTTTTTGTAGATTCCCTTTGTCAAATGAGGAACTTCCTGTTATTCCAAGTTTTCTGAGATGAACTTTTGTTATATTTTTTTCCAAATGTTTTTCAGCATCCCTTCAGATGATCATATGATTTTTCTCCTCTCTTCTGTTAAATATGATAAATTGCAGTGACTGATTTTCAAATAGTAAACCAAGCTTGCATTTCTTGGTAAACATGTATTATTCTTTACACGGATTGCTAGGTTCAATTTTCTAATGTTTTATTAAAGATTTTTGTGTCTATGTTCATAAGGTTACTGATCTATACTTTTATTTTCTTACACTGTCCTTTTCAGGTTTGGGTATCAGGTAATGCTAGCCTAACAACACACATTGAAAAGTGTTACCTTCTCTGTCAATTCCTTAAATAAACTGAGTAAGATTGGTATCACTTTTTTTTTTTTTTTTTTTGATCCTTAAATGGACAGAGAATTAACTCGCAACACAATCTGGCCCAGGATTTTTCTTTGTGACAAAGTTTTGATAATTCTTACAATATGTGATCTCAACATGTCTATCCAATATTGTAAGTATAAGTCCTCACCAGAACAATTACACCAGAAAAATATTTATAAAGCATAACAATTGCCAAAGAAATGAAACTGTCTTTATTCCCAAAGGACATAACTGTGCACACAGAAAGTCCTAAGAAATATACTTGGGCCTACTGGATCTATTAAGTCAATTCAGTAAGGTTGGGATACAAAAAAAAAAAAAAAAAAAAATCAATAAAAAATCTACTTTATTTTTATATACTAATAAATAAAAAGCTAAATTAAAAATTCAATATAATTTACAATAATATCAAAGAACATGAAGGACCTAGCAATACTTTCATAAGATTCATGAGACCTTTCACTGAAAACTATAAAATACTGGTGAGAGAAATTAATGAAGACCTAAATAAATTGAGAGTTATAATATACTCAGGGGTTAGAAGACTCAATATGGTGAAGATATTAATTCTGCCTGAATTCATCCATATACTCAAAGAAATTTCAATCAAAATTTTAGCACACTTTTTGACAAATTGATAAACTGGCGTTAAATTTATACAGGCGTGGGGGGAGGACCCGAGATTGATGAAACATCTTGAAAAAGAAAAGGTTGAAGAACCTATACTAGCTGATTGTATGATTTAATTAAGACAGTGTAGCAGTGGCATAGAGATAGACAAGTAGACCACAAAATAGAGAGTCCAGAAGGAGATACACGTATATAGAAAACTGACGTTTGACAGAGGCATAAATGCAATTTAATGAGAAAAGAAATATCTTTTCAACTGGTAAGTGGATATCTGCATAGAAAAAAATTAATCTTGACCCATTCCTCATGATATACATAAAATTAACTCAAGATGGATTGCAAACCTAACTGTATATGTTAAAGCTCTAAAGAACATAGAAGAAAACACAGGAGATTATGCTCATTAACTTGAGACAGGCAGTAGCTTCTTAGAATTCAAAAAGCACTACCCATAAGAGAAAATATTGATAAAATGGCATTCATCAATATTTAAAACTTCTGTTCTTCAAAAGACAACCTTTAAGAAATTGAAAAGGCAAGCTACATACTGGGAGAAAATATTCATGACACATCTCTTGGACTCATATCCCTAACATGAAAAGAACTTTTATGAATACTAAGATAAGCTAATAGAAAAATGGGTGAAAAATGTGGACACTTCATAAAAAATACACAAATGGCCCATAAGCACGGAAAAAGATGCTCGATATCATTAGTCATCAGACATGCCAAGTAAAACCACAATGAGTTACCACTACACAACCTCTATTAAAAAAACTATATCAACTCATATCTTAGGATATAGAACAGCTGGAACTCCCATTTATTGAGGTAAGGATATCGCCAAATGGTACAACCAGTTTGGAAAGCTGGCTACTTTTTACAAAATTAAATACACTCCTGGCTTATGATCCAGCAATCCCATTCCTAAGTACTTTCCCCAGAGAAATTAAAACACAGGTTGACACAAAAAAGTTGTATATGAATGTTCATACCACCTTCATTCATAATATTCTAAAACTGGAAACACTGCAATATCCATTGTATGACACATTCATACTACAAAACACAAAAACGAACTATGCATACATGCAACAATTTCGATTAGTCTCAAAAATATAATGCTGAGCTATAGAATCCAGGCACAAAACAGTACCTACTGTATGATTTTATTTACATGAAATCAAGAAGAGGCAACAGGAAATGATAATGATGGGAATAAATGGTTTCCCCTATAACTGGGTTACAAGAAATGTGAGGGGCAGGAGAAATTTTCCAGAGTGATGAAATTGGTATCTTAATGGAGGGGGTATCCACAAGCGTGTACATCTGTCAAAACTTACTGAACTGAATATTTTAACTTTACATTTCATTGTATAAAAATTATACCTAAATAAGAAAGCATTAAAATATCATGTGTTGGTAACATATGACACAATGTCTTCTCTCCCCTTTTCCTCTCCTTCATGTCCCCATTACAGGGTCCTCCTACAGGGCACAAACAGAGGAAAGTGGGAGTTAAAATAAGATTTCTTCAAATCCTATCTTCATGCAGAATTCCCAGTTTGATTTCTTGAAGTCTTGCTGTGCATCTTTCTAGGCTGTTCATAAGAGCACCAGGGAAACCGTGTATTACTTATTCACTTTTTCAAAATCATCCTCAGTACAAACGATCATTGTATTTTAGAATATAACACGGTGGAATATAAAAGAAATTTCCTGTTTTAGTGGAGTTATTTCTTAGACAAAGTGACAACTTTTAAATTATCCGAAGCACTAGGATTTGTGAAAACCAAGAGTAACTCCAACCTGAATAATGGAAATAAGTTTCAACCTCTTTCTAGACACCAGGCTTAAAACAGTGAGGGCAAAGAGGAGCTTAAACCTCAATTTTTTTTTTTTTTAAATAAAAACTCTCCTTATCTTCACCTACCTTTTGGAAAGCATGTGAGAGAAGTGAGAACAAATTTCCAAAACTGAGACGCTCTGAATGTTACCAAATCTAAAAAACATCTCGAAGCATGTATGTCCTGAGACAAATCCCAAATGATGCTGTATGACTTTGAAAATGCAAGAGAATAGAGATATTTAACGGTGATGGCACCCTAGAATATACCTGGCCCTTGCCTTCAATGTTTCAGCAAATGTGTTACTGAGACCCTGGCCCTACCACAGCCTGACTGTTTGCTTAAAGATGTCTGTAAAGATACTGAAATGGAAATAAATTTACAAGCAACACCAAAGAAAGCAGCCAGGCTCGGTGGGCTCATGAAATCTATTAAGCATGACAATTCTTCCTTCAGAAGCTTAAGTGTATGGGCAAAGCCAAACAAGAAACACATTTTGTTGCTTTTTGAAGCAGTAGCACTTTTGATTAATCCTCTGTTTGTTTTTAATAGATGCAAAGGGGAAATAAAACAGACCATCAAGTTAATCCGGAGAGGCCTAGATGTAGAGATACTGTAAGGAAAATGGACAGTGGTATTCTTTCATCTCAGCTTGGAAGGAGGCACCAGTTGTCTGTAAGGATCTCACCAGCGTCCATCGTGAACGCTCCTGGCACTCCTCGGTCAACAGGGTCAGTCTGGGGAAAAACAGGTGCACCCAAAAGGTCGCTTCGATGGCTTCCCCCTCCTCTTTCAGCACACGTCTACCTCCTCTGCCTTCACCCTTAACAGACCTGCTTTCTACCCCTCACCTGGAAATAATTCTTATGGGAACAATGTCAATCCATTTCACGAAGATGAGTAAACAAACGTTAGGGTGTTACCTGTGTGTCTTCGGAGATACTTGTATTTTTCCAGCACAATCAATAGTGTGTTTGTAAAGAATAAATGATATAAAAGACTGACGTTCTTCATAGGAAATGTGAGACATGAACTGAGTCTTCAGCTGCCTGGTTTTAGTATTGTAAAGGGGCTGGGGGAAGTGGAGAGATGAAGATCTTAGGCTGCAAAGATCTTGCATAGTGTGCTATATAAATAATGGTCTGCATGGATTTAGATTCCCTGCTATCCAAACAAAGGGCTATTTACAAATAAAGTGGTGATATAAATAATTTAAGCCTTCTCCTAGAGCTGGATTTGTCCTGCCTGGTCTTTCTTCTCCTCTGGGTCTTCCTAGCCACCACGTACAGCCTTAATCCTATGGGAAAATGCTTTCCCAGTATCAAATACACAACTGAAATTACTCTTTGGAACAAACACTTCAGGGATAAAGGAGTTAACTGTTGTCATCTTCTCATACTGCAAGACCAGAGGTGGTCTGGTAGGTTAGGATTCAGGGCAGGAATTTCCTCTCTCAGAATAGCAGACATCCCTGAGAGAAATCTGCATTCCCCTGCTGCACTGCAGTGCAACCCCATGCCCCAGATGCGGTCTTTGGCCAACTTTTTAAATGTACAGTCAGTATACCGGCTAACGATACATAAAAAACCTTAGGAAGCAGAGCAAGGATTCATTACGCCCAGGGCAAGCTTAAATAAAGCACTTTCTAAAAATAGTGAGGTTCAAGAAACATGTTACTCACTTGTTCTAAGAGCATAACATGTGAGTGAAATTGCAAACACTTGCTAGTCCTTCATATAAGTAAGAGCAGCTGAAATTAAGAATGACTAAAGTGTAACAGGGTAGACATGGCAAAGACCTGGAAACAGAATGTGAATCTGAACTCATGCTCAAACACGTTATATGACCTTGAGCAAGGAAGCTACTTTCTCTCCACTGTCAAGTTTCTCATTATAAAATACCTTCTTAGAAGGTATTGTGAGGGTGAGCGTGATTAGAAGGAAGTGACATGTTGGGATGTCAAGAATGGGATCACAGGTATAGACATCTTTATAAAATTCAGGGCTGCAGCTCAATACAAGAAAGAAAATCTATGGTTCAGATAAGGCCACACAGGTAAGTCTTCCCTTCTGAGAGTCTGGAGGAAGTGAGCTAATAACCCGCCATTAGCTGGCAGAATGCCCAGAGCAGTCCCGACCTGTCCAGGACAGGAACTGGGGAAGTAGTTATAGGTAGGGAGGAAAACAAGGCAGGGTGTGATGGCAGAACTACAAAACTGGCAGTGCCTGCTGAGTTCAAAGTGAAGGCTGATGCTCTCGTAAGGAGCTTCACCTTCTGCCTAAATATCTGTGTATGTGGATAAGGGGAAACTAAATCCGCCAGCCCAACGTCTGGACAATAGCAGGTATTTAGTAAAGATGGTTAGGACCACTATTAGGAAACTTTGCATTAAAAGTGCTACTTTGATAACCACACGGTGCCTTCATTTTCCCATCTGGATAGGTAAGAGCAGCTGCACTTGTCCCTATAATTTTAGGACTTGTTACAGAGGCCACTGAGATCCTACGTATGAAGAGGATTCAGCCAGTTGGAAGGAATGGACTAGAAAAGAAGGATTTTCTTTCCAGGGATTAGAAGTAAGATCATATTCATGCAACAACAGCATCCCACAGAAATACAATATTTCATCCTCAGCACCAGGTTTAGGTAAAAGGTATGTCAAGAGATTTCTGGGGTAGAGGGAAGAATAGGAGGATGCTAAGCTCACCTCATCCCACAGATGCAACTACAAAACACCCACATCAGTGTAAATCACCCAGAAAACAACGCAACAGCTTCCAGAATAGACTCTCCATGCTAAATGTAGAGAAGAGGCCACATCGAAGGGAATAGGAAAGACAGAGACAGAGTTGGGAGCTAAGGGGACCCTTGGGACTGCCTGCAGGAGACAAGGATGCCACAGGCATGGAGAGGGGAGAGGAGCAGACCCTCATACCAGAAACCCCAGGCATAGAGAACTCACACGGGGAAGACAAATCCCCATAATATTTGACTTTAAAAACCAGAGGGGCATAATTTGGCAAGTTCTTAAAATCAGCAGGGCTTAACACCTGGAATTTTAAAAATCAGTGGGCTCAGCTCCAGCAGAGCCAGAAGGGCAAGAGGAAACTGAGTTCCTGCCCTTAAAGATACAGCATAACAAACAGCCCCACAGAGCTACAGCATAGGGGTAGCAGTTTGAAAAACACCTAGGGTATATGGTAGAGAGATTTCTTTACTAATCTCAGAGTTTGTGCTGGAGAGGCAGAGATCATTGGGAGACTCCTGCAAAAACAAAGGTTCTAGTAGGCACCATTTCCAACCCTGCCCCCTAGCCTAAACAGGGCATCTGGAATGAGGCTGGAATGACAGTGCCAACACTGTATAAAATAAGTTGTTAAAAGTATGCCCTGCCCCCTCATTCTCAGGTCCCATGCCCCTTCAAGCCAGACCTCCACTCCAGGTCTCTCCCAAAACAGACTTGCTCAAACCTTGCTAACACCACATGCCCCACCCTGTGTTCTCCTGCAGACCTTCCCCCTTCAATTCAGCCTGGACTGGAGCCCATCCAAAGTGGTGCCACAAGCCTGACAGTGTGCAAGCAGCCCCAGCAGGAGCCAGCACCACTCCAATGGGACTCCTACACCAGGGAGAGGGGAAGAGAACCACACACACCATTTCCACTGTGGTCCCAGCAATGGGGTGGTGGGGAGACATCTGGTCTGAATACAGGCCCTGCCCACCAGTGAGAGCTTCCTGGGGGACAACACAGGGAAAGCACCTGTAGTTCAGTGCTACTGCATCTCTGGCAAATAAATGCCTGGTCTGACCCCACTCAAGCCCAAGTGGCACCAGACTAGCTAAACTATCACAGGGAACAAATTCTGCCCTCAATAGGCAGAGAGAGTGACTGAAGACAAGTGGACTAAAGGTAAAGGCAGCTCAGCCACAAGAGTAGGGTGTAGGCAACACACATAGGCGACACCCCTAAAGTGCCCGATTATGGTGAACAGGGCACACTGCACTGCAGGGCACCACAGGACCTCTTCTTCAAGGCCACTGTTTTCAAGAGCAAGAGATGTACCTGACTTTCCTAACATGTAGGAAGAGACACAGAGAGTTAGTCAATATGAGGACACAGGGGTAGGTCCCAAATGAAGGAATAGGACAAAATCACCGTAAGAGAGTTAAACAAAACTGAGATAAGTAATATGCCTGTTAGAGAATTTAAAGTAATGGTCACAAGAACAGACACCTGGGTGACTCGGTTAAGCAGCCAACTCGATTTTGGCTCAGGCCATGATCCCAGGGTCCTCGAGCCCCACACTGGGCTCCCTGCTCTGCAGGGAGTCTGCTCAAAGATTCCCTCTTTCTCCCTCCAGCCCTCCCACCGCTCTCTTACACACTCTCTCTAGAAAAAATAAATATGTCTTTTAAAAAATAAATAAATACAATAAAGTAGTGGTCATAAAGATACTCACTCAACTTGAGAAGAGAGTGGAGGACCTCAATGAGATGCTTAAAAACAGATAGAAAACAAAGAACCAATCACAGATGAAGAACTCAATAACTGATATTCAAAATACACTAGATGAAATAAATAGTAGACCAGAGGAAGCAGAAGAATGGATCAGCAGCCTAGAGGAGGGAGTAATGAAAAGCAATAAAGTTGAACCAGAAACAAAATAATAATAATAATAATAATAATAATAATAATAAATGTCAATAGACTTTGGGAACTCAGCGACAACATGAAGTGTAACAACACTGGCATTATAGGGATCCCAGAAGGAGAACAGAGAGAAAAGGAGGCAGAATGTATTTGAAGAAATAATAGCTGAAAACTTACTTGGGAAAGGAAACAGACATCCAAGATCCAGCAGGAACAGAGAGCCCCCAACAAAATCAACTCAAGGACGTCCACACCAAGACATATAGTAACTACAATGGCAAAAAGTAGTGATAAATAGAGAATTTTAGAAGCAGCAAAAGAAAACAGTTACATACAAGGGAAACCCCATAAGGCTATCAACTGATGTTTCAGCAGAAACTTCACAGGCCAGAAGAGAATGGCATGATATATGAAAAGTCCTGAAAGAAAAACAAAACAAAACAAAACAAAAAACAAAACAAAACCTGCAGCCAAGAATACTCTATCCAGTGAGGCTATGATTCAGAATAGGAGAGATAAACAGTTTCCCAGACAAACAAAAGTTAAAGAAATTCATGACCACTAAACCAGCCCTACAAGAAATATTAAAGAGGACTCTTTGAGTGGAAAGGGAATATTATAAGTAGAAGTAAGAAAAGTAGGAAGCACAAAAGCAGTTAAGTGTGTGTGTGTGTGTGTGTGTATGTATATATATATATATATACCAAATGCCTAAAATGTAGGGGGAGAGGAGTAAAGAATGGGTACAAACATAAGCAACCAGCAACCTAACATAGACTGCTATATGCATAAAATGTTAAATACAAACCTAATAATAGTAACCACTAATCATAAACCAGTAATAGATATGCAAAAAACAAAGGGAAAGGAATACAAGCGTATCACTAAAGAAAGCCAGCAAACCATGAGAAGAGAGCAAGAGAGGAAAGAACTACAAAAACAACCACAAAACAAGTAACAAAACGGCAATAAGTACAGACCTATCAATAATTGCTTTGATTTTAAATGAACTAAATGCTCCAATTAAAGACACAGGGTGATAGAAGGGATAAAAAGCAAGATCCATCTATGTGCTTCCTACAAGACACTCATTTCAGACCTAAAGACAAATACAGATTGAAAGTGAAGGGATGGAAAAGCATTTATCATGCAAATGAAAGGGAAAAGAAAACCGGGGTAATGATACTTATATCAGACAAAATAAACTTTAGAACAAAGACTGTAACAACATACAAGGAAGGACATAATCATGAAGAGAACAATCCAACAAGAAAATACAACAATTGTAAATATTGATGCACCCACGAGAACACCCAAATACACAAAACAGCTATTAAGAAGAATAAAGGCAGTAATCAATAGTAATAGAATAATAGCAGGGGACTAAAGCACCCCATTTACATCAACGGCTAGATCATGCAACCAGAAAACCAACAAGGGAATAGTGGCTTTGAATGATACATTGGACCAGATAGAGCTAACAAAATATTCAAAACATTCCATCCAAAAACTGCAGAATACATATTCTTTTCACGTACACATGGAACATTCTCCAGAATAGATCACATATTAGGCCACAAAACAAGTCTGAACAAATTTAAAAAGACTGAAGCCTTACCATGTGTCTTTTCTGACCATAATGCTATGAAACTAGAAATCAACCACAGGAAAAAAATCTTGGAAAGACCACAAATACATGGAGGTTAAATAACATGCTACGAAACAATGATGGGTCAACCAGTAAATCAAAGAGGAAATTTAAAAAATACAGGGAGACAAATGAAGATGAAAACACGATGGTCCAAAATCTTTGGAATGCAGCAAAAGCTGTCCTATGAGGAAATTTTTAAAGCAATACAGACCTACCTCAAGAAGCAAGAAAAATCTTAAAAACAAAACAAAAACCCCTAACTGTATACACCTAAAGGAGGCAGAAAAAGAACAACAAACAAAATCCAAAACCAGTAGAAAGAAGGAAAATATAAAAATTATAGTAGGGGAACCTCCACACTGTTTTCCAGAGTGGCTGCACCAGTTTGCATTCCCACCAATGGCGCAAGAAGTTTTCCCCTTTCTCCACATCCTTGTCAACACCTGTTGTTTTCTGTGTTGATTTTAGCCATTCTGACAGATGTGAGGTGATATCTCATTATAGTTTTGATTTGTTTTTCCCTAATGATCAGTGATGGAATGCAAACTGATACAGCCACTATGGAAAAGAGTAGAGGTTCCTCAAAAAATTAAAAATAGAACTACCCTTTGATCCAGCAATCACACTACTGGGTATTTACCCAAACGATGCAAAAATACTAATTCAAAGGGATATACAAACCCCAATGTTTATAGCAGCATTATTTACAATAGCGATATTATGGAAAGAGCCCAAGCGTCCATCAACTGATGAATGGATAAAGATATGTGATATGTGTGTGTGTATGTGTATGTGTGTGTATTGTATATATGTATGTGTACATATATGTGTATACATGTGTATATTATATATATAAATATATACATATATAATGGAATATTACTCAGCCATCAAAAATAGTGAAATCTTGCCATTTGCAAAGATGTGGTGGAGCTAGAGAATATGCTAAGTGAAATAAACCAGTCAGAAAGACAAATACTGTATGATTTCACTAATACGTGGATTTTTAAGAAACAAAACAAATGAGCAAAGAGGAGAAAAAGAGAGAAGCAAACCAAGAAACTCTTAACTATAGAGAACAGACTGGTGATTAACAGAGGGGCAGTGTGGGGGGGGATAGGTTAAACAGGTGATGGGGGCTAAGGAGTGCACTTGTGATAAGCACCAGGAGTTATATGGAAGTGTTGAATCACTATATTGTATACTTGAAACTATTATTACACGGTAGGTTAACTACCTGGAATTTGAGTAAAAACTTCAAAAAACATTAGAGCAGAAATAAACGAAACAGAAACTAAAATAGAACAGATCAATAAAACCAGGAGCTGATTCTTTGAAAAGATCAACAAATGATAAGTCTTTACCAGAGTCATTAAAAAAAAAAAAAAGAGAGACAGAGGACCCAAACAAAATCAGAAATGAAAGAGAAATAACCACCAGCCCAACAGAAATAAAAAGGATTATAAGAGAATATGATGAAAAATTATATGCCAACAAATTGGACAACCTGGAAGAAATGGATAAATTCCTAGAAACATAGAAGTTTGCAAAACTAAACCAGGAAGAAAGAGGGGAAAAAATGAACAGACTGATCACCAGTAATAAAACTGAATCAGTAATCAAAAACTCCCAACAAACAAAAGTCCAGAACGAGACGGCTTCACATGCAAATTTCACCACACATTTAAAGAAGAATTAATACCTATTCTTCTCAAACTATTCCAAAAACTAGAAGAGGCAAGGAAACTTCCAAATTCATTTTATGAGGCCAGCATTACCCTGATACCAAAACCAGATAAAGAAACCACAATAAAAAAGAACTACAGACCCATTTCTCTGATGAACATAGATGCAAAAATTCCCAACAAAATATCAGCAAACCAAATCCAACAACACATTTTTAAAAAATCATTCACCATAATCAAGTGGGATTTATTCCTACAATGAAAACCTGGTTCTATATTTGCAAATCAATAAATGTGATGTCATGTCAACAAGAAAAATAAGAAACACGTGATTATTTCAATAGATGCAGAAAAAGCATTTGACAAAATACAACATCCCTTCATGATAAAAACCCTCTGCAAAGTAGGTCTAGAGGGAATATACTTCAACATAATGAAAATCATACATAAACAACCCATAGCCAATATCATCCTCAATGGGGAAAAATTGACAGCCTTCCCCCTAAGATCAGGAAGAAGACAAGGATGCCTACTCTTACCACTTTTTTTTTTTTTAAGATTTTATTTATTTATTTGACAGAGATAGAGACAGCCAGCGAGAGAGGGAACACAAGCAGGGGGAGTGGGAGAGGAAGAAGCAGGTTCATAACGGAGGAGCCTGATGTGGGGCTTGATCCCATGACTCCGGGATCACGCCCTGAGCCGAAGGCAGACGCCTAACCGCTGTGCCACCCAGGCACCCCTACTCTTACCACTTTTATTCAACATAGTACTGGAAGTATCAGCCACAGCAATCAGACAACAAAAAAGAAATAAAAGGCATCCAAACTGGTAAGAAAGAAGTAAAACTCACTATTTGCAAATGACATGATGCTATATATAGAAAACACGAAAGACTCCACCAAAAAACTACTAAACTGATAAATGAATTCAGTAAGGTACAGGATACAAAATCAGTATACATAAATCTGTTGTATTTCTACATGCTAATAATGAAGTAGCAGAAAGAGAAATTAAGAAAAAAAAATCCCACTTACAATTGTGCCAAAAATAATAAAATCCCCAGGAATAAACTTAACCAAGGAGATAATAAGACGTGTACTCTGAAAACTATAGAACGCTGATTAAAGAAGATAGCGCAAAAAAATGAAAAGATATCCCATCCTTACAGAAGGAAGATGTGGTACATATACATATACTATGGCATATTACTCAGCCTTAAAAAAGAATGAAATCTTGCTATTTGCAATGACATGGATGGAGCTAGAGGGTATCATATTATGCAAAATACATCGGTCAGAGAAAGACAAATACCGTATGATTTCACTCATCTGTGGAATTTAAGAAACAAAACAGCGAAAAGAGACAAACCAAAAAACAAACTCTGAACTATAAAGAACAAAGTGGTGATTACCAGAAGGGAGGTGGGGGGGAGGGAAGTGGGTGAAACAGGTGAAGAGGACTAAGGTACATTTATCGTGATGAGCACTGAGTAATGTATAGAATTGTTGCATCACTATATTATACACCTGGAACTGACACTATATATTGACTATATTAGAATTAAAAATTTTTTGAAGATTTATTTATTTGAGAGAGAGCAAGCAAGAGTTGGGGGGGCAAAGGGAGAGGGAGAAGCAGACTCCCCACTGAGCAGGGAAACCAATGTGGGGCTCTATTCTAGGACCCTGGGATCATGACCTGAGCCAAAGGCAGATGTTTAATCAACTGAGCCACTCAGGTGCCCCTGAAATTAAAATGTTAAAAGAAGTAAAAAGTGTATCAGTAACAACAGTAGCAAGTAAACCTCTCTCAAAGAAAAGTCGAGCCCCCTCAACTACATATTTTCATACTAGGAATGCTGCTTCTGCTTATATATAATAAGGCAAATTAATAGCCTAACATTAATTTAGCATCTTTAAGTTATTAGCAAGAGGGATGTGTTTCAGTTCAGTCTTTCATTGGAACAGTACTTCCCGCCCCTCCACATGGTCCATACCTGGTCACCAGAACCACTCAATGTACTAATAATTTAAATCTTAAGAGCAACGTTAGTGGACACTAACATTGCTGTAATACCCTAAGGACGAAACCTTAGACAGGGAGATCACAAGAGCAAACAAACTTTTAAAAAACCTGATGTACAAGGAAAAGTAGAGAGAGCATAGTTTTTGAGTTTTTCTTTCCCTCTCTTACATTTATGGTAGTAACTGTTTGGGTAGAGTTGACACTGTAAATAATTAAAACAGCAGTGCCCGTCCAAATGAGGACTATAGCCTCCACTGATATTTTATTGCATGATTCAGCTAATTTAATAATAGAAGACAAATCACGGCTCCTTAATTGACTAAAGTTTACTTTTTAAAAGAAGTAATTAAATCTCAAAACTCCCTAGGCTCTCTTCTCCACAGTCCTCCAAGTTTGTATCTAAGTTTCTAAAATCTTACAACACAGACCAAAGATTTAATTTCAAAATAGCTGAATACATATTAGGGGTGATAATGGATGTATTTCCTCACCTCTAGGAAGGTTTTTGTTTGGTTTGGTTTTACAATGACTGATTTTACAGTGAGGGAAGTTTTTGCTAATTTTTTTTTAAATATTATTAATTAATACCTTCCAACAGCTTGAAATAAGATAATTCCCAATGCTTGCAAAAAAATATACTAAATCTGTTTTTGGAAGGGACTCATCTATAAAAGAAAAATACCAACATCAATAGTGTAAAAAACATACTGAGATAACTAAACCAGTCATTTCACAGAATCCTAGGGTATCACAACTGGTTGGGATCTTACAGATCTTCTAGTAAATTTATATGATACTCAGCTTGGAAAATCACTGAGATGAAAAGAAGGAGATTGAATACATAAACTGCTCCAAGTCACAGAGCAAGTTAGTGACAAAGACAAGAATAAAGCACAGTTTATGTGCTCACCAAATCAGGACACTGTGTTTCCGTACTATTCACTGTGGCAACAACAATTCAGTAAGTGTTTACCGTTCTTTGTAAAGTCCTTCATAGCCATTACTTCATTCATCCTCATAAGAATCCTAGACATAAAAATGATCATTCCCTTAACAACCCCAGAAATGAACTCTTGCTGCTCCCCCTTCAAATCTGCTCTCTCTAGTACTGACAACCCCAATCCCTCCACCTTATTACTCAAGCCAAAACCCTGAAATGGCTCGTCTCATCTCTTCTCATTCCTACATTCCATCCACCAGCATATTTTATCCCAAATCTGACTTCACTCTTGTCCAGTGACCAATTTCTCTAGCCTAGACTACAGACGTCTGGCACATAGTAGATAGTGATTAAATATCACCTTAATGTCAACTGATTGGTCCCAGTCTCCTAATTGGTCCCAGCTCCCAGCCCTTCCATTCCTGCCTTATTTAGGGTCTATTGTCTGGAAAACAATTTGAAAAGGTAGTCCAGTGAAAAAGTCAAAAAGGTTGTGTCACTTCACTCGAAAGTTCCCAACGAGTTCTCATTGCACTGAGAATAAAATGTAAAATTCAATGACCTTGCTCAGTTCCAGTCGCTTGTCCTTATGGCTCTTCTTCAGGCGTTCCAAGCATGCTCCTGCCTCAATAAGCCCTCACTTTGTTCTCTCTGCCCATAATATTCTTCCCTTACTTCATTCATCTTTTCTCCAGCCCAGACCTCCTTACCTACGCTAACTTCCCACACCCTCTCTCTCAACTTCCATTCACAGAAAAAAAAAAAAAAAGTTTTCTGCACTTCTACATGTTCTCATCCCACCCTTATTTCTGAGCGTTTTCCCATCTAGCTCCCATCCCCATCAAACCCTGAATTGGTTCTTGCTAAGGTCACCTGTAACGTTCACATTACCACATTACCAAAAACCAATAAAAAATACTGTCTTCCTCATCTCGGTTGGTTTCTTGCAGCATTTGATGCTGTTTTTCCTTTCCTTATATTTTGAAACATCAATTTTCATGCCTTCCACAAAACAGTAATCTTCTCATTTTCTTCCTGTCTGGCTCTTCTGTTTCTCCTTGAGGGTTCACTCTTCCTAATGCAGCTATTAACTGCTCTGTTTCTTTACCCCACGTGATCTCATCTTGCCCATCCCATCTGTGGACCTAGGTTTGTCTTCTTGAGTCCAGATTCATATATCCAACTGCCTTTGCACATTTCTAAGTTTCACAGGTGTGACAGATACATGATCCCTGACTCTAATCCACCACTGACAACAAACAAATGATCCAATTTTAAAAGTCAGGTCTTCTTTGCCATTCCCTATGTCTAAGTGACCATCCGTCTTACTGTACCATGAAGAGGTCTGTCACCTTAAACCTCTTCCTTATTTCCTCATACCCTTTTATCCATAAATCCTAGTAATTCTACCCTTCATCCCCAAACTGTCTACACATCTACACCTCTACTGAACCACCCCATCCAAACTACCCATGTTTCACCCAGATGATTGAACTGACCGTCTATCTGCGCCAACTGGTTCTCCACACTACAACCATAATGATGTACTGAGAAAGCACATCTGTTCATATTAAGACCCTTGATTAAAGCCTCCCAGTGACTTCCCCTTGCTTTTAGGATGACACAAAATTCCTTAGGTAGGTCAGAAAATCACCGCCTGGTCCAGCCCCTTCCACATCCTCAGTCTCAGCTTATATACGATGCCCCCACACACCCTGTCATTCAATCATGTTTGTCTTCCACTGCAGATTCTTTGAAAATGCTACTCCCTCCTCCTCCTCCTCTTTACTCAGTTAACTCATATCCATCTCTTACTTAGTAGCCCAGTGATCATCTCTTTAACAAAACCTTCCTTCCCTCCTCCACCCCCACCCAGGGTTTGTGACTAATTACTTAACGTAAAATGTTATGAATTTCGATTTTTCAAGAGTTACATATACACAGCCAACTGCCTCGGAGTTGCAAAAAAATAAATAAAAATGTTTCTAAAATGTCTATAGTAAGTAGTCAGCAAACATTATTTCCTCTTCTCTTGCAATTCCCCCTACCCCCGTGATTGTGTAGGACCTAGAACACTGCTGCCGTAAGCTATACTTTAGGAATTGAAATTAAAAGAGAATGGCCCTTTGTTTCCACCTCAATAGAAAATGATCTGATTAGTAATTAGGAGGTCATAATTCTTCCATGAATTCCACTTCTGAATTATTATGCCAGTTTTTAATGGAACATATAAATTCCAATGACCTGAAGTTCATAGTTTCAAATTGCTTCAAGAGATACCGTCACGTTATGTAAGCACTCAGGGAACAAGGGAGAGAGAGAACAAGAAAAACTACTAAACTAGAAGAAAGCTAGGAGAGGTCAAATCCCCTATCTGCAAATATCACTCCACGATCAAAAAAAACAAAACAAACAAACAAACAAAAAAAAACCCCACACAATATTAGGCAATGTTCATTTAGTACAGTAGCATTCATTTCAGCATAAAAATTTAGATGGTCACCTGTGGTTTGCTGTAATAAGCCCTGTTCTATACAGCAGCTCTTTCTTAATAAAGGAAAACATAATTCAGAGTTTACTTACAGGGGATGGCAGCATCAGTACTCAGAGGGTCTTAGTTCTCGCTACTGATGACTTTTAATTTTAAATGTACTTGAGATTCATAATTTACTTGCTAATCATTTAGTTTTTACATTTCACCTCTCTTTCACACATCACCATCCTAGACAGCAAAGTAAAGAGTGTGGGTGTGTATAGCAGTGTCTGACATAAGATTTAGACATTCAATTTTGCATTTGCATATTTGTACTGCAAAAACATTGCTATGCATGTGCGGTATCCCCGATACAGAAATAATAATGATTCCACTGAAAGCAGGGCACCTCTTGCTTTTCACAGAAGCCTCTGCTAGTACAGCCCAGGATGAAAACGACTCCCATGTGAAGTTGACCAGCGGGAGAGTAGGAATTGGATTAGGAAATGGGTCCTGGACCCTAGTCATCATATTCCTTCTCCTTTTCCTATAATCGATCGAGGCTCAGGAGATGAGATTTCATCCCCTGGGAATCTCTACTTAAAAACAAAGTGACCATGCTCTCTTTCTACTCTCTGGCTGTAGACAGTCTTTCAGGAAAGTAAATGGCTTGTCCTGGTAGAAGGTGGCAGTGACAGAATAGAACCATCCATCCTGTGTCCAGAAAGAAATGACCAGAAGTGAAGTGGAGAAGCTCAGTGTGTCAAGAAGCAATCCTACTGAAGGCCCATCTGGGCGATGTTCATATGTTATGCAGAGGGAGGCGTGAAATTCAGGTAACTGCTGACTTGGAGTCTCCTGCAAGAAATAAACAAGTTTGGCAAAGGCTCCTTGCAAATGAGTAAAAGTAACACCTAACCTGTAAACACTGAATTATACTGGATATCCATTTATATTCCCCACCACTGAGGCAGGTAGGTAATGCTTGCCCTACATCTTCTCTCCTTTCTCCAGCACTGGCGTCCTTGCCTCCACGGTGAAAAACAAAACAAAAAATAATAGATAACAAAACAAAACATGAACTTATTAACAGAAAGATGAAAGTCAAAAAAGTTAAGGACAGAAATTGTGTAGCGCAAGAAAAGCTTAGTGGGCTGTCTTTACAAATTCAATTTCAATTGCTCTCTCTCAATTTACCTCCCTCTAAACTTCCTCAATTTGGGGGTTCATTTTCTTGGGCTGCTTGAAATCATACTAATTAAAGATATATTAGGACTGGCAAATATCATTTTTGAAAATAACAATACGTCTAGGAGGCTTAAGAAAAAAATCAGGTAGTTTATTGTAAATGAGGTTTTTTTCAATTTAACATTTGCCTATTTTCTGGATTATAGGACTGATACATTAGAAAACTGGAAACCATAAATACCACTTTATAATACTAACATCCCAATCTATAAACATCAAATATTTGGGTTTTTCTTTTCTTCTTTATATGCATTTTTCTAGGGTTGATATCACACTGCTTTAAACTTGCTCCTTTACATTTGCTCCTTTACATTTAAGCTTATGTATTTTTCCCCTGTCATTCAGAGTCTTCATAAATACAGTTTTTATGGTTGCATAACCCTGCGTTGCATCCATTTACCATAATTTACTTAACCATTCATCCAATGTTGCACATTTAGGCAGTTTCCAATTTTTTATTACTGAAAAGAAAGCTGTGATTAACATCTTTATGCAAAAACCTTTGCATTTCAGAATATTGTTTTAGGATGGATTCTGAGAAGAGGAATTACAGGGTCAGAAGGAGGGGAGGCTGCTTTCTGTTTAACATATATTTGAAGTGAGCTACACTGAGAGCTTGGGACACTCTTAGGAATTGGACAGACTAGAGGTACTGAAAGTGAAGCAAAAAATAGCATGAAAGTAAGGAAGAGGAGTGCCAAAAAGTGAGAAAGAAAGGTGAAAGATGCCAAAGGTATTCTTCACCTCTTACACAAGTTTGCCTTGGGCTGGTCCCATGGAAGATAAAAGGGCCTTTATTCTATTTTCTTTTCATATGATCCGCTGTTCCAAAATCTAGGTCTTGGGCTAAAAACTGCTCAAGGTCAGCTACAATATTACAAGTTTAAAAACAAAAATTTATGTTTGCTTGTATGGTTACGTGCATTCCAAAATCGGAACAAGAAACTGGAAGGTAATTTAAGGAGATAATATGTGAAATGGTTAAAGGCACAGAAACCAGAGAGGGAGCCACATGAATGGGTTCAAACACTGGCTCCACCACTTACCACATAACCTTAAATAAGGTACTTTACTTCTCTAAGCCTCAATTTCCTCATCTACGAAATGGGTACAATTAATAGTGTCCACAGGGTTGTTGTGAAGATTAAATGAGTTAACGGTATGAAGTGTTTAGAATAGTGCCTGGCACACACCGAGCACTATAAAAGCATTTGTTGTTATTATAAATAAAGCTCGGAAAACAATAAGAGCGGAGAGCAACCATTTTACTATGGACAGAATGTTAACAGAATGAACCAGGATAGTAAGAAAGCAATTTAATTTCTTATAAAAGTGTAAATATTACATGGTAGCAGGATAGCCTATTTTATGCAAGCTTTTGGAAAAGACAACAAAAATAGGGTCAAAGTTGACCTCGCAATGTATTGCTGGGACATGATATTAAATTCAAAACCATAAATGCAACAAAAGGACTGGGTAATATATGTCTTGATTACCCCTAAGAAGTCAGTCATCCTTTAGTCTAAGAAGGTATCTGCAATCAACATAGTAAATATACACACAGTTAAGAAGCCTGGATAGATTTCAGCCCTAAAGACCCAGACATCTTCATTTCAAGAAGACGCGTATTTGAAACCAGTTATAGTCTTATGTTCATCTTAGACTACGCAACTAGATATTCCAGTGAAGTTCATCTTAATTCAGATTATAGCTTAAGAAATGAAACCCTAATAAAGTTAATTAAAATGGCTAATATCTCTCTCACACACACACACACACAAGTCAAGGCAAGTAGAAAAATAGCTCTGTGACTCCTCAGCCTTTCTATCTGGCAGAAGTGCCTAAACTTTGGAGGAAAAAAAAAAAAATTTGAGAAGAACAGAAGAGGAGACAGTGCTTACACATTACACAGAACAGGTGCCCTCAGGAAATGTCGGTCAATGAGGAGGAGACACTCTTGCCTGAACTGATTAAGTAACTGAAAAAGAATTTCCATTTCCAAATTTGGCAAACCACAGGAGACTGTGTGGTCCCTTACTTATCTGACCACAGCAGCGTCAGCGAACAGAGCAGGAACACAAACGCAGGTAGTTCTCGTCGGAAATCCCCCAGCACTTCGACAACACTTCCCTTATTTCATCAAGCCTGTTCGTAACACGAGAGAATGTATTTGTAATGTATTTCTTCCACCAAATCAACAGTGGGGACTGCCTTTAACTACTTTGGCTCACATTCAGCTATCATACACCAAACAAGAATTGAATGAGTGAATATTGCATCTAAGGTTGAACTCTTTTGTCTGCTTGGCCAATTCCATCCCATTCATTTTTGATAACTTTAAGAAAAGTGGATTGCTCACATAGTCTCAACCGAAAGCAAGCACTAAGATGTCCCGGCAGTTATGCCTAGGCTTCAGCGGGTCTTTTCCCATGGAAGTTTGCACTGACTGGTTCTGGTTGGTGGACAAGCATTTAAACATTATCCTAGGGCTGTTTTTGTTCTCCTCAAACAACAACAAAAAAAATGCATTTTCCCTTCTCTTCTTTTCCTCCTACACATTCAGCTGTTGTGCCAAGTAATAAGCGTTAGTTCAGAGAAAAAAAAATATCTCCTGTAGGATTTAACCAAGTTTACGCTGATTTGTCAAGGTACACAGAATACAGAATTTCAACCAAAGTGGTTATTGTCCAGGGAGGCAGCACACAGTGTCCTCTGTGGTCCTGTCTCCATGCTGGGTGGCTACTAGAGTCTCCTGGCGCTCTGTCGGCTGATGGAAATTTACCTTTCAAATAACCTTCAGCTCCCATGATGGTTTAACATCCTTCTCTCGTCTTGTAACTTCTTTCCTTTTACGGTAATAATAAATAATAATAATACCATTTAGGATTTATTAAGTACCTATCACATCCTTGGTATATATACATAAGCTCAGTCACGCTTACAACAAGCATGAGAAGTAAGTATCATCACAAAGTCTCAATTTATACATAAAGAAACAGAAGTTCAGTGAGAGTAATTCTCCAAAGGATCTCAACTGTAAACAACAGAGCCAGGGCTCCAGCTGAGTTTTGTCTCATGTTCAAGACTATGATGTTTCCATCACGTTGAACAGTCCCCACACTTTTTGGATAAAGCAGTCTGTTCTACTATCAGCTCAAACTCTGCATAGGGAATATAGGGATGTCTCCTCTAAGTCCTAGCATCACCTTGTCCAAGATAATGGTTTACATAGCATTTTAATTTTATTTGCAAATCACGTCACCCACATCTGAACTACTGAGTTTCACACCTGGCCATCACCCCTCCTACCTCCTGTCCTTCAGCATGCTAAGTACTTAAAGCACTCTGAACCCGAATCAAATGTGTTGGCTCAGGCCGTTACCCATGTTTGGGGGAAAAGCATCTCTATTCTTGTCATCCTTCAAGCCTTGCTCAACCACTTGCTGCTCAGCAGCTTTCAAATGTCTCTATTCTAATATCATCACATAAAATTGTGAGTGTGTATTTAGCGTCCTCTTTCTGTCAACTATAAACTACTTGAAGGTGAAGTTTTCTTCATCATTTTCTGCCTCATTTCTTAAAAAACCTGATAGTCATTCTGCAATAACATTTATTCAATTACAACATAAATCAAGTTAGCATGCCATATTCTGCCCCTTCCTTCTCATTCCTACTTTAAAACCTCACATTTATCTTTCAGATAATATGTTGTTTTATTTTTTTTCTTTATAATCTTCATATTTATTTTGATTGGACCACTTTGATTGTAATTAACACAAACAAAACTCAAATTACAGTCAGAAAAAAAAAGGAATCTCTTGACACAAGTACCTTGGAAGTCCGGGAGTTGACCTGTATTTATGAATTATTGCATGCAAGAACCCATATTATGTCTTCAGTTCTCCCTGTTTATTCATCTGTTACCATAATCCCCTCTGTCATTGGTGCCCTTCTACTGTTCTGTTTCCTCAATATAACAGGAAAGGTGGCTTCCACCACTCGATTTAGTCTCCAAACTTCAAAACCCCAGTGAGGTTGTTCTAACACAGCATTTATCCAGGAAAATCTGTTGCATGTGTCTTTAGTGATTTCTTTTGCCGTGGGCATGACATACAATGAATGACCTAACATGGAAGACACATTCCCAATCCAGAAATCAGAAGGGAAAATAAACTATAATTTTCATTTTTTTTCTGAGAGTAAAGGGAGAAGAATTTCTCCAAAATAGTTAAAAATATTGTCCAAAGTGAAAATAGTTAATGCATTACATACTAATAATAGTGTAAATATTGTGACCTAACTAATAAAACATAGAGGATTTGGATAATGTATCTTCAAAGATTCTAACTTCTAATTTTGCATGATTTGGGTTTAAATAATGTGATAGCAAATTGATCAGGAAAATAGAAGCTTAATGTGTTAAAATAGAGAATTTGAACAAGGTATTGGAATACAAAAGTCAAATTTAAATTCTAATAATTTAAATGAAGAAAGCTAAGGTAAAACCTCATTGGATAGTTTCAACAACATATTAGATGAAGAATAAGATAGAACTAATTATTCTAAAACAAACAAAAAAATAGAAAATATAGAAACAGTGAAAAAATAAGCATAGTATAACAGAAATATGGGAAACAGAGGTCTAACGTGTGTGTAACTGGATTCCCAAACAAAGAGAAGGAACATAATAGAGCAGAAGAAATACTGGTAGAAATAATCGCAAAAAAGATATTAAACCACTAGTGTGAAAAGGTCATCGACCAGAGAGCAGAATAAACACAAAAAAATCTTACCACAGTCTTAATTACTTTATCTTCGTACTAAGTTTTGAAATCAAATGGTGTGAGTCCTCCATATTTGTTCTTAGAGCCTTACATCGGAAACCGGGGATGTACTGTATGGTGACTAACATAATATAATAAAAAATCATTATATAAATGAGGAAAAAAAAAAAAGAATTACTAACAGAATTAACAAAGTTCACAGAACAAGATATTTATAAAAAATCAGTTGTTTTTCTGTACAAAAGCAATGTATAATCCAAAAATAGAAAATCCCTTTATAATAGTATCAAACAGAATAAAATAATTAGAAATTATTTTAACAAATGTGCTAGACTTATACACAAAAATCTACAGAACATGTTTGAAAGAAATTAAAGATGAATATAAATAGAAAAACATCCAATGTCTAAGAATCAGAGTTAATATTATTAAGATGGCTATTCTCCCCAAATTGATCAGGGATTGAACACAATCTCTACCAAAACCTAGCTGTTTTTTGTTTGTTCGTTTGAAGAAATGATGCTAAAATTCACATGGAAATGCAACACACCTAGATTAGCAAAATATGTTGTTTTAAAAACAGTTTCCATTTTTTTTTAGAATTTAGAAAATTCCAAAGAATATTTGCTAACCCATGATGTCACTGACCAGAAAGCCAGCTTGCTTTAGAACACTACTCAATGAATAAAAGCAGCTTGGTTCAGTACTTTCTGGTTTGTCTTGTTTTACAAGGGAAAGGCCAAGGAAAATACCACAAATGACCACTACAGGTATTCACAGTGTGGAATAATATAGTTGTACAAAGCAAGGACTTGTGTGAATTTCAGTTAACTTAGTACCATGCAAAGACCACCTTACACAATATTCAAACTCCATGGGCTTAGAAGTGGTCCATGAAAGTGAGGAGCCCTGAAACTTAAACTTCATCAACTTCATGGTAACCCCACCTTTGGGGACAACAGAAACAGGGATAAATCCCCAGGAAATCAAGCTGACAGGAACAAGATGAAAGTAACCTCTCAGCTATCTGATTGGGTGCAGGGTAGGGCTATGCTGTTATGATCCACTACGCTAGTGAAGATAGAGAAACCAAGGGAAGCCAAGAGATTAAGAAAAAATGGCTAGGACATTTTAGAGGAAGAAATAAATTCCACAAAATGCTTATGAAAGTGACTAGCACAGTGCTTCACAAAGAAAAGATATTTCATTGTTTTTTGTTCCTATCCAGAGATGTTGGACTATAGCTTGGGGTCCTCATTAATTGTAGAACAGGGTCAGGACAAGCAACACACAGCTGACTGCCCATTCTTCATATCTGAGGTGAAGCTCAGAGCAGAGGCTCAGAGTACCATTATAAAACCTTTGGTAACACGTGCACAGGTGTATTATTCTGCACTGTGAGTACCTGGCCTTTCTATCCAGAGTTAGTCCATCAACACTGACATAGGATTGGCTCACAAGAAATCACCAAAGCTCAAAGGAATCTCAGCAACATGTTTTAACAATTTCTAAAATGTAGTCCATCTCTTCTGTTCAATTTGTGTGTTCACATAGTGAAGACATAAGAGTTTAATAATGTGTGCATAGCAATCTTCTTTACTATTCCTCAGCTCCAAAACAAGGCCTTTTTCCAAGATAAAGCACCAATTTTACAAAGCTACAATGTTCCTATGGAAGCTTGAAGTTTGGAAGTCATAAAAAGAATAAGTCTCAGAGCTTTTTCTAACAATTTTATTATTCTGGGAAGATGGAAAACTATAGAGTTTTTGTGCTATAGGCACAGAAAGTATCTGCTAGAGCTTTAATACACATTCTCCAACATATTCAAGCCATAGACTCTTCAAATTTTCTCCCATGTTTACCCTATAAATTGTTTACAATAATATGAATTAAGCAATTTCTTCTCGACGCGCGCACGCACACACACACACACGTTAAACGATAGAAAAAACGATAGATCACCTACAGCTTGTGATCATGATAGTGACTAGTCTTTTTTTTTTTTTTTTTAAAGATTTTATTTATTTATTCGACAGAGAGAGACAGCCAGCGAGAGAGGGAACACAAGCAGGGGGAGTGGGAGAGGAAGAAGCAGGCTCATAGCAGAAGAGCCTGATGTGGGGCTCGATCCCGCAACGCCAGGATCACGCCCTGAGCCGAAGGCAGACGCTTAACCGCTGTGCCACCCAGGCGCCCCATGATAGTGACTAGTCTTAACACCCTAAGTCGATATAATTTCAGCCAAACCCAAAGAAGCTCGGCACTTAAGTTTGCTGTGATGATGATGATGATGATGATGACAGCAGCAGTAGCTATTATGTATGTAGTCCTACTATGTGCGGTTATAGTGCATACATTAACTCGTTCAACTCTAGGACATATATGATAAGCACAATTCAAAGCACTAGAGATACAAAGGGTGGAACCAAGGAGAACAATAATAAAGGAGACTTCCCACCTTTCAGCAGGATGTTATTCTTGCCATGCACCAGTCAATGCCGTATGCCTCCCACTCTTCCCTTTTCCTAGCGGGCATTTTTATTAGACTTGTCCTCTCTTTCCTCACTATTCACTGGGGATAGGAGAAGGTCTTTTTCAATTTGTCTTTTTCAATTCAAAAGTTACAAGGTTGTAAGAAGCCACACCCAATACTGATAAGGACCACTGCGTATTACCGTGAGATACTGTTCTTTGAGCTCAATGCAGGGATGGGACTTTGGACTGTCTCCATTTGGTGAGTGGGTTCTCTGTCCAGGGAGAAGTAATAAATGGATAGTTGAGTAGATGATTTAACTAGATGGATAAAATGCAGCAGAAATTCATAGATCCTGTCTCTCTTTCTTTTGCCAGCCTCACTACCAGTTAGGAGAGGCCATGCTACTGAGTTCTGGCCAATGGCATGGGGACAGAAGTATAGGCCTTCCTGTGGAAATCTCCCAGGAAGCAAGGTCTCATGTTCTTTCTCCTCTCACTTATAGAAGAGAGTAAAGCCACCAGATGCAAGGATCCAAGGCACCCAAATTACCCCTTAAAGATGAGCTGTTGTCTATATGTAATCTCATCTTTCCCCTGACTTGGGCAAGAAATAAACCTCTACTGTGTTATCTACTAATGCTGGGAGTGTGTACCCTCAGAGGTGGGGGAATGCCTAATATGTTCTAGAAAGAGTAGAGAAAACAGCATGATCAGAGAAAAATAAGCAAGGGAAAGAGTTGTAGGAAATTTCCCAAACCTGATCCTCCCCCAAGCTTCCCATCTCTAGAAGAAAAGTCTATTTATTCCTCCAGTTGCTCAGGCCAAAATCCTTGAAGCCTTTTTCTCACATTCCTCAACCAACTGGAATCTGACCATTTTTCAGCCCCTCTACTCCCATCACTGTGGGGCGGGTCACTACCAGGCAACTGAACTTCTGCAGCAGCTTCTGAACTGGTCTCCCTGTTTCCGTTCTTGTCCCCCTATTGTCTTTTTTTCCTCCCACAACAGTCACAAAGTTCTTTAATTAGAAGTTATTACTCAAAACACTTCCCATCTCACTCACAGGAACATCCAGAGTCTAGAATTCCTATCTTGACTTTCAAAACCTCATAGCAAATATGGCACTCATCAGTCCTCAGACCTAATCTACCATTCTCTTTCCTACACTCGCTAACCTCAGGGCCCTACTCTGTGTGTCTGTCTTTCTCTCTCTCTGACACACACGCACACACACACAAAATTCAAATTTCCAGTTTACCCTCATGGACAAGAGAGACCTATTTGCAAGTTGGCGAACTTGGCAGGTTTTTGTTAGTAATGAAACAAGTCCCTGGCAATTCGCTTAAGCATTGTCTTTTCATTCTTTCCTATCCTTTTTTCCCACTTAAAAATCATAAGAATTATAGAAAATATCATTCAACCCCATGTTTTGGTGGCTTGTATATCAACCAGGAAATTTCTCTATTTTCTTGTAACAACTCAAGTCTTATTTGATAAATTCCTTTAGAAAAGTCAAAACAGAATACTGTCTGCTATAGACAAAATTAAAATTAGCTTCCAAAATAAAATTATATAAAATCAAAAGTAATAATAAGGCATTTCCTTTCATAAAACGAGGCATCTCAAACATTTCCTCATTTCTCTCTTGAGTCCTGTGTGTGGGTTTGGTCTGTTCATCTAAACACCTCAGTGGCACAGTTAATTAACAGGGTTTGCATTGCCTAATATATAAAAGAAAAAAGAAGAGAAAACAAAACACTTAACAGAAATAGCCTCTTTTTTTTTCCCCCAGAAGGCAAATGATTTCAGCTGCAACAGCCTTAAACATTTATAGCTAACTAAATTTTTTATGAGATGCTACTAAGAAGGTTCAATCCATTTCTTAAGAATGATAGTCTGGTCACAGAGAGTCTCTTAGAAAGTGAGTATCCAAGCCCTTTTATTCTGAATTGGAATGTTCATCAAATGTTGAGGAGAGCTCGGTAACAACTGTGCCCTCCACAATCCCACCTCCTTTATTCAAAATACTATCCCACTTTTCTTTTATAACTACTATAAAGAACAAAATAGCTATAAAGGAATAAAGTGCAAATTGAAAAAGAAAACACTCTCATGCATCTGGCAATATTAGCAGCAGCAGAAGAAAAATTCCTATTCATAGTAAGCAGTGTACAATATTAACATTTAGACATTGTGCTCCCCCAAATGTCATTGCCCCATTTTCTTGCTATTCCAAGTCTGCATGAAATTATAAAATGCCTTTCTCGTACAATCTCCACAACAATGTTTTAGCACACACAAGCGCAGTAACACATTATTAATATTTATGAACCAGGAGAAGTCGGTACAGCGTGGCTTTCAGAAAGGCCACCCTGCCTAGCCTTCTACCATCAAAAAGTAACAAAATTAGCTCAGAATCGCTTAGTGAAATAACCTGAAAGAAAATATATTTGGATTAGAAAAAGGGGAGGAGAGTTGAAATATAAAGAAATGCTAGACCAAGGAGAATACATTAGGCAGAATTACCTTTTAAAATTAGTGTTGCATTACAAATGCTGATTTGAGACAATGTGTTATGAATGAAAAGACCTAGGTAGCCCAATAATTGGTTTGCAGCATGAAGAGCAGGCATGACTAATTCTGCCTTCTCATACCTGGCTTTGTCCATCTTTTGTAGAGAAAGGGTAAACAGGTCATTTCATGTAAGCAGGTATCAGAAAAACTACTAGTAAAATTGAAAAGAAACTTCTTTGCATTATATGTTGGCATATTACATACACACACGCAGTTTTGTGTCCCCAAAAGAGATATGTTGAAGCCCTAATTCCCAGTATATCAGAATGTGACCTGACGTTATTTAGAAATAGGCTCATTACAGATGGATTTAGGTAAGATGAAGCTATCCTGGAGGACAGCAGACCCTTAATCCAACATGACTGGTGTTCTTACCAAAAAAAAAAAAAAAAAAAAAAAAAGGGAGGGGGATTTGGACACAGAGATAGAGACACACAAGGAGAAGGCCATCTGATGACAGCTGCAAGCCAAGGAACAGTAAGGACTGATGGCTACAACTAGAAACTAGGGAGAGACAAGGAAGGATTCTAGCTAATCTCAGAGGGAATATGGCCCTGCTGACACCTTGATTTCAGACGTCCAGCCTCCTGAACTATGGGAGAATAAATTTTTGTTTTAAGCCACCCAGTTTGTGGTGCTCTGTTACAGCAGCCCAAGAAAATGAACACACACGCACACGCACACATCCACAGATGCATGCACACACTTAACAGGGAAAGACTTGGAAGGAAAGGCCTAGGAATAGGCATTTGTAGATGATAGTTCAAAAAAAAAAAAACCTAGTTAAAAAAATGAGTACATGCTTTGAGAATAATAAATTACAAGTAGCTGTAATTGTCTTGATTTTTAACATGAATATAAATACAGTAGGGCATCATCCATGCATTAAATAATGATAGACACTGGGCTAGTTAGGGAACCACAATGGTTTGAAAGCAAAGTCAAGATCTTCCCTTTGAACTGCAAAAGAAAGAAAGCACTACAGAGCCCTGATTCCCTAACCACCTTAGCTAGTCTCAAAAGAGGCCATTCAGTAATGAGATCAATTTCTTGTACACATATTTTCATTCCTCATTGCCACTTTGAGATCTTTGGTTACAGGTCTCATCCTCTTTGGTCCAGATTTCTCAACAGCCTCTCTACTGCTTTTACCTCTTTCAAATCCATCCAGCTCACTACCATGTGACAGTTAGTCTCTAGAGCTATTCAATGGCCCCTATTTGCATACACCTATACTCCTTAAACCATGTCCAAAGGAACACTAGTTCAGTAGGATGTCTATGTACATATATCTATATGTATAATGTTGAGTAATATTCTTAGGTCAAAAAGAGTTGAGAAATTGGGTCTCAAAAAAAAAAAATTTCAACAGAGTTCTTTATTGAATGATTCAGTGCCTCCAATATGCCCATGTCTGTGGCAAAATTCCAAGAGGAAAGGCTAATGAGCAGTATTTTCCAAACATATTGAACCATGGAGCGCTTTTTAGTCAAATCTCATGGGACTAGATTCAACAGAACAGATTTCAAAAGAATATTTCCCCAAGGTATTAGTTTATCAAATTGATCTAAACAGCACAAACTCTTACTACCCAGGTTATTTAATTATTCTACAAGAGTGAGTAACCCAAAAATTCTGACGGGTGTCCGAATTTGGGGATTTAAACAAAAGAGAGCTATGTTTTTACCATATATGAAAGATATCTTACCCAAAAGAGATATGCTAAGTATGACAGCAGTGCCAAGGATTCTGCCCTTGGAGCCATTCATCCATTCATTCCTTTATTATTCATTTAGCAAATATTTATTGCATCCCTACTGTCAGGCCCAGTTCTTGGTTCTAGATATGCATTGGAGAGCAGAAGAGATATGGTCTGTAACTTCTAGAGAATACAGTCAGGTGGGCAATGTAGGCAAGTTAAACTAAAAAGAGATTATAGGATGATAATTGAGAAAATTATGTAATCATATCAGAGGAAGCACCTAGCACAGTCTTGGATTAGGGGGAAAATTCCCAGGAAAAGTGGCATCTACACTGAGCTTGGAAGGATGAACGGGAGGGAACCAAGAGAAAAAGGTTGGAGAAAGTGTATGAGATCCCCTTTGTCTCAACTTACTTCTAAGCTCACGGATACTCCAAAAGTGGGATTAATAACAGGATATGCCTCCATAATAAACTCTAATAAATGTTATCTCTCCTAGAAGACTAAGAGGATTCCTTGAAACAGTCCTACCCTAGAGGGAAATATTTTATAATCAATTAGTGATGTCTGCCACAGAGAGGGCAGAACCAAAGCCATGTACTTGTCCAACTTACACAAAATGTTTTACATTTTATTTGCAATGGATCCAAGAGGTAGGAAAATAACAGAAACTAGGACTGGGGATTGTGTTACAGAGTGATATTGTGGAAGAAGGAGCAGTATATGTATGACAAATGGTGACTACTTGCTCATCTACATTGGGTCATATATTAATGAGAAATGGACTTGTACAGAAAATATACAATGAATAGATAAGTGAGATCTTAAGTACTTCACACAAGACTACATAGAAGAGGAACCTTTGAAATTATCTAATTCAATGAACTGTGTTTCAATACTTAGGAATCTGAGCTACAGAAAAGTTAAGCACCTACAATGGGAAATGTACCTAGTTAGTGGCAGATCTACACGGAACTAAGTTTTTTTGGTTGCCTGTTCAAGGTTTGGTCTACTACCCCATGACAGAATTATGAGAGATGAACTAATTCAAAAAACAGTCATGAAGCAGCTACTATGTCGTGGTCACTGCTCTAGGTATTGGAGATCAAAACATCTCAAAAAAAAAAAAAAAAAAAAAAAGGGGCGCCTGGGTGGCACAGCGGTTAAGCGTCTGCCTTCGGCTCAGGGCGTGATCCCGGCGTTACGGGATCGAGCCCCACTCTTTTAAAAAAAAAAAAAAAAAATGTAAAAAAAAAAAAAAAAAAAAAAAAACATCTCTACGATGACGGAGCTAACAGACTACAGCAGGATAAGGAAGTTGGGACTGCCAGGTGTGGAGGATAGGATCCTAGTTCATGAAGGGTAGTTGAGGATGGCCTCATAAAGAAGGTGATATTTGAACAGAAACCTAACAAAAGTAAGGGATGAAGCCATGCAAGTATCCAAAGGAAGCTCATTCCTGGCACAGGAAGCCCTTAGAGCAAGAGACTTGGGTATCTCAGAAAAGGCAGGGAGGCCCCAGTGTCAGGAGCAGAGTGAGCTGGGAAGACTCACAGGAAATGAGGTCAGAGAGTAACAAGAGGCCAGAGGATAAAGGGCTTTATAGATCTTGGCAAGAACCTTGAGAATTGACACTGAGTGAAGTTAGAAGTTATTGGAAGGTAGGCGTAAAGGAGTTACATGATTTGAAAGTTCACTCTGGCCAATGGCCAGTGTGTAAAGGTGCAAAGAGATCAGATAAGAGGTTATTGTAATAATGCAGGCAAAAGTTGGTGGATGGCAGCAATTAAGATAATAAGAAGTAGCCAAATTCTGGATGTATCCAGCTAACTTCTTGTTAATTGGATGTGAGGTATGACTGAAAATAGAAATGACTCCAAAGCTTTAAGCTTAATCTACTGGAAAACTGGAAATGCCATTTTTTGGACCAAGGGAATATGAGGTGGGAGACTAGTTCCTGAGTAATGTTAAAAAGAGAAGTTAAAAAGAAAGTCAAATAGACAGGCTTACGTCATTTAATTATAACTGCAGGTTATATCACAAAGAACTAAAAAAACAAAAGTAATCAATAAAAAACAAAGGATATAGCCTGATGACAACGTTAACCTTTTGCAATGGCTACAAAATACTGTGCTGAGGTCCTATTTACAGATCAAAGAATATTTTCTGTTCACCATTCACATATGTAATCACATTGTCCAGATACAAAAATAGTAATATACATTACTTCAAATTCCGACCATGAAATACCAAGGGAAGTCAGTGGTTTTCTTGTTATAAAGGTAAAGCTCTAAACATAGGAAGTGTAGCTTTCACCAGCACTAAATATGCCTCTTAAATAAATCTACTCCTCTTTAAACACCAAACCTGCAAACAAAAAATTCGTCATAAACCACTTTGGGCTTAGAAAAAAAATTGTCTTGGGTGTAAGCGGTGGGTGTGTGGAGGCTGGAGGTGGACAGAGCACATTATATCCTGGGAGTTTAAAGTACATCTAAACACTCTTGTCCTTCCACACCACTCTCAGTCCCTAGAAGCTGACCTTTTACTAACCCCAATAGAGGTTAGTAGAAGAAGGGCTTAATGCATTGTGTCCAGCAGGCCATTTCCAACTCGCTCAAGAAGCACTGAGCCTGTGCCCAGGTGTCCCACACTGCACACATAATGGAGGAGCTCCATGGCCTCTGCCAGTGTTACAGGTTAGCCAACCATTCACGGGTCCTTAGAGCAATAATAAGATTGGCCAGAAGCAGGAAAGAGGGAGGGTAATACAGAGAAATGGAAACCAAAGGGGTCAGAGAGGATTACAGTGCAAGACAAGATGAGGGTGTAGCTAAGGGAGGAGTTTTCCTCCCCCACAAGGTCGGTCCCGGTGCAGCACCTGTGAATGGACACATTTATCTGCCTCTTTGATCATAATGAAAATAAGTCTGCAGTCATATTCAGGGGAAAATGGACAGAACAGTATTTTGAATGTGTAATCATTATTTCAGCAGGTGTTGGTTTTAGATTGAAGACGAATCTATTAATTCCTAAGATTTATAATGCAGTTTTTTTTTAGAAAGCTTCCATGTTTCAGAGAAATGACATCTGTTATATAACTATTCTAGTCATCAAATCCTCTAGAATATAGTATAATTATTTCCTACATGGGTCATATGATTACAACTTAAAAGAATTACAGTAATGTCATTGTCATTATTTTATCTCAGATGACCAAGAGAGGGTAGGATACTGAGTCACTATTGCCAGCAATTAATTCATCCCGTGATGGAATATAAACTATGCTTCAGCGTTTTGACTTTAATGTCTTTTTCTTCAGCAGCAAATGAGCATATTTATGCTGAAGTTCCTTTTCTCTTTCCTGTTTCACCGAACATCTTCGTTTAGACGCTCTAGCCTCGGGGGGATAGGAGTATTTTCTTGTTTCTTGAGTTCTTCAAACGTGCTTAACTCCAAGTAGGCCAGCTCAGTGTGGTCCCACAAGTCATTCATTCAATTGCTCCCTGTAAGTTCCGTTGCATAAGAGCAAATTTTTTCATCATCTTTTCCATTTTATTTACCATGATGGTAAGGCACACACGCAGATCGGGTGGGGTTAGGAAAAAGTAAGAAAAAAAGAGGAAATGTTAAGATTCTCATTGTGTTAAAGGATCATGAAGGTCACCTAGTCTGTGTCCAAAGACACAAACAAGTGACTCTGCAGCCTCTGCAGGAATAGTTGTCTGAACAAAAAGCCTGCATCTGCCAAAATGAGCCATTCTCTCTCAGGAGAGCTCTCATTATTTGGAAGGCTGACTCAGATGAGTTCACACTTACAAATGCGGCATGGTGAAAAGCACGGCAGGGCATGGCAACTGGGTTTCCTGTGTACCAGGCCAGGCTTGCACATCCGTCTGTTGGCTATTAAACCCTTTCCCAGAGAATTACCCGGGCTTTTCTGGAGATGGGATGTGGAAGGAAATTCAAGAGCCGAAACTCTTCAAAATCTTCCCAGGGCCAGGAATCAAAGTGCTAGTTAAGGCCAGTCTTCCCAGGCACGTCCAGCTCACTACCAAAAACCACCGTCTCTGGGAAAGAATGTGACCGATTCAAAGTACACATCCTTATGATGCTTCAATCTTATTGTAGGTGAGACAGGATACTGTTTTATAGCTACAGGTGTTGGGTTGTAAGGATTCTTAGAATGTTTAAAGAAGTAAACCAAAATAGAGGCAATGATATACCTCTCCTACATTTGTATTGGTTTCCAGACCACCGGATAACCAGAATAACTGGCCCAAGATTTTGGGTGTTGAAGCCGTGTGTATGCCTCTCGATCTGCCTCTGCCAGTATGATTAAATTCCAGTAAGCGAAGTATCCAAACCAGAGCAAGAAGCAGGGGTTATATGAAATAATTGGTATGGCAGTGGTGTTGGCCAAAAACAACAGTTTCAGCTGTGAACAACCAGACTCCGAACCGAGGCAAACCCCCAGAACTTCGTCCTTGAGACAGACATCCTCATGTGTGATTTACTCTCTCGCTGCTGTGCCCTGCTCTCATCACCGAGAACAGGACACTGATTTCATGTAGGAAAACTTCCAATACCTTAAAAGTGCTAGGAAAAACCAATAAATAACTGTTTTCACATCTGGTCTCTGTGTTTAGAGGACAAGGAGAAAAAGGATGAGGAGATAAAATTACCAAGCACCTACCACGTTCTAGATGAATCTAATTGACTCTTCACAAAAATACTATGGCGGAAGTATCATCACCCCAGGGTAAGAGGAGCTGCAGGTCTCATAAATAATGTGATGGAATTCTAGCTCAAACAGGTCCTCTACAATCGCGCTGGTTACTAACACCTTTATTTTATTTAATATTGTAACTGCATTTTGAATGAGTCTGAAAAGTTTCAAACTGCATCGTAGGTCTGAATTTCCACAAACATTTTTATGCTTTTCTTTCATTGGAAAATACAAGTTTGTTTACTATATGTAAATTAACTGGGTTATGTTTTGTTTAAATATTTTAAAAATTATGTTGCTGAAATATGCTTATTATTGAAACTTTCAAAAGTATTGAAAAATATGTTTTAAAAAATAGAGATCTCATATAACACCAAAATATTGACTTATATATGATTAGTATATTTATATCTCTTATATATACCTGTGTAGAAAATATATATGGCATACGTATTTTGGGTTTTTTTCAATATACATTTATCTTATATAATTTTATATCTTACTTTTTCATTTTACTTTATAGCATGGATTTTTCCCTACATCATTAGTCTCTGAAAACACAATTTTAATAGCTTCACAGTATCTCCATGAGTTATTAAATCATCATTGTTTAACAATGCTCTTCAGTTGGACACGTGGGCTTTTCCCAGAAATCTGGTCTAAGAATAACGTTTTGGTAAACAATCTTTGATTATATATCTTTGTATTTATCTCCAGTATATTTTCAGGCACAATTTCTCTACGAATATTTGCTAGGTCAGCACGTATGTAATGTTGAAGTTTCATGATACATATTTGCCAAACTGCTTTCCAGAAATATGAGGCTTCTTTCTCTACATCTTTCCCAGAATTTAGTATAATTTATTGAAACTTTGTGAAAAGTCTTACCCCTCAAAAGAGAAAAATAGTTGTTTCAAATTCTTTGAATTAAAAAAAAAAGCTGTTTACTGATTTTTCCATTTTGTTGTTACCCTCTATATTAATATGTTAACATTCTTTAAAAGTCACAAATACTTCTTTTATTGGTCAAACGTTAAAAATACATTTTCTGCCTGTCACTTCTCTTCTAACTTTATTTATAATGACTTTTAAATGTTTACTATAGTTTGGGCCTTACCAAAGTTTGCTTCATTGTTTCTTCTTGCTTTTGCATAAATATTTCAAATTGTTCTTTTATGGTATGTGGACTTCATGACTGCTCTCAGAATCTTTCTCCTTTGCAAGGCTATATACAATTATTCTATATTTTCCTCTAAACATTTATAATTTTGTTACATGAAATTTTAATCCATCTATATTTTATATACCTAGTAAGCTAAAAATCTACATTTATTTCTGGCCAAACTGAGAGCGAATTCCTCAATCCCATCTGTTAACCAGGCTACCTTTCCCCACGGATTTTAAGTACCAGATTTATCCAAAAACAAATTCTTAGATACATCTATATGTGTATATATGCATACAAATATAATCATCTCTGTATATACATATACATATGCATACACACATACTCTCTCATATAAGACAGAGAGTGGCCCCCATTAGGCTTTCCATCTCTATATATCATTGACCCCAGCTCATCAAATGGCAAAGGCATGTCATGTGGGTCCAAACTCATTGACAACACATAAGTGATATACTCCAGGCACCTGTCAGGAAATACAGGGAGCACTTGATGTCACAACCTCCTCAACAATTATCAGAATCTTAAAGAAATGATAATTATTGATATTTGCCTAATGTCTGTGCTGATCTCCATTCCTGGATAACTTGAAATCCAATTTTGGATAAATCAAATCACAGGAATGTTGTTCCTGGACTGCTTTTTCCGTCTAGTAAAACTATTTCGACTACACTGCTCTTCAGCCTGAAATCACCTGACTACTCAAGGGATAGTAAAAGATACAGCTTTTTGACCCCACGGAGCACCCTAGACTCTACAGGTCCCTTTCGGAAGACAAAAGGGACAATTCTCTCTGCTCTCCCTTAGAGAAAGAGTTGGGCTTTCCAGGAGTCACTGGCTTAATTTTACTCTAACACTGAGAACACAAATAATGTTTTCTCCTCAAGTCGGACATCACAATATTTAGACAAATTTGTGACCCCGTTCAGCAAATGAACAGAACCTCCAACACTGTTTGTGTTAACTTCACTCCAAGTTTCTTCCTTTTCAAAACATTGCTTTTTTGGTCATTTCCCTACTCGTGTTACCTTCTTATAGTGTACATATTCTGATAAAGTACCTTAAATACGTGTTGGAAAAGACTGGCACATAAATAAACACAAAAAAAATAAAACTCCAGGAAAAAATTTTTCTTTCTGAACCTTTAACGTCATTGATAAGAGGTGAGTGTTGATGAAGACCGTGTTTTCCAAACCTATCTGGACCAGAGATCAGCGAAAGGCTGTTTATACCACACTCAGTGGTGTATTTAGAAAGAAGAATCTGGCTCTAGCTATTTTAGAAAACTGCTGCCCAAAGGTATATTTTTGTGGTTATTTTGTCCGATATCATCATGTTCTTCTCTTTCCAAATTATACTCTCATCTGTATTTGCCAAATCAAACAAGATCGACACATGAGCATGTATAATACATGTTACTTTCTAAAGGTAGAAAATATACTTATTTTTAACATGACCTTCTTGCAGAGCAGCCTAAAATTGAAAAACAACTTTGTCTTAAAATTTTAAATTCCCAACTTCTACCCCAGTATTTACGTACGTCAGTATTATTTCTGACCTTTGCCTGAAATAGACCACTGAAAGCAAACCGCTTCAGCACCATTTGTCATGTGTACATATGTGTATAAATAAGTATACACACAAAATTAAAACTTAACCACTTTAGGGAATGACACTCTCGCCATTACTATTCAACATAGTACTAGAAGTCCCTGCAACAGCAATCAGACAACTAAAAGGGATAAACGGTATTCTAATCGGCAAAGAAGAAGTCAAACTGTCTCTCTTTGCAGATGACATGATACTCTATATGAAAAACCCAAAAGACTCCACCCCCAAACTAATAGAATTTATAGAGCAATTCAGTAATGTGGCAGGATGCAAAATCAATCCTCAGAAATCAGTTGCATTTCTATACACGAACAATGAGACTGAAGAAAGAGAAATTAGGGACTCAATTTCATTTACAATAGCACCAAAAAGCATACGTTATCTCAGAATTAACCAGAGAGGTAAAGGATCTATACCCTACAAACTACAAATCACTCTTTAAAGACATTGAAGAAGACACAAAAAGATGGAAAAATATTCCATGACTCATGGATCGGAAGAATTAACATATGTTAACACAGTTAAAATGTCTACCCAGAGCAATCTACACTTTCTTTTTTTTTTTTTTTAAAGATTTTATTTATTTGATTAGAGGCAGGATAGAGACGTCTTCAAAGCGAGAGAGGGAACACAAGCAGGGAGTGGGAGAGGAAGAAGCAGGCTCATAGCAGAGGAGCCTGATGTGGGGCTCGATCCCAAATGCCGGGACCATGCACCTGAGCCGAGGACGCAGCGAACGCTTAGCTCACGCTTACCACGCAGGCCTCCACCAGCCGTAATCTACCACTTTCAATGCCATCGATCAAAATACCAGCCCAGACATTTTTCAAAGAACTGGAACAAACAGCCCTTAAATTTGTGTGAACCAGAAAAGGTCCTGAATTGCCAAGGAATTGTTGAAAGGAAGAAAGGCAAAGCTGGGGGGCTTACTGGTTGCGGATTTCAAGCTATACTACAAAGCTGTGATCACAAAGACAGCATGGTACTGGCACAAAAACACACATAACCAATGGAACAGAATAGAGAACCCAGAAATGGACCTTCGGCTCTTTGGGCAACTAATCTTTGACAAAGCAAGGAAAAAAACAGCCAGTGGAAAAAGACAGTCTCTTCAATATAATGGTGCTGAGGAAAAACTGGACAGCTATATGCAAAGAATGAGAACTTGACCCACTCTCTCACACATACACAAGATAAAACTCCAAATGGATGAAAGGCTCTATGTGAGACAGGAATCATCAAAATCCTAGAGGAGAACATAGGCAGCAACCTCTTTGACATCGGCCACAGCAACTTTTTCATGACCATCTCCAAAGGCAAGAGAAACAAAAGATAAAAATGAACCTGTGGGACTTCATCAAGATATAGCTTCTGCACAGCCAAGGAAACAGTCATAAAAACTAAGAGGCAGCCACGGAATGGGAGAAGATATTTGCAAATGATGCTACAGATAAAACACTGGTATCCAAGATCTACAAAGAGCTTCTCAAACTCAATACACGTGAAACAAATAATCAAATCAAAAAATGGGCAGAAGATATGAACACTTTTCCAATGAAGACATACAAATGGCTAACGGACACATGAAAAAGTGTTCAAAATCATTAGCCATCAGGGAAATTCAAATCAAAACCACATTGAGATACTACCTTATGCCAGTTAGAATGGCAAAAACTGACAAGGCAGGAAACAACAAATGTTGGAGAGGATGCGGAGAAAGGGGATCCCTCTTACACTGTTGGCGGGAATGCAAGTTGGTACAGCCACTTTGGAAAACAGTGTGGAGGTCCCTTAAAAAGTTAAAAACAGAGTTAGCCTATGATCCAGCAATTGCACTACTGGATATTTACCCCAAAGTTACAGACGTAGTGAAGCGAAGGGCCATATGCACCCCAATGTTCATAGCAGCATTGTCCACAATAGCTAAATTGTGGAAGGAGCCAAGATGCCCTTCAACAGATGACTGGATTAAGAAGATGTGGTCCATATATACAATGGAATATTACTCAGCCATCAAAAAGAACGATTTCACAACATTTGCAGCAACATGGACGGGACTGGAGGAGATAATGCTAAGCAAAATAAGTCAAGCAGAGAAAGACAATTATCATATGGTTTCACTCATTTATGGAACATAAGAAGTAGGAAGATCGGTAGGAGAAGAAAGAGAAGAAGAAAGGGGGGGTAAAGAGAAGTGGGAATGAACCATGAGAGACTGTAGACTCTGGGAAACAAACTGAGGGCTTCAGAGGGGAGGGGGTAGGGGAATGGGATAGGCCAGTGATGGGTATTAAGGAGGGCACGTATTGCATGGTGCACTGGGTGTTATATGCAAGTAATGAATCATGGAACTTTACATCAAAATCTAGGGATGTACTGTATGGTGACTAACATAATACAATAAAAAAATTATTATAAAAAAAACTTAACCACTTCATCAATGTTCCTTTTGTAAACAAAGGCTTTATTACCTCAAGACTAAAAGCCCCAAGATCAGATGAACCCTAAAGCCTTCTCTAATTCTATGATTCTCCGTGGAATTTAGAGGTAAAACAAATTATTCTCATCTCTCATCTCATTCTCTCATCTCTCTAGTTCTCTCTTGCTCACCAAAAAATTGCATTTTCCTTGAAATATGTTAACAGGTTTTAAATAGCCCATTGTTTCTTGAGCCTAGGGTGTTTTGAAATAAGGGTCATAAATACAAATCCAACAGTGGAACTTGTGAAAAATTAGTATAGAACAGTACGTTGACATTTACCTTTCACCTTTTTGATAACTTGGTGAATGACCCTAACGTCTATGAGTTGTAACAGTAATTTTTATGAGGCATAAACTCGAACTGTGTGAGCTATGAACTTATCAGGCAGCAGTGAATCTTTAAAGACAATAATATCCCAGGTTTCTCACACTGATGCGATTTCTTGGGTTGTCTTTATTTTGTTATTTTGTTTTTGTTTTGTTTGGGGTTTTTTTGTTTTTTGGTTTTTGTTGTTGTTGTTGTTGTTGTTGTCATCACGTTCATAATAATTCTATAGAAATTTCCCTGAAAATTACTAATACTTTGAACAAAAATGAAAAGAAATATATGATGCAACCAAAGAACTCAATTTTTTATGCAGAAAGTAGGAATATTAATTACTTTAGAGACTCCCAAAGGGTCTAAAAGAATACTAAAGGTTTTGGTTCTACCTTGATGCATTTTATAAAGGATGCTATATGGTGTAATTGTGGTCATTCACTTGAAAGAACTGAGGGGCACCTGGGTGGTTTAGTCATTTGAGCAATGGTTCTTGGTTTTGACTCAGGTCATGATCTCAGGGTTGTGGGATTGAGCCCCGCGTCAGGCTCCAAGCTATGCAGAGTCTGCCTGAGGATTTCTCTCCCTATCCCTCTGTTCCCCATCCCCTCAAATAAACCAAAAAAAAAATTTTTGGAAGAATTAAGAGAGGGTATCAGGATCTACACCCTGTATATACCAAGAGTTTATTCTATCTGGCACTTCATACATTTGGTTTAATTTTCACTAAATGGTTTGATCATAGAGAATTTGTCTTTTTAAAGACTCTGGTTGCCTCATTACAGTATGATAAGAAGGTAGAAGACATGGAAACATCTGTGAAGGAAAAGAAACTTAAATTGACTTTTAGATTTGAAAATTGTAATCTACCAAATAAAAATAAGCCACATAAAACACTTTTTTTTATAAACACTTTTAAAAACATCTTGAAACCCATACATACCCCCTATTTTAGCAATTATGATTTAATTTTTTCTTTATGTGTCTGCCTTCAACTAGATAATAAGCTCCTTGAACAACATAGGGAACTTACTCCTTCATGTTTATATCTTGAGTACCTGACACACAGTAGATATTCAGTACATGTTTTTTTTTGTTGTTGTTGTTGTTTGTTTTTGTTTTTTTAATCATAATTTTTTGTTATGTTAGTCACCATAAAGTACATCCTTAGTTTTTGATGTAATGTTCCATGATTCATTATTTGCATATAACACCCAGTGCACCATGCAATATGTGCCCTCCTTAATACTCATCACCGGCCTATCCCAGTCCCCCACCGGCTCCCCTCCGAAACCCTTTGTTTCCCAAAGTCTATGTTTTAGAAAGAAATAAATGCCCCCTGCCTGCTCTGCAGCCCAAATGCTTGCTCCCAGTACCCCTAAGAAAACCATTTTTCAATCCTAAGAATCATCTGTTGTAGTGGATGCCTTGGGGTGCTGTGCAGAAACACCTTTGGGACTGAAGTGCTCATACTTCTGGTTACCAAGAGTGTTAACTGTTGGTAATGCATAGGGAAACCCTCTCTGGGAACCACCCTCTGTTGAAGAGAGCTGCCTCACTCAGGCTTTTGCTCCCAGCTCTAACCCCTCCTGTGACAGCCTGCATCCAGGGATTGGTCAAGGCAAGGCGACAGCCCTCCTTGTCTCAAGGGCCATCCCAGCTCCAGGGCTCCTTAGGACCAGGTGGAACTTGTACTGCAACTATTTCAAGGTTCAGCTTTTCTTCTTCTTCAGGCATGCTTCTCTCTCCAACTGGTATTACTCCCTAGAGCACTCCCCAGGAAACCTCCTATGTAATATTATCTGCCTCGAACTCTGTTCCCTAGAACCTAATCTAAGACACTAGTGGAGCTTTATAAAAATATAGATTTTTTTACTACAGCTTAGAAACACTTTTCTAGATAGGTCTCCTAGGGCAATGGAAACAAAAGCAAAAATAAACTACGGGGACAGCACCAAATTAAAAGGTTTTGCATAGCAAAGGAAACCATCCAAGGCCAAAACGCCAACCTACTGAATGGGGGAAGATATTTGCAAATGACATATTCAATAAGCAGTTAATATCCAAAATATATAAAGGACTTAAACAATTCAACGCCAAAAAAATCCAATTAAAATGGGCAGAAAGACCTGAATAAGACATTTTTCCAAAGAAGATATACAGATAGCCAAAAGACACATGAAAAGATGCTCAACTTCACTAATCATCAGGGAAATGTAAATCAAAATGCAGTGAGATATCATTTTTACCTGTCAGAATAGTTAGAATCAAAAGGACAAGAAATAAGTGTTGGCGAGGATGTGGAGAAAAGGGATTTCTTGTGCACTGTTGGTGAGAATGTAAATTGGTGCAGCCACTGGAAAACAGTATGGAGGTTCCTCAAAAAATTAAAAATCAAAATACCATATGATCCAGTAATTCCACTACTGGGTACTTACTCAAATAAAATGGAAACACTAATTGATATATGTACCCATATGCGTAAAGCAGCATTATGTACAATAGCCAAGATATGGAAGCAACCCAAGTGTCCATCAATAGATGAATGGATAAAGAAGATGTGGTATTTGTATACATATATATGTATGTATGTATACACACACGTACAGTGGAATATTACTCAGCCATAAAAAAGAATGAGGTCTTAACCATTTGTGACAACACAGGGACCTGGAGAATATTATCCTAGGTAAAATAAGCCAAGCAAAGACCAATACCATAAGATTTTACTTACACGTGGAATCTAAAAATCAATACAAACAGACTCCAAAATACAGAGAAAAAACTGATGGCTGCCAGATGAGCAGCAGATGACAGGATGGGTGAAAGAGATGAATGGGATTATGGATGGAGTTATAATGGAGATGAAAAGTACAGCATAGGGAATATAATCAGCAACACGGTAATAACATTGTTTGGTGACATGATCACTATACTTAGCATGGTGAGCACTGAGTAATGTATAGAACTACTGAATTGATATGTTGTATACCTGAAACTAATATAACTTCAATAAAAAAGATGTCCAGACCTTATTTTTGATCTACTAAAATCGATTTTTAAAGCACGTGAATTTTTTTAGTTTCATAAGTTATATGCCAGAAGTTTGCCTTATAAAGTTTCTCTTTCCATCAAAATAGCAGCCCGTTGTTTCTCTTCCAGTGAAATTCCAGGCCTGAAGACTAGTTGCTAAGTGGTTGGTGACCTTTTTCAAAAAGTCTTGATCTTGTAACACTTCACAGCTCATGTCTTCTTTTAGTATCTTTCATCTAAATTGGGTACATAAAAGTTTGTCATTTCTTATATTTACTTAGGCAGACACCTATTAATAGGTGATTATAAAGCTGTACCCTCTAATTTTACCAACCAGACCTTTTTTCATGGCAAATAATTCATTAGAACCATTGGAAAAGGAATTCAGCCTCGACACAGACAGTGCTCTATGGCCTACAATGAAGACTCCATTACATGTGTAGCAAACCTCAAATCCTGTTTTAGATTCTGTCACTATGATCTTTCAAATAAAGGCAATGAAAAAGCAATGATCATCAATACTGCAATTTTGTGATCCTCCTTAGTCATCTGTTTCTTACGTAACAGTTGTGGTGACCACACTTGTCACCTGTATAATAACACATTTTACAAAACCAACCATATGATGGAAATCTCTTCATTTCAACTAACTGTATAACACTGTAAAATACCTGTATAAAATACCAAGTCCAAGGGCAAACATTTTTCAGAAGAAGAATTCAGAAGAATCTTGCAAAATTCTTTTTTTTTTTTTTTTTTTCCTCTTACACTGCTGGTGGGACTGCAAGCTGGTACAACCCCTCTGGAAAATAGCATGGAGGTTCCTCAAGATGTTAAAAATAGAGCTATTCTATGACCCAGCAATTGCACTACTGGGTATTTACCCCAAAGATACAGATGTAGTGAAAAGAAGGGGCATATGCACCCCAATGTTCATAGCAGCTATGTCCACAATAGCCAAACTATGGAAAGAGCCGAGATGCCCTTCAACAGATGAATGGATAAAGAAGATGTGGTCCATATATACAATGGAATATTACTCAGCCATCAGAAAGGATGAATACCCACCATTTGCATGGATGTGGGTGGAACTGGAGGGGATTATGCTAAGTGAAGTAAGTCAAGCAGAGAAAGACAATTATCATATGGTTTCACTCATATGTGGAGCATAAGCAATAGCACAGAGGACCATAGGGGAAGGGAGGGAAATCTGAAGGGGGAGAAATCAGAGAGGGAGATGAACCATGAGAGACTATGGATCCCAGGAAACAGACTGGGGGTTTCAGAAGGGAGGGGTGTGGGGGTATGGGTTAACAGGGTGATGAGTATTAAGGAGGGCACGTGTTGTGATGAGCACTGCGTGTTATACATAACTAATGAATCACTGAACACTACCTCAAAAACTAATGATGTACTATACAGTGGCTAAATGAACATAAAAAAAAATTCTTTAAAAATAAACCTATTGGGCCAACAGGTGCAAATAAATAAATTAAATAAGCACCTTTTTTTTCCCCACTTTGACTGTTTTAATTTCAATGCGCTTTCCATTTTCAGTCTGTTTCTGTAACATAAAGAGATTGGCTCTGGAATAGAACTAGCAAAAATAAAAAGAAAGATGAGCATTTTACATTGAGACTGGGAATTTGTGTGCCAAGATTCAATCTGCGGTGCCTGGAAAAGTGCTGAGACCTCAAAACTTCGAAAAATTTGTTTTTGAACAGAAATGCTGACACCACTTATGAGTTGTGTGGGCGCAGTGTGCTGCTTTCACTACTTGAGACTTTCTGCCTCACTGCGAGGCAGGCAAACAACAGAAAATTGTTTCTGCACCTGTATTCTCAGACATTACCTGGGAACACGTGCAAAGACATGTTCTCAGTGTCATGGGAAGAAACTGGAGTCAATCGTCTAAGTGGTTCAAGTGAATGCAATCCCGTAACACTACCACTGTACCATAATCCCTCCAAATTTGGAACTATTTTTTAATTGGACAATCACCTGCAGAAAGTCTGGCAAACTGCAGGCCTCGGGCCAAATCTACATCTTTATATATAGCCTGCAGGTTAATACTGGTCATTACATTTTGAAATGGTTGGGGGGGAAAAAAAATCAAAAGAAGAAGATTTCATGACATGTATCATGAAATTCCATTTCTGTCTATAAATAAAGTTTTATTGGAATACAGCCACACTAATTTGTTTATGTACTGTCTAGGGCTGCTTTCACACTCTAATAGCAGAGTGGAGTGCTGGCATAAAATACCTACTATTGGGCCCTTTACAGAAAAAGCTGGCCAACCCCTGACCTAGAGCACTGCAATTTACAGGGCTTTTTGATATACATCAAATTTAATCCAGTGGAAAGTATTAGGTCTATTCCACAAAGGAAAATAAAAGGAAGTGACTTTTCCAAGGTCATATAGCCAGTATGAAGGAGAGTTACTCATATTTCACATTATCACAAAGCTCCTCTACAAATAAGTATCATAAATCTTTAGTAACATTCATTCGCATTTGGTTCGTAAAAATGTTGCCATCCTTTCATTTCTCAAAACCATAATCAAAAGTAATTTGCTTAAAACCCAGCACTTTAGAGTATTTTGGTGGTGAAGGGCCAAGGATCAAACTCTTGAAAAGCATACTCTGCCTGACAATATTAACTATGAGACTTGTCACTCAAAAGACCAAACAGAAGTTTCTCCCTTCAGTTGCCCGATATTCCAATGCAGTGGAGAATCCTGAACACATCATCTTTATCTTGGATTCCTTAATATTTCTCAGGCAGATACAGAAGATCTTTCTGACAAGGTCAAACTCTTCTGAAATTGAGTTACTAAAGCAATTTTGTACATTTTCTCTGAACGTGCCATTGGCCTTGGCCTAAAGATACTATTCAAGCAGAAAGAATAGTTTCATCTCTTCCACTAGGTTTTCTTTCCATATTCGGCACTTGAGTAACTACAGAATTTATATTCTTAACCTTTATACCTTTCTTCTTTGTGTGTGTGTGTATGTGTGTGTGTGTGTACACGCGTATGTATGAGAGAGGATATAATGATTACCAATTCACTTATTAAATAACTTTATAAATACAAGGAGTAGATAAAGTTCTTCTGGGAATAATGACCAAGCAAATACTGAACTAAAATCCAGGAAGAATGAGATTTAGCCCCTGCTTGATCCACTAACTATGCGACTTTGGGAAACTCCTTGAACCCTGGGTTTATTTCCTCACCCATATGACAAGAGAGACTACATGACCTTTATGGGCCATTCCTGCTTAAAATTATCTCTAACTCTGAATATGTGTTGCATGCTCATTTAATCCAAGTCTCGATTTCACTACCTCTAAATTAGAGCTAAGACCTATGACACAGGTGGTTAATTAAGAAGGTATACTTAGAGGACATAGCACACAGTGCTCCAAAGATGCTAATAGGATACTCTGTCTTTATAGATCATTTCACTCATGACAAGCAGTTAAAGAAGACGCTAGAAAGCAAGAAGAACCAGACAAGAAAGTGCATGTGGTATTTCTTTTTCTTTTCTTTTCTTTTTTTTTTTTAAGTTACACAAATTCATAACAAGCTTCCTCTTGGTACACAGGACTACTCTTGCCCTGCTCACATGAGGCAGATAAGACCACAAGCCCCGGCCAGTTCCTCTCTGTCCTCTTCACTTACCCTTGCACAGACCAACAGGGTGAACTGTGGTCCCTCCACACTCAAAAGAATGAGAAAGGCACTCAGATACAGAATCACTTTGTATAGTGAAAGATCCCAGCAAGGAATCTCACTTGATAGCTTGTAAAATAACCTCTATTGTATCTTCTCTTATAAACTCAAGAGGTTTCTAAACAGTTTCATTAAAACAAGCTCTGCCTCAAGACTAAAATTTATAATCGCAAAGATTTTCAATACAAGACTTCTCATTTGTCCTGAGTATTTTCACATTTTGATTTTTTTTAAAGAGCCTAACTGTTGTTGAATTTTTTCAACACTATGACTTTATATATCACAGTCACCAATGTAGTTTACATTTAAACAGATCAATCACACCCCAGAGAGGGCTTAGCGCCATCACATTAACCTTTGAAAAGTTAACATTTCTTAAATGATAGCAAGAAATAGGAATATATAGCAGAAGCACCTGATATTTGAGCCAAGAGCTCTTCAGTTCTTTTCTAATGTCTTTCCATCAAGTCATATACTTTATGGGTTAAATCTTTTATTCTGTGTGTCTGATTATTTGTCTGAATGCAAGGTCAACAATACCAGTCTTGGTAATGTTCTTAGAGTCAACATTTAAGGTTACAATGGCTTAAACTGAATACCCTAATCAGGATTTAAATATAATTGAATGAGGCCAAGGCTTGATTAAAAGTCAATGAAAATACGGAAAACACTTAAGAACAATTAACCTATTTCTTAGGCTCATTTATCCATTTATTCAGACAAGGAATTTGCAAGCAATACTACAATAGACCCTGGAGACTCTATGCCCACTGTCAAGGGACAGTGAACCAACAGCATTAATAAAGGATGATCAGCGCTGGGAAGAAAATGTGCCGATGTCTATGGGAGTACAGATGAGAGGCATTCAGATTAGACACTAGGAAGGTGACAACAGTATCCAGTGTCAAAGAGCCAGGAAAAAATTAGTTACATAAGGGGAAGGAGATAGAGAGACTTGAAGGTGAACAAATGCACGCGGAAAATCACAATGGTATATACCACAACATAAATGACTAAAACTAGTTAGTCACAGGCTGGATAGGTAGTATTTTGGGAAAGTGACCAGAGATGAAAATGTCAGGTCACGAAGAGCCATGTATGCCGTGCTAATGAGCTTGAACTTCAACCTGAAAGCTCTGGGAACCCAGTGGAAGATTTAAGCCCGAGAAGGACTACTCAGCTTTGACATTAAGAAAGATATAAAGACAAGTTTGAAACAATGTAGGGGTAAGTGGTGAATGGGCAGAAACTGGAGGAAGGTAGACAATTTGGAGTCCAGGGCAGTAATGGAGACAGTCAACTGTGAGTTCATGTAGGAGGAGCCCTGGTGGAAGGACAGTGAGGCAGCAAGGAATATTTAGTAAGATGAGAAAGAGAGGGTGGGCGAATTAGTGAAAATCTAGAACCACTCCTGGATTTATGACTTGGACAACTGCATGGATTGTGGCACTACGCACTATAAAGGGAAGCACAGAAGAAACATTGTTGATCGCTTTTTATTTTTGACATATAAGGAAATTTACTACATATATGGAAGTCCACTTATAGGAAAGACTTACTTTCTTCAATTAATTTTCAAAAATAAGTTCTAAAGAGCAAGAATACTGGACAATAAACACAGAAAAGATAGGGAAAGATGGCACTGTGAAAAATGTTCACATCTGCCCCAGCAGAATAAACAGCACCACAAGCTGTGGAAAAAAGGAAGGAAGGAAGGAAGGAAGGAAGGAAGGAAGGAAGGAAGGAAGGAA
>NW_024425341.1:12547400-12778968 GCF_017311325.1 Ursus maritimus | reverse complement strand
AGGGAGGGAGGGAGGGAGGGAGGGAGGAAAGAAAGGAAAAAAAAAAAAGAAGGGAAATTCAATGCTTGAGAGTCAATGTTCAGACCAAAATGAAGAGGAGTAAAGAAAGTTATAATACAACACCAAGACGTGAAATTTGCCAGAGGAAGAGTCAAGGGAAAAGGATGATTTGATAAGAAGTGTTACTCTTGCACAAGAAAATATTTCAAAGGATAAAAAAAGACAGAAAATAATTTTTTTAAAGTATTTTATAGAAACTACCCAGATTTGACTACTTGAATGCATGCATAGGGAGAGGGCAGATAATTTAGGAATGACACCTATATTTAGATCTAAAAGCTATCAAAATGAAAAATGCTAACATAATTTTACCCGTCGAAAGCAGCTGCAAATGTTCACAACACAGCATTACAGTATCCTACAGCAAGAGTAGCTCAGAGCTAATTCGTCGGTTATGATAAACAAATTTGCAATTATGAGACATTTTTAGTCCTACACAAGTATGCGGAAACAAAGCCAGAATTCACTTTTCAAGAAAAAAAAAATTGGCAAAGTTTCCTAAACAGAAGCCCCACTTACACCAAATCTGGTGCTGTTGGGTGCCAGACAGCCACAGCAGGCACAGACGGCGGAGCTCCTCTTGCCTGCTTCACAGATTGCTGTCTGGTTGCAATTTCTAGTCATATGTGATTTGGTGGAGCAGAGAAAACCCCCTGGCTTTCCGCTATCAGTTCTGCATCCATAGCTCCATCCATCAAAATACACGTAATTGCCCACAAAAATTAAGCCCAGATATGCCTCTGCTTATCCACGCAGCATTTCTTTACTCCGATGCAAAGTTTAAGGAATGATTTTTTTTTTTTTTAAGATTTTATTTATTTATTCGACAGAGAGAGAGACAGCCAGCGAGAGAGGGAACACAAGCAGGGGGAGTGGGAGAGGAAGAAGCAGGCTCATAGCAGAAGAGCCTGATGTGGGGCTCGATCCCAGAACTCCAGGATCACGCCCCGAGCCGAAGGCAGACGCCCAACCGCTGTGCCACCCAGGCGCCCCTAAGGAATGATTTAATTTACAAGTTGCCAAGCAAGCACCGGCTAAATAAAGGTGATGAGACAAGAAGCCTTCTCAGTGTCATCCCTGCATCTAACTTCCATAAGCTCTGCTTCTTTCCTTCCTTCCTCGATTCCCACCCTGAAATGAAAGGAAGTTTCACTTCCTGAATCAGGGCCAAGGCCATTATCACAGCATTGCAGGAGGTTATCAATTCATCATTCACATACCCAATCAAACATGTGTACCAGGCACCTACTATGTGTCAGATGCTATGCCACCACCAGCAATAGGAAAATAAGCAAGACATGTTTGAAAGCTCTCAGGAAGATCTATTATGGAAAGATGGTTATATCTTTAAAATATAATCTGATAGATGCTGTAAGAGAGATATGAACAAAGGGTTAAAGAAAACTCCAGAAGGAAGCAGCTAGAAATGGTGATCTTTTATTAAACATGCATTTTTTTAAAAGCCCGTTCTTCCATCATTCGCAGAAACAAGGACATTTCAGATGGCTTTTTAGTGCAATGCGTACTCACCCCACAACTTACTATTTTGTGGAGGATTAAGGAAAAGCCAAGCCTCTACTAAGACACTTCTTCTCCTAATGAATTATGCCAAAAATCAGGACCTTACTAACAAAACAAAACAAAATAAAAACTATATTCACTTAAAAACTGTAACACCAGAGACTGAACATTCACACACACTTTGTAGTGTCTCTGCACATAAATTTCCATTTATTCTTATCTTGACATACGTCATGCAGGACTATGGTTCATCTTCAAGTGTCAATGCCCCAGAAGACGGTATGCCCACCTTTTGTATCAATACTTACTTAAAAGAAAGCTCAATTTACCTTTAAAAGGGGGAGAAAAAACAGTGAAAGCACTATAAATGGAAACTTTCTAAAAAGTAACTGTGGCAATTTTAGATTTTCAAAGATCTATATTTAGGAGTTCTAAGATTAGAGCTGACCAACAAAACATCACTCTCTCTTACCCCTAACTTCCAGGACTTACTTATTTCCACATCTCAATCTTGACAACTTCTTTGGGGGTCACAGAGCTTCTAAATTATTTTTAAAAATGGAAACACAGTTTCAGATAAGAAATGTAGAACCAGCACCTTTTATACCTCATTTGATTTTCTGAGTATTTCTCGCCTCACTTAAAATGACAGACCAGGGGCGCCTGGGTGGCTCAGTCGTTAAGCGTCTGCCTTTGGCTCAGGGCGTGATCCCAGAGTCCTGGGATCGAGCCCCACATCGGGCTCCTCCACTGGGAGCCTGCTTCTTCCTCTCCCACTCCCCCTGCCTGTGTTCCCTCTCTCACTGGCTGTCTCTATCTCTGTCAAATAAATAAATAAAAAATCTTTAAAAAATAAAAAAATAAAATGACAGTTCACAGCAAATGATCATAAGATTAAATAAACAATCTCATTTGTTTTTTTAAAGATTTATTTTAGAGAGAGAGAGAGAGAGAGAGTGCACAGACATGTGCTCATGAGTAGCAGGGGCAGAGGGAGAGAGAATCTCAAGCAATTCCATGCTAAGTACAGAGCCCCATGCAGGGCTCGATCTCAGGAGCCTGAGACCGTGACGAGCAGAAATCAAGAGCTGGATGCTTAACCGACTGAGCCACCCAGGTGCCCGTAAACAATCTTGTTTTAAGACACTAGAGACATTTTGATTTCTCTGACTGATAGGAAAAGTCCTGACATGTTAACCAAATGAGAATATTAAAAGAATATATGTCTGAAACTATGTGAAGGACAGAATGCAGTATAAAGATACATTGGACCAAGTCTCAGTTTCAGAAGGGAACACAGATTAAGAGGATTGTGATTGTGTTAAAAACAAACAGTTCTAATATTTCAGAGATGGACACTGAAAAATTTACAACTGCAATGATATGATCTGGAATCTGCTTCAAAATAACCTTGGGGAAGATGATCAGACGGAATTATAGACAAAATCAGTTTGGCCATAATTTGGTCATTATCAAAACCAGGTGATGGTACATGCAGATTAACTACAGGAGTCTGAATATTTTTTGTGCACGCTTGAAAAAAAACAAAAACAAAACAAAACAAAACAAATGGTCACCTAGCAGACTATCCGGGGAAATGAATCAAACCAGGTAATCATTTGGCATGACAGATGTTTTAGCCAGATCACTTTCACATACATATTTATTATTTGGAACAATAGTGCATTAACCAAGGACATGAGGTACCACTGATAGGATATCCGGATGATATTCACACACATACACACACACACACACACACACAGTGCTTTTCCCTAATAACTAGTGCTTTCTAAACATGCTATTACATGTAACAAGAACCCACATAAAATACTCTCAATCCTCACACACACATATTTAAGAACAACCTCACTGTAGAAATATTTTCCCTTGTTAGAGATGGTTTTGCTTTTGCTATTACTGACTCTTTTTCTTGATCTAGACCAACAATTCTGAAAGTACATCACCTTCGTAAGAAAGGCTTCAGTTCTTGAAATTTTATGGCCATCTATATAAACGGTGCCAGTCGAGTATTTCTTAAGTTTGTTTCTCTACTGGCATTTTTTGTGAGTATCAAGAGATAAAAAGAAACAACCAAACAATTGTGTACGAAGGCTTTATCACAGAAAAAGGATAGTTGCGGATGGTGCACAAATCCTGCTGCAAACATGCTGATTTACTTAGGAGCGAGCAGTGTTTGTGGGACTGAACGTTTTCTGCTACTGAGCATGAAGCAGCTTAGGCCTTTAACCACTCTGAGCACCCACGAGTGCATTAAAGGATTCGCAAAAGAAGCATGCCTGACATAAATGAAACAACATTCTACACAACCTGTAGAGCCACCTGGTCTAGTTACACATTATCTGAAGTATATACTAAGGAAAAGACGGATGTGGAATTCTCATTTATAATGTCTACATTGCTTTTTCCATACTAAATGATGAAAGAAAGTAAAAGCAAACACAATTTCAAATAAGAAATGTAGAACTAGCAGGTATCTTTTACAACAAGTTTCATTTTCCGAGTATTTCACTCCTCACAAAAAAAGAGTTCTGCGCAGCAAATATCCATTAAACAATGTAAGCAATCTTGTTTTTAAGATGCTGAAGAAATTGCTATTTCTCTGAAAGGAAAAAATCTAACATGTTTACCAAATAGAACACAAACAGATGTCTAAATACACACACACACACACACACACACACACACACACGACTCAAAGAGGCATTAATCACAACACAAAGTACAGTAACCATGGCAATCTCTTTCCAAAGTGGTAATTCCCAACCAGGGGTTTTTCAACAGTTTAGGGTATTCCCAGGTATCTCAAGGATTGCTACAAAAATAATTTATCTACAACAATAACAACAAAAATGTCACTCGATTTTCCTTATGCTACGTTGCAGCACTTCAGAGGGGGGTTGAAAGGACAAAACAAAACAAAAAAGGCATCACTAAAAATCAAATCAATTGCTTTGGATTTTCAAAGACGTTAAATCACTTCTTTCAGGCAAATAAATATGAAGCTGTGGACTCTTTTCAAAGAGCATTGGTTGAAGTGGTTTGTTTTCACAGAAGTGAATGTGCCCAAGGAACTCAACTGATGAGAGCAGGGGTATTCCAAGTGATAGACACTGACCATCAGCGCTCTTCTCATGTGTCCTCCTATCAACTTCTCTTTCCTTCCAGGCTCCCACATGAACCCAATCTCGTATCTTCCCCACCATCAATACTTAATTTTCTCCACACCATTCCTTTAAGAAACTTAGAATGATAGAACAAAAAGAACATAGGGAAGGAAAAGACAGTTGAAATTTTTATTACCAGTTCAGCCAAAAACTATCAACATTGAACAAGTACTTCCAGTGCACAAAACTTTATTTTCTTTAATACAAAAAATTAAGAGCTCTAACATTTTAAAAATATGTAAATTGGGCATACCTCCTTTTAAATTACAGAATTGATATTGCTTTATGATCTTCATCTGATGGTGCTTTGGTCTAATTAAAGTTGCCACTTTTCAAGACTTTGCCCTAAAGAGTATGCATTTTTGATAATATGATACTTTATGCAGAAAACCCAAAAGATGCCACCAAAAAATTGGTAGAACTGATACGCAAATTCAGCAAAGTCATAATAAGGTATAAAACCAACATACAGAAATCTGTTGCATTTCTATAAGCCAATAATGAAGAAGAAGATAAATCAAGGAATTGATCCCATTTATAATTGCACCAAAACCCATAAGATACCCAGGAATAAACCTAACCAAAGAGATAAAACATTTGTATGCTGAAAACTAGAGAACACTTAAGAAATTGAAGAGGATACAAATAAATGGAAAAACATTCCATGCTCACGGATTGGAAGAACAAATATGGTTAAAATGTCTATACTACCCAAAGCAATCTACACATTTAATAAAATCCGTATCAAAATACTACCAGCATTTTTCACAGAGCTAGAGCAAACAAGTCTAAAATTTGTATGGAACCACAAAAGACCCTGAGTAGCCAAAGCAATCTTAAAAACAAAAACAAAAAACAAAAACAAAAAACAAAAACAAAGCTGGAGGCATCACAACTCCAGACACCAAGCTATATTACAAAGTTGTAGTCATCAAGACAGTGTGGTACTGGCACAAAAACAGACACATAGATCAATGGAACAGAAAACCCAGAAATGGACCCACAACTATATGGTCAACTAATCTTCAACAAAGCAGGAAAGAATATCCAACGGAAAAAAGACAGTCTCTTCAACACATGGTGTTGGGAAAACTGGACAGCAACACGCAGAAGAATGAACTGGACCACTTTCTTACACCATACACAAAAATAAATTTAAAATGTGTGAAAGACCTAAATGTGAGACAGAAAACCATAAAGTCCTAGAGGAGAAAATAGGCAGCAACCTCTTTGACCTCAGCCATAGCAAATTCTTACCAGGCACATCACCAGAGGCAAAGGAAACAAAAGCAAAAATGAACTACTGAGAAATCATCAAGATAAAAAGCTTCTGCACAGCAAAGGAAACAGTCAACAAAACTAAAAGGCAGCCTACAGAATGGAAGAAGATATTTGCAAATGACATATCTGATACAGGGTTAGTATCCAAAATCTATAAAGAATTTATCAAACTCAGCACCCAAAACATAATCTTGTTAAGAAATGGGCAGAAGGGGCGCCTGGGTAGCGCAGTCGTTAAAGCGTCTGCCTTCGGCTCAGGGCGTGATCCCGGCGTGCCGGGATCGAGTCCCACATCGGGCTCCTCCGCTATGAGCCTGCTTCTTCCTTTCCCACTCCCCCTGCTGTGTTCCCTCTCTCACTGGCTGTCTCTCTGTCACATAAATAAATAAAATCTTTAAAAAAAAAAAAAAAAAAAGAAATGGGCAGAAAACACAAATAGACATTTTTCCAAATAAGATACCCACATTGCTAACAGACACATGAAAAGATGCTCAACATCACTCTTCATCAAGGAAATACAAACCAAAGCCGTGATGAGCTACCACCTTACACCTGTCAGAATGGCTAAAGGTAACAACATGGGAAACAACAGATGTCGGCAAGGATGTGGAGAGGGAACCCTCTTACATTCTGGTAGGAATGCAAATTGGTGCAGTCACCCCTGGGAAACAGGATGAAGGTTCCTCAAAAAGTTAAAAATAGAACTACTTTATGACCCAGAATTGAACCTCTAGTTATTTACCCAAAGGATACAAAAATACTGATTCAAAGGGGTACCTGCACCCCAATGTTTATAGCTGCATTATTAACAATAGCCAAATTATGGAAAGAGCCCAAATATCCATTGACTGATAAACAGATAAAAAAGAAGTGGTGTGTGTACACACACACACACACACACACACACACACACACACACTGGAATATTACTCAGCCATCAAAAAGAATGAAATCTTTCCATTTGCAACGACCTGGATGGAGCTGGAGTGTATTATGCTAAGCAAAATAAGCCAGTCAGAAAGACAATACCATATGACTTCACTCATATGCTGAATTTATTAAACAAAACAGATGAACATATGGGGGAGAAAAGGAGAGGGAAGCAAACCATAACAGAATCTTAACAGTAGGGAACTCAGGGTTGATGGAGGGAGGTGGGTGGAGGATGGGCTACATGGCTGATGGGTATTAAGGAGTGCACTTGTGTTGAGCACTGGGTGTGAGATGTGAGTGATGAATCACTAAATTCTACTCCTGAAGCCAACATTACACTACATATTAACTAATAAAAATTTGAAAAAAAATAAAGGCTATGCATTTTTAAAATTTTATGTGGTTAGACAGTGGACTAAATATTTCAATGACACTCTCTAAACTTATTAAAAGTATACAGAGAAAAAGCTACAACTAAGGAAAACGGTATTTATTTCAACAAGGGTAATATATGGTACTAAGAACCAACTGATAAAGAATTTATAAGTGGAGGCAAATTCTACAGTGTAAACATTATTCTTTATATCCTCTTTCTCTGAAAAGGAATATTTGAAGGATACCGACGCAACATGACAAAGCAACTTTGAAATCCTTAGAAATAAGGCAATTTCAATTAGGCACATATTGTTTACACCCAGCTAACATATAATCGAGTCACACTTTTGAGTACAAATGACCACATTTTGCCTCTATCAGTTAAGAAAGATGGGAGGGAAAGGAGAGGAATTAGAAATTAACATATGTAATGCATGATGACTAGTTCACCTAAAAAAGAAACAAAAAGAAAAAAAAAATAGAAGAAAGTTCACAAGAGAGTAAACAAAGTAAGAAAAACCACCACCCACCCAAGGGGAACAGTGAATGCTTCTCAAAAGTAGCTAACATATGTCCCTGAGGAGACGCTGTCCTGCAAACAGTCACTTGGCACAGACTCAACCTCTCACGCTCATTATGTATTGGGTATTTGCAAAATTACCTGTCTAGTTGCAAACATCAATTGAAGGTATTCATACAGATCTCATCTGTGCTGCTGACATCAGATCACAGTGAAACTTCACTAGCTTTGGGGAAAATAAATGGCACATATTCTCTGAAAAATTAAAATCACAATCCTAAAACTATAGATTTTTGAACTGCTCCTCAGTAAAGCTTTTATAAAATTCTAAATATCAATGACTCTGAAGGTATATTTACATAAAATGGTAAATCAGATGTCTGCTAAAACCTCTGTATCCTCTGAGATCTAGAAAAGTTCTCAAGGATTACCTTGAACATCTAATCTGATGCCTTACAGTAGATCAAAATAACCTCTTCCCATCTTATGATACTGAACACCTTAATTTTTTGCTGGTGCTACTATTTTCAAAATCTCTCACATTTCATCCCAAATGGCTTATCAAGTATTTTTCCCAAAACACAGTTCCTTCCCTAGAAGTAATTACGTTGCCAGTTGGTTATAATAATAATTTTTAAGAGCTTGAAAAAAAGTAGTTAAATTCATAACCCAAAAGTTCACAAATAAGAAACTGCCCTGTTAAGAATGAATTTAAATAGAAAGTTATTACACACTTTAATTAGTTTCTTGTTTCAATTACATTAAAATTGTTTTAGAAATTTATGTAAGCTTATTATTACCCACACCTCTGTTAGGAAGCTGCTCTGTACTTTGACAAAGAATTTGACAGTAGTCCAAGTGACCAAGTGAACTCGGAATTATTAAATAGGTAGACTTTTTCTTAACCTAATCATGGATCATGTATCTCAATTAGGCTGAATCAACCTTTTTTCTTTTTTTGCACTAGTCAATCTCTGGCCTACATCTGGGTACATACACATTTTGTCCATGAAACCTCACCTTGTTTCCACCTCTAAGATTACATATATTATAGGCTTTCACTCTGCAATTTTATCATACTTAATACAACTATTTACAATTAAAGACTTTATCATGATCCTAATCTTAAAGTTTCTATTAAATGAGTCTCCTTAATTAAATCTTACGTATTCATCCTTACATACACATAGCAGGAATGTTATTTGTTCTGTTTGTGTCTGTCATAAGTGAAATATCACATGTAAAAGAGAAAAACAGAGACAAAACCATTCCAAAAGAAATACTTTTACTTGCAAAAATTTAAACATGTGCAAGGAGCCTTGACAAAGAACATAGCAGGTATTGAGAGAAAAAAAATTAGAAAGTACAAGGCTACCAAGGTTACAATTATTCTGTTCACAGTGGAACCAGCAGTTTCCTCTTTGGTTTATCATATCTGCAAGCAATGTCACATAAGTGTACACGTTAGTTCTGCAAAATTCAGTGAATAGTTGGTTCCATTACAATATTAGCTTGAGCTCAAGTCTCCCTTAATTTGGGGGACTAGTGCTAGGCAAGGTGACTAGATAGACAGACCTATACATATAACTACCTTAGAACGCAAAGTGCTTTTTATTTCCTAACATGGCACATGAAATGCTTAGTCATAATGATGATAGACCAAGAACCCCTTTTCTCACACAGAACTCTAAGTTAAAGCATCATATGGTCACACAGTAACAAGACAGTCCATGAATACTGAAAACTTAATGAAAACGAGAAATAGATATCAGCATGATTCATGGGGGAATAGGGAAAAAAAGATACAAATACGCTCTTCACACTACAATTCTAAACCCTGGCTAATTTTATAGCCAATAATGATGCACATCTCATTTTGAACTATGTATATAGTCATCAATGGAAAATAAACCTAATAAAATGAACAAAACCAACAAATAAAATATCAGTGTTTATCTTCTAGCATGAACATGGGATCAGAAGGGGGGAAAAATCCACTTCCTGGATAGGATATAAAATTAACAAGATAAAAAGAAAAAAAATTAAACCATCTCTGTTTATTGGCAAACTTGTAAGAATAAAACCTGCACACCTGACAAACTTGTATAAGTTCCCCCAAAGGAAAGGAGAGTGGACAGAAAGCTTACATAGAAATAATTGTAAAGAAATGCAGAGAATAGTAAGATGGCCCTTCCGTGGCAGATTTCCAAAGATATCAGCAAAATCACTTTCTCCACTTGTGTGGTACCTTGAGGTGTTAAAACTTTATTTTCTGTATGCTAAACTGTCTTGTCAATAGAGTAGAGGTCTGGCAGAAGTGAGAAGAAAGACATAAAGGGAAAATAAAGTGAAGAGTGAGGTCAACTAAATAGCAGTGACAGGTCTCTGAAAATACCAGCAAAAATACATCACCATGGAGAGAACTCACAGAGTAGAAGATATTACCACCCCAACACCTCACCATGTGCTGAAATGACAGGAAGTATGGCAGTGAATAGGAATGGTGCAGAAGCCTTCCTGGACACAGCATGAAGCAGAGTAGAAAAGACAGAGCCACACACACTTACACAGAAAAGGATCAACCAATCAAATGAGCCATATTAGCAACAAGCACTCTGCCTCCGTGAAAGCAACTAAAGAGCCTTCAGTCGTAAAGTTTGGGAGGCTATATGGATCCCCCTCTCCCCCCCACCTCATAACATCTCTGCTAATACAGCTAAGTCAGGAAGACCCGACTCATTCAATACTGAGAACAGGCATATCTCGTTTTATTGCACTTGGCAGATATTGTGCTTTATACAAACTGAAGGTGGTGGCAACACTGTACTGAGCAAGTCTCTTGGTACCAATTTTTCAATAGCATTTGCTCACTTTGTGTTTGTGCCACCTTTCGGTAATTCTTCCAATATTTCAAGCTTTTTCATAATTATTTTGTTATGATGATCTGTGACCAGTTGTCTCCACTGTTACTACTGTAATTATTTTGGGGTGACACAAACCATGCCTATACAAGGCAACAAACAAATGATACACATTTTGTGTTCTGACTGCTGCATGGACCAGCCATTGCCCATCGCTCGCTCGCTCTCCTCGAGCCTCCCTGCTAAGACACAGCAATACTGAAATCAGGCAAATCAACAATTGTACAATGGCCTCTAAGTGTTCAACTGAGGGATGAATTGCACATCTCTCACTTTAAATCAAAAGCTAGAAATGATTAAGCGTAGAAAGGAAGGCATGTCAAAAAGCTGAGACAGGTGAAAAGCTAGGCCCCTTGCACCAGTTAGCCAAGTTGTGACTGCAAAAGGAAAGTTCTCAAAGGAAACGAAATGTGCTACTCCAGTGAACACAAAAGATAAGAATGCAAAACAGCCTTATTGCTGATATGGAAAAAGTTTTAGTGGTCTGAATAGAAGATCATGAGCCACAACACTCTCTTAAACCAAATCCTAATCCAGAGTAACGCTCTAACTATCTTCGAGTCTATGAAGGCTGAGACAGGTGAGGAAGCTGCAGAAGAAAAGTCTGAAGCTAGAAGAGGTTGGTTCCTGAGATATAAGGAAAGAAGCCATCTCCAAAACATTAAAGTGCAAAGTTAAGCAGGAAGTGCTGATGCAGCAGCGGTAGCAAGTTATCCAGAAGACCTAGCTGAGATAATTAATGCAGGTGGCTACCCTGAACAACAGAACTTCAATGTAGATGAGAAACAGTCTTCTACTGGAAGAAGATGCCATCTAGGACTTTCATAGCTAGAGAGGAGAAGTCAATGACTCACTTCAAAGAACAGGCTGACTCTCTTAGGGGCTAATGAAGCTGGTGATTTTTTTTTTTTTAGATTTTTTATTTATTTATTTGACAGAGATAGAGACAACCAGCAAGAGAGGGAACACAAGCAGGGGGAGTGGGAGAGGAAGAAGCAGGCTCATAGCGGAGGAGCCTGATGTGGGGCTCGATCCCAGAACGCCGGATCACGCCCTGAGCCGAAGGCAGATGCTTAACCACTGTGTCACCCAGGCGCCCCTGAAGCTGGTGATTTTAAGTTAATGTTCATTTATCATTCAGAAAATCCTAGGGCCCTTAAGAATTATGCTAAATCTACTCTGCCTGTGTTCTATCAATAGAGCAACAAAGCCTGCATGAGTCTGTTTACAACACGATTTATAGAATATTTCAGTCCACTTTGAGACCTACTATGCAGAAGAAAATTCCTTTCCAATTATTACTGCTCACTGCCAATGCACTTGGTAACCCAAGAGCTCTGATGGAGATGTGCAATGGGATCAATGTTGTTTCACTGCTTGCTAATACAATATCCATTCTGCAGTCCACGAATCAAGGAGTAATTTTGAGGTTCAAGTCTTATTATTTAAGAAAAACATTTTGTAGCACTATAGCTACCACAGACAGTGATTCTTCTGATGGATCTGGGCAAAGTAAAGTAAAAAATATCCAGAGAGGGTTCACCAATCTAGATGACATTAAGAGCATTTATGAGTCATAGGAAGAGATCACAATAGTAATTTGAACAGGAGTTTGAAAGCAATTTACTTCATCCCTCATAGACGACTTTGAGAGGTTCAAGACTTCAGTGGAGAAAGTAACTACAGATATGGTGGAAATAGCAAGAGAATAGAGGTGGAGCCTGAAGATGGGACCGAACTGCTGCAAGTTTGTGATCAAACTTGAAAAGACAAGGGCTTGCTTCTAATGCATGAGCAAGGTCGTTCCTAAAATGGAATCTACTCTGGTGAAGATGCTGGGCAGACTGTTGAAATGACAACAAAGGACTTGGAATATTACATAAAATAGGTTGATAAAGTAGCAGCATGGTTTGAGAGGACTGACTCCAATTTTTGAAAGTTCTACTTTGGGTAAAATGCTATAAAACAGCATCACATTCTACGGAGAAATCATTCACGAAAGAAAGAGTCAACAGATAGGGAAAACTTCACTGTCCTCTTATTTTAAGACATTGCCATGGTCACCCCAACCTTCAACAACCACCAGCATGATCAGTCAGCAGTCATCAACATCAAGGCAAGACCTATTACCAGCAAAAAGACTACAGCTCTCCAAAAGCTCAGATGATGGCTATCATTTTTAAGCAATATTTTTAGTTAAGATATTTACATGTACAATTTTTAGAAATAATGTTATTGCACACTTAATAAGCTGCAGTATAAACATAACCTTTATATGCACAGAGAATTAAAAGAAATTCATTTGTCTTGATTTTATTGCAGTATTTGCTTTATCATGGTTGATTGGAACCAAACCCACAATACCTCAGGGGTATGCTTATTTACACAAAAACATGGCACGGCACTGATACGAAGTTAGTGTAAGAAAAATATTGAGAAAGAGCAGTAGAACTTACTAACAAATAAGGAATACAAGATTTCTTTTCTGCTACAGAATAAAGATATGACCCCAATTTTTGTCATTAATTTTATAAAATAAATGGAGAGATGTCTTTTAAAACCATAAAGAAAAAATGGGAATTCAACAGGAGGAGTTCGAATATGAGCAGTCAGAACTCAAGAAACACTAAGGAAAAATTCTCAGAAATGATAAAAAAGAAAAACACCTTAGAGTAAACCAGTCTGTGGAAAACATAAGGGACATAAGAAATAAAAAAAAAAAAAAAGTAGAACAAAATTAAATGGAAATAAAGGCTTGAAAAGAATCAGAGAAGACAGATAAAGTAGATAAACATATTTGGAATGCTTAAAAAGAAAAAAACAGCGTAACAAAGAATTTAAAAACACAATTCCAAAAGTATTCCTTGAAATAAAAAACTGTACATATTTAAAATTATACTGTGGACCATGAAAAACTAACCCACAATATACAACCCAGATACGCAGCCAAGTAAGTTTTACTGAAATTTAAATAATTTTTTAAAAACTAGAGCAGACCCGAGAAATTAACACTTACTCCTAAGTGGAAAATACAAATTTCTCCACTGTTGCACTCAACTCCATACACAGTATAGCAACCTCTAAAGACCCTCAAAGAAAAAATATATATATGTGTGTGTCAAACTGTCCTTCAAGAATAGAAGTAGCATGGGACACCTGGGTGGTTCTGTTGGTTGAGAATCTGACTCTTGATTTCAGCTCAGGTCATGATCTCGGGGTCATGTGATTGGGCCTGTGTTGGGCTCCACACTTAGAGGGGAGTCTGCTTGAGGTTCTCTCTCTCCCTCTCCCCTCCCCATTTGCATTCTCCCTCTCCCTCCCTCTCTCTCTCTCAAATAAGAATAAAAGGAACAATGTACAGTAAAGTGACTATAGCTAATAATACTGTACCGTATACTTGAAATCTGCCGAAATTTGCTAAGAGAGATCTTAACCAAAAAAGAAAAGGTAACTGTGAGGTGTGGATGTTTTAATTAATTTGGTGGTGGTACTCATTTCACACTGTACACATATACTAAATCATCACATTGTACACCTTAAATATACACACTTTCCGTGTCAATTATATCTTCAAAAACCTGGGGGAAATTTTTAAAAGAATAAAGACAACAAACAGCTATTAACATACAAAAAATAATCTTTCTTGAAGACTATACTAGATGGGCTTCAGTCGATAAAATATGACTGGGGAGAGACATGGAAAAAAAAGATTTGAGGACTGAGAAGACTAAAACAGAAAGTGAACATTATATACTCTAACAAGTAGAAATGGTACAATTAGTAAAAATAAGAGGAGAAAAGAATTAGAAAGTTGAAAAACTTTTGAAAAAAAATGTTTATTGCCTTACCATATACTTGGAAATCAAATATCATTAAAGCAGATCCCAAAAAACAGAAGTAGAAATGTATTTTACACAAGGTAAATGCAAGATAACACAGACATGGGTGGTCGTGAGTGAAGAAAAAGAGGAAGAAGAGACAGGTATTCATGTACATCTTTGAGCCTAGTAGAAAACAGATACATTCTAAAGAAAAGGAGATCTGAGGGTTTAATATAAAAGAACAGTTATAAAGATAACCTGTAGAATAGGAAACCTTCCCAATAACAAAAAAAGTGAATACTTAAAGCAAAAGACACAAATAACATAATGAAAAACCACAGAAAAACATAATAAAGCTAATGTGAAAACAAAAATTCTAACATATGACAGCACTCAGAACAAATACATCCACTATATCAATATCAATAGGCTTATCTTGTTAAAAGATTATAAGATCGAATCAGAAAGAGAAATCTAACTCAATGTTTGAAAGAACACCTAACACAGTGGATTCACAAAAATTAAAATCAAAATGTAGGCAAAGATATACCAATGAAATAGAAACAAAAATAAAATAGATCTGATATTCATATCATACAAGGTATAACTCAAGTCCAAAATAATGTCAAAAAATGTTTATAATTGGGGCGCCTGGGTGGCACAGCGGTTAGGCGTCTGCCTTCGGCTCAGGGCGTGATCCCGGCGTTATGGGATCGAGCCCCACATCAGGCTCCTCCGCTGTGAGCCTGCTTCTTCCTCTCCCGCTCCCCCTGCGTGTGTTCCCTCTCTCGCTGGCTGTCTCTATCTCTGTCAAATAAATAAATAAAATCTAAAAAAAAAAAATGTTTATAATTCTACACAATGCAATTCACAATAAAAATTCAACCATTAAAAATAAGTAATATAGCAAAACATCCATAAAATTTAAAGTATAGGAAAAGACAAACACACTAGTTACAGAGGACTAATTCTCTTGTTTCTATTGTGAAATGATCACCAAAGTAAGCCCAGTTAACATCCATCAACAAAGTTACAATTTTTTTTTAAAGATTTTATTTTATTTATTCGACAGAGACAGCCAGCGAGAGAGGGAACACAAGTGGGAGAGGAAGAAGCAGGCTCATAGTGGAGGAGCCTGATGTGGGGCTCGATCCCATAATGCTGAGGCTCATAGCGGAGGAGCCTGATGTGGGGCTCGATCCCATAATGCTGGGATCACGCCCTGAGCCGAAGGCAGACGCTTAACAACTGAGCCGCCCAGGCGCCCCCAAAGTTACAATTTCTTTCTTCTGATGAGAATTTTTAAGGTCTACTCTCCTAGCAACTCTCAAAGAGTCAATCCATAATTATTACCTATACTCACCCAGCTGTACACTACATTCCCAGGACTTATTTATAATTGGAAATTTGTCCCTTTTGAACCCCTTCACCCATTGTGCTCACCCCCAACATCTAGTCTCTGGCAACCACCAATCTGTTCTATCTATGAGTTCAGGTTTTTATTGTGGGTTTTGTTACTGTTGTTGTTTCGGTTTTTTTTCCTTAAGATTCCACATGTAAGTGAGATCATATAGTATTTGTCTTTCTCTGTATTTGTGGGGGGAGGAGGGATAGTAAAGGGGACTAGGAAAATGGGGACATACAAAGGAAATCTTTTACTACGTATTCAGATTTTTGGGCCATGCGAACGTATAACCTATGTGAAACACTCATTAAGGTAAAAATCTAATTTTAATTTACTGCTCTTGCACTAGGGAACTTGAGAGGATGTAAGAAATTACACATCTAATTTAGCCGATAAGATGTACATGAATTCAATCGTCAGACATGGAACAAGCATTGCATTCTTTTCGCACGTTGTTCTTTGGAGCTCGTGAAGCAGTTTTAAAATTGTTTTTTTTTTAAAAGATTTCATTTATTTATTCGACAGAGATAGAGAGACAGCCAGCGAGAGAGGGAACACAAGCAGGGGGAGTGGGAGAGGAAGAAGCAGGCTCATAGCGAGGAGCCCGATGTGGGGCTCGATCCCAGAACGCCGGGATCACGCCCTGAGCCGAAGGCAGACGCCCAACGACTGCGCCACCCAGGCGCCCCTAAAATTGTTTTTATTTTGGCATTCGATTACCCCCTTTGTTAAGTAGGAATCACAGAAGTAGGAGTTTTTCTTTCTGAAAGCACAGAGTATTAGTACACATAGAATTAGCAAGTAGAACAATGGGTGGTAAGTATTTTTATTGTTCACAAGGTAGGTCGAAATCCTATCTCCCTAATTATCACCCTTTGGTAAAGACTAATTGGGAGGGAAGCCAAGAATACACATGCAGAATAGAGAGGGAAAAAAATCTTGCAGCAGAGGAACAGTGGGGCTTGATAGCTTTTCAACGATTTTATTCATCAAAATAGAATCATCTTGTCACAACATTAATTTTCTACAATTTACTTTCATAAAGCATGGAACACAGGCTTTCTCCATAAATTACTATTTTCCAACTTTCATCATATCTCTTGTCCTACAGTGGCAAGATGGGGGGGCGGGAGGGGGGAAGATGGAGGATAAAAGAGCAAAAGAGAAACGACATTTCCAGAGTTGAGACATTCTTTTGAAAACTACTCTTCTCATGCAGCTATGTGTTCTAGGAAATCTGCGTGGAATTCTATTTTAAAATATCTTAAGGTTTTATCTTAAAACAATAAATCAGAAATATGTTCTACTTATGCTTAATCAGGGGAAAGTAACCAGAATCTTATTTGAGAGATGGAATCATATTAATTTTTCTAACCAATCAAAAAAGAGTTATGAGTATTAATAGTAAGCTTTCAAGTTTGATGGGAACTTTGGTTACAAGGCCAATAAATCAACATGTGTGTACATTTTACTTGAAAAATATCAAACCACAACAGAGCTTACCACACTCTTACCATTCAAACAATAGAAATATTCCACTTATTTGGAATTTTGTAATATTTTGTACTATCCAGATCATAGATAAGAACTCAGAAATAAGCAAATAATAAAAGTATCTAGGCAGACAAAAAAAAAAATAGTACCACCAATTCATGTACTTTATTCATAAGCTAGTTCCTTAGACCTTATTCAAAGTCTATTTGTTTTTTTAAATTAAAAACTTTTCGGAAGTTTCACCAACCTACAACGAACTGAAAAATTTTATTAGAAAGTACTTCTATTCAGACACAAATTCAGCAGTAGGATAGATACTAATAGCAGTATAGAAAAAAAATTTTTAAGTTAAATATTAGAATAGATGGAAAAACAAGAAAGACACAGTCCAGGTCCATTTAAAACAAGGACAATAGTGCTTAATATCTTACCTGTCTAATAGAAATAACTGTATTACAACTTATTTTTATTGTATATAATGTCACCCTACATTATCTGGAAAGGATTGTGTTTAACATTTTCTGTTTAAAAAGCAGGTAGTATAATTGAAAGAAAATTCAATAACCTGGATAAATTTAAATTTGTTTTAGTTAAGATGTTTACAACACAGAATTTCTAAAATAGCTTTAGAATGGGTCTGCCTTCCTTTATATGTCGGGACAGTTATATTTATGATCTGACTGGACCTCTGTAGGAAGAAAGGGCAACTTAACCCAAGAAGCTACATTGCATGAACCTGACATGTGTTGAGGGAAGCCAAGTCACTGAACTTGCTGAAGCAGAGGAGTTATCATTAGGAAGAGCTGCCGTTGAATTAAAGTAAAATAAAAACAGTAACCTGGGGTCCTTGAATCTTGGCACAGCAAGCAGGAGTCAATAGAAGTTTGAGGTAAAAGATTTATGTAGGATGCATATATGGTCAACTAATCTTTCTTTGAGAAGGGTGCCAAGAATACATGATGGGAAAAGGAGAGTCTATTCAACACTGGTGTTGGGAAAGTTGATACCCACATATGATAGAATACAACTGGATGCCTATCTTACAGAGAGACACACAATGGAATATTATTCTACCATTTAAAAACAAAAAAAGAAAGAAAGAAAATCCTGCCATTTGCAACAACATAGATGAAACTGGAGAGCATTCTGCTAAGTGAAATAAATCAGGAAGAGAAAGATAAATACTGGATGGTATCACTTATATGTGGAATCTTAAAGAAGAAAAAGGTGAACTTCTAAGAACATAGCGGAATGGTGGTTGCCAGCGTCCGGGGGTTGGGGGAAACAGGGAAATGTTCATCAAAGAGTATAAAGTTTCAGTTATAAGATGAATGTAAGTAAGTTCTAAGGATCTAACGTACAGCATGATGACTACAGTTGATACTGTATTGTATACTTAAAATCTGCTGAGACCTTTAGCATTTTCAACACACACACACACACACACAATGTGAGGTAATGGATGTATTAACTTGATTGTAGTAAATAATTTCAGTGTATATGTATGTCATCACCTTGTACACCTAAAATACCTACAATTTTATTTGTCAATTATACCTCAATAAGACTGTAGAAAAAAGAACTAAATATTCATTAGATGAAAAAAATATTATGTGGTAAAGTACTGAAAACATATTAATTAGGCAAGATTGTGCAAATAGCATAAGAACAGGGAGCTACTAAAGGAAATAATCTCTTATCCTCTATGGCAATAAACTAAGAATACTAACATCTGACTGAGAATAATTCATTGAAGAGGTCTCAAAATTCAGATCCCCAACAAAAAGAAATAAATAAGAGGGCAGAGAATGCTACATATGTTTTCAGCCCACCATATTACCTATTTTAAGTCTACAGACCAGCTATTTTATAGTCCCCCTGGGAACAAGGACATTAAACTAAGAGGATCGTGGCTGCTTTAACGTCCCCGTGTAAGGTCATCAACTGTGTGCTAATAATTCATATATTTAAGCAAGACCTTCGTAACTCATTTTAAATGGTGCAGTTGTCCAACCAATTGTTTGAAACTTTAAAAAATCTTCAGTGTTCCATAAAAATAAAAACCTTTTCAGAATAATTGAAACCGGTAATGCAAAACAAATGTATTTCCTTGATAAATTTAGTTTTAAGTAAGCTTTAATTTATATGCTAAATTTTTTAATTCAGTTCAAGTTTTGGCAGAGACATGTTTATTTTAATTGTTGGCCTTCAAAATTCTAGCTTAGGAATAAATATCTGCTTCTTTCCAATTTTCTGCAGAAAGTGGGTAAATTTCTGTAAGTTGTAAATGAGGGCTGAAGACACACTGTACTATTTTCAGAAAGGAACTGCAGAAGACACTTCACGTGAATTCTGTATGAGAGATCTAATAGCACGATACACATTACCCTTAAATGTTCACTGGAATTCTTATATATATATATTTTTAGATAGGTTTTGAAATATTGCACTCTCTCCATCAAAACATAGCTATTTCGTGTGCCCAAATATTCCTGTTTGGAACACTTGCTGAATACCCTTACAAATTCTGAACTCTTCACATTGCTTTTTAGAGATTCACAAAATAAATGGATCCTTTCCACAAGACGAAAACCTCCCAGTGGAAAAGCATAAACACAGCTTCAGCCCATCTATATTGGAGGCCTTGTAAACAATTTGACAAATAATAGCAATATAAAATGTGCATTTCTTCAGCTATAGAGGAAATCAACAAAACTTCCAGAGATTAAAAGTTATAGCTGCTGAGACATTACAAGTGGTAACATTCATCTTTTGCAAATACCTTAAGAAAACAGAATTCCGAGAAAATCCAATCCCATTACAAAAATTTTTCCTTCCTTCAACTGTGATGGCAGCGTTCATGAAGGCCCTGCTAAGCATCTTTGCAACCATCAGAACCATGCAGTCACAGAATGGGGGTAACAATGGTCACTGTCCATCAACAGGATTGAAAATATCCATGTTTTGGGACTAAACTGACATAAAGATGTAAAACCCAGATGATATTCACTGATACCTCTGAAACTCTGCAAGAATATTTTCTTATGGGGTGTTACACTTAGCTTCTTCTTCCATCTATCTTTTAAAGTATTACACAATTGCCATGTAGCGATGTCTAAACGTGCTAGTGATGTTTATGATTCCATGAGACGGAATATTCAGGGTTGCAACACGGAGTGGTTAAGGACCAAGAAATACATACTTTAACAGAGCCAGTTAACTTGCTGGATATTCACAGCCAGTCAGGAACGAAAAGGAAGATCTCCGCCCAACTTTTTCAATTGCTAAGTATCAACTCAATAACGCAAGGTTCAATCACAGAATAGCAAGTCTCAGGGTCCAGGGAAAATACCTAAAGAGTACTCTCTATAGCAGTAATTCTCAAACTTGAAGGTACACAGGAACCACCCGGTGAGCTTGTTAAAAACAGATTCTGGGGCTCATCCCGAGGGTCTCATTAGCAGATCGAGTGTATCTGATATTGCTGGAGCCAGTGCTACTGCTCCAAGGAACACACTTTGAGAATCCTGCCTCACCACTACAGAATCAGAATTTGCACTTTACAAGATTTCCAGGTGATTCACATGAAGCTTGAGAAGTATTGTTCTAGAGAATGAGTAAATGATTTTTTTTTCCTACTTCCTGTGCTATCAGGACAAGGAAATGGGGAAAAGGAAAGACATTTTCAGAAAAAAACTAAAACTAAGTGATTAAACTACATTCTTTGTCATGAAGCAAGCCTATTTGGTTACCTTGCTCACATTTCTCAATGAAATACCACTCTCTCCTTCCCTTATTCACCTCTTCGTCACTTTACCTTACCTAGGGCTTACCAGGGGACAGAAGTTCCATTTGGACATCGGGTCTTCATGTTGTGGATTTTCTGGGAAAAATCTAGATTCATATAATTTTTCTCTATTCAGTAAAAATATTATATTGACACTTGGGGCACCTGGGTGACTCAGTTGGTTAAGCACCTGCCTTCAGCTCAGGTCATGATCCCGGGATGGAGTCCCATGTTGGACTCCCTGCTCCATGGGGAGTCGGCTTCACCCTCTGTCCCTCCACCTGCTCAAGCTCTTTCTCCTTCTCTCTCTCTCTCTCTCTCAAAATCTTTAAAAAATTACATTGACCCTAAATAAGGAATTGAGTGTGAATTATATATTTACAAAACTTTTCATTTAAAGAAATTCACAGAAAAATCATTCACAGAAAAATCCCACATCATCTTTTATCAGACTGATGTGGGATTTAGAAACATGGTCACAAGAGTAGGAAATGTCAACATAGTGGCCTTTTATGGTCACCTTAGGCCTCAGAGATACGGGAAGGAAAGACAGCCTCTTGGCTGATTGTGTTATATGTAATTTTATGTTAGGTCTAACTACATGGACTGGACCAAGTGTACCCCCAACTGAGCCACACAGAAGATAAACATGCCATCACATAGAGACTTTATATAGAGAGAGGATAAAATGAAAACAGCAAGACTTTGGCAATGGTTCATGCTTGAATTCATAAGACTAATAACGCTTCCTAGTTGTTGATTCATGCTGCTGTGGGTTCAGCACTTCCAGTAGCAAAACAGCTTGTCAACTAATAAGCTGGACACAAAAGAAGAGCCCTAAGACCATTCAGAAACTGCAGAAATGTTACTTGAACTAGCAAACTTCTCCCACTGCACCACAATAACCCATCTCGCCTTGTCTTACTGACCTAAAACTGCTACATAGACCTCACTTCCCCAATTACTTCCATAATGGATGAGCCTCTTTCTGATCTAAAATATGACATGCACATGATAGGGTTCAGGTCTGTTAAGTACCAGGAGCAAAGGAAGAGGACATACAAAAACACCAAGCTGAGTCTCATTTTCTCTGAAAATTGAGTATACTGGAACAGAGCACTGGACCCAGAGCAGTGAACCAAGGTTCTAATACCAGTTTTTCTACCTTGAAGCAATTCCTTTGGCCTCCTTCATTTCATTTTTTTTTCCAAAATGATACTACATGATTATTAAGATACTTCCATATCTAAGAGTCTATGATTATGCTTGGTATCTAAGCCATTGGAAAACCAAGAAACAGCTAGTCAACAGCAAATGGAAAATAGCAATTTTGGTTAAATCCAAGGAGTTGCAGCTCCCCTAGCTCCACCCAAAGCACCTTAATTCCAGGTCAGAATGCAGTACTTTGGGCTGCCCCAAATAAGAGATATTTGGGCTGCTGAATAAGAGATATTCACATAAGCATGCTTCCTAACTTATTCAACCAAAAGTCTTTTCATGAATACCACCCAGACACTGAAATCAGGATTTCCATCTATTGGTACTAGGGATTAAAACAGGACCCGGAAGGTTAAAGTTGCTTCCAAAAGTCCACAACTGCTTGGAAACTGAAGGCCTCACCCACGCTTATTTCCACCACATCTTGCAAGTCTTTCTTAGAAGCAAATCAGAAATACTTTTTAGAAGAGACATGGATAATTCCGTGTATAAACATATATGAGAGTGCCTACATGGGTCCTCATTCTTTAAATATCAGAGATTTTATACTAAAAGAACCAGCAATGCCAACTATGTCTAGATGATGTGTTTATTTCTAAATAGCCGAATAAACCTTCCAAAAATGGTTCTCCGCCATTTGCTTTCTCAGCATCCATGTCCCTTATGATAACAGCCACAATTTTTATTTGCCAACCATCTCTGCTGCTGAGTCAATTGACCCATGTCTTCAGTCTAATGGTCCTTTTTCCTCTAATAATGTTTCTTCATGAATCAGTTGGCAGATTTAACTAAAATTGATCATTAAAATCTGAAATTAAAAAAAGGACAGAAAAAGAAGGCACGGAATGTCCTTTTTCCTAATTTGCTTGTTTAAGGATATCCTTACAGAGTTAACGGAAATGAAAGCTGCAAAAGATTTGAAGGGTCCTCCTCTCACGTAGAAAGAGTTAGGCATGAAGTACGAAATCATGCAATGATGATGTCAAGAGAAAGAATATAATCAGATCTTCCATCTAAGTATTAGGAAGAAATCAGAGGTGTGGGGGAAAAAATTTGGGGCAGCTATGTAGTAGCCCTTTTCTTAGTATCAGAACCCTGATTTTTATTCAGAAGCAAGGCTAAAAAAAAACTATATTTCCCTGTCTCTCTTGCATGGAGGTATAGTAATATGACTGTGTTTGGGCCAATAACTTAGAAGAACCATGTTATGCTGGCTTCCAAGAAGGCTCTGTAAAATATCCATCTTAATGAAGTGACGATGTCTGATTAGACCCTGACTTGTAGTATTAGGGAAAGAAGTCCTAACAACCACCCATTTTGATAAACTATTAATACAAGGAATATCATAAGGAATTAAGAATTTCTTGCAAATGTACATAATAAAGAAATAATCTTAACCTATTTATGTATCACTCATACTCTGCAGATTATATCACAGTATTCGTAATGATAGGGGTCACCAGGTCCTACCCAACAAGAAGAGTGGTTCTTCCACACATAAGACTGTATTGGCAGACCACTGAGATTGGCAGACTGGAGGACTTTCAATCAGGTACTCACTCAGGGTTTATCAAGAATCTGCATTCACAGAATCTGTTCTGTTCACGAATCTTTTATCCTTCATCCTAAAAACCAGACTCAGGGGTGTACTGTAATATATTATAGTCAAGGTTTTTAGGAACTTCTGTTTAAGTTTGTATTCATATTAAAAATGAATAAATATTTCCATATGTACCTTTCATCTTTAGTTAATGTAAGCACTCACTAAGCCAAATTTTTAAAGGAAAAGATGTGTTGCTTCATAATAGTTTCCCTTTGACTCAAGCATCAAAGACCTATACTAACACCCCTTTTTTTTTTTTTTACTTCTCAATTCTATACATCAGAATTCCCATGAAAATTTTCACTTCAGCCACTATAATACCTCGTAGGAGGCAGGCACTCAATAAATATTTGTTAAGACAGTTTGAACATACAAACGCATTAGATCAACATTATAGAAAGTTAGCCTAAGGGTTCTTCACTAAAAAGGAAATCATAGCGAAGGATCCTCTTTTTGGTTCTGATACATTTTTTAACATAGCCTTTATTGCCAAATGAAAGGATATATAGAGCCTTGTTAGCTGAAGGGTACCCTTCCCCACATCACCGGCATCAAATGGCCATAAATCACAATTGGTCCTTGTCATGAGAGAAACTGTATCAACTTGAGCTCGTCTGCCTTAGATTACAGCTGTAAGGGTAAAATCAGACAGATAACTTCAGCGTTTGGTTAAGAACCACTGCTATACAGAAGCAGAAAATACTAGGAGTGGGAAATAAAAACACGTTATATCTTTCTACAACAGTAAACTCCCAAATGGAAGTCAGAATGAGATGGGTCTACCTTGGCACTCATCTGAGAGGGCTTAGTTTTGTCTGATGAAAATATAAACCCAAAGCTCTGCAGTTGGAGTGCCAACACACACATTATTATTATTATTATTATTATTATTATTATTATTATTATTTTTGGACTGCATCTCCTTTCTGCACCAAAAGAGCTGCTAACCATTCAAAAGTCTTAAAATCCTAATTACCGGATAGACCACTGGCAGGCTGGAGAGACATGGAATTCAAGTTGACTTTTAAGAAAATAGTCACGTCTCATATTTTTCCATTAGATATGCTATGACGATTTTCAGAGTCCAAATAAATTACCGAAGAGTCACATGTACTGTTACTTAATACCTCATATGCCTTCTAAAAATCCTAGAAGACTTGGGGAGTCCTATATCATTTTTTTGAGCCTAGAGACATTGCCAAGGACTGCAAGTAGAAAAGCACTCCAAAACGAACTCCTCTGCTTTCCCGAGCCAAGAGAAGCCAAAAGAAAAAGACCCTCTCAAAATAACTCCCTATCAACAACGTTTAAAAAATATAAATATTTTCAAGGTAGTTAGAAATTGGTGGCTAGACAGCAAAGGGTAAAAACTGACTTAGGATGGATTATGGAATCACAAGAAAGCATCCAAAATGTTCACTTTTAGTTATTACTGGAGTTTCTATAAAATCCCAACATAGTCATTACAGCCCTCCCAGTTAAGATGCGTAACCCACACACAACTAGGCTACAAATACCTATAACAGATGTTTACTTTGAGAAAGAAAGTGAAACTACCAAAGGTTTACCAGCTGCAGGATTTCAAACGCAGTTATAGGAACACTGGTCTCCAATGACTCAATTTGCAAAGAAAAATCTCCCACACAACCCACATATTAGACAAGATGACATAGACACCTATTTCAGAACTTAGATTTGGGATGAATAGCCTTGAATTCTGGCTTGAATTTACTTCACAGCCAATAGCTTGCCAGAGAAAAAGCTTTACAGACTTGGACCCTATTATTTCAGACACTAAATCCACGCCTCAAAATCAATCTATCTGGGTAACTGAATACATCTATAACTAGTAATGGCCATTACGATGGAGTATGCTAAGAGCCCTGACTTCACTATTACTCAATTACTTGTATTAGTGAAATGGTTTTCACGTTGTGAGTGTGGAATATATAAAACTGTGCACCCTTCCGATGCGCCATGCACATACACGCCCCTACACACCTGAGAGGCAGTGCGGTGTCATGGAAGGAGCCTGGGCTGCAGTCAGGACTGATCTAACTTATTAACTTATTTAGTGAACATTATTTGAACTTAATAACCATTATGTGAACACAGACCAGACAAAAATACAACTTCACTCAGCTCTGAAAAGGGGGAAATCAGACCTAGTTTAAAAAACTGGTGTTAGAATTAAATGAGACAATGAATGCACCTTGTATCCAAGACACAGCTCTGTCCCCTCCCCTTCCCCTTCTCAAGTCTCAGGCACTGTTTAGATCGGACACCCCACTGCAGTGAGCACTGTGGAAGTCCCCATCACATTTGTCATCACGAGGAGAAGCCTCTTCTCTCCTAGTCTGTAAAACCCATTAAGGCCAGGTTTTCTTCTTTCTAGCACATAGATACATCCTCTGAATCCGCATAGGTCTCGGTGCATAGTAAGCACTTAATAAATATTTGTTGAATGAGTAAAGTATCTTTTAATCCTTAAAATTACTCTGGATCAACTAATATTTTTGCCATTTTACAGTTAGGGGACTGAATAACGAGATACACTCTGTCTATAAAATCAGGTGATCAGTCACTTCCAATTCTTCAATGTTAAGAGTCTTATATTTTCTAATACTTTATCATTACATCATTCTTCCTAAATAATTTTTCCTTATATCTATTGATTATTGGTTAAATAAAAAGATCCTCAAACTATAACATCTCCTTTCTATTCCCCCGTCTTTAAGGAAAATAAAATACTTGCACTTAGAATGGCATGTTTTTAAGAAAACTTTATTCTCCCCTCTCCACACAAACTATCTAAATTAGGTTATTCTTAAGAAATTCCCTCAATCATTTCCCCAACCGAAACTTCATACCCTTTTCCTCAAATAAAAAGCTGAATAAGCAATCAAGAGTTACATTTAAATATATCATTAAAAAAAACTTCATATTTACACAGAAAAAAAAATTAAAAAAAAAAAGAGTTACGTTTAAAACTTGGAGGCAAACATCTCCCTGAAACATTTCTTCAAACAAAATCTGGACTATTCATTTTAACAGCAGCAAGATAACCATGCCTAGTATCTTTCAGAAGATAATTGCAGGGGCGCCTGGGTGGCGCAGTCGTTAAGTGTCTGCCTTTGGCTCAGGGCGTGATCCCAGCGTTCTGGGATCGAGCCCCACATCAGGCTTCTCTGCCAGGAGCCTGCTTCTTTCTCTCCCACTCCCCCTGCTTGTGTTCCCTCTCTCACTGGCTGTCTCTCTCTCTGTCAAATAAATAAATAAAATCTTTAAAAAAAAAAAACACAGAAGATAATTGCAGCCCCCTAGTCTGGGACCCTAAATGAAAAAGACCTGGGTCACATGCAGCAACGGTCACTGAGCTACAGTGGCTCCAAGTCATTATCTTCACACACTGGGTCCCAACCACCAATGCCCCTTATAGGCCTCCTGTGCAAAACAAACAACCAGCATAACACAAAAACAAAAACAAAACAAGTAGCTTTGTGAAATCATAAGGCCAGGTTTACAGAATGATTGCTTCCTCACAGGTCTTCCTTATAAGTCATATTCCCAAATTAACCATCTAAGCTCACTCTTCCTTCTTCAAAAGCAGCCTCTCCCTTACCATGTATATAGTCTTCTCCACTAGAGGAATGGATGCATATTTGGGCACCCAGCAGATACAGTGTTCTGCTTCACCAAAAGGATTTCGGAAACTTAACCTAATAATTTAACAATTCTCTACATTCAGAGAAGTGTTGAAACCAAAGGCTTACAGCTTTTAATGACAAAATCAGAACGTGATCCCTGGTCAGACTTCCCATCTATTACTGTTTCCGGTATACACAGTGACTTTAAGAGATAAGAGTATGAGGATTTATAATTAAGGCATCACTAGAGGACAGAGTATCTATTTCACTGTGCATCACCTCCCTCCCACCTCAAAATACTAGAGTGAGTTTCTAATGTACTTCAAAATTAGGGTAACAGAACAGTCACAAGTCAGAGAGACACATGTCTGCCATTGACTATGTTATCAATACGTAAAGTGTCAAATTCTCTAAGGTGAAAAAGCCAAAAAGAGCTGCATTCTTCCTCAAGGAGAACTGGAAACTAGCATGTTCAACAGAGGATTTCCATAAGAAAACAGCCCCTGCCTCAGACAGCACCTACAATAAACATGTTTATGAGCAAACAGTATCAGAAAAGCATATTGTGAGTCTTGGAAACAGCATATGCCTCATTTCATGGGGGTTGCTATGGTGCTAGGCACTCTTTTTTTTTTTACAGCATTTCAGAGAAATAACTGTAAAATGAGGGTCTATAGCCAGCATATAATACAATAAACAACAGCATCAACTTCTGCACCCTTGCTGTGAATGGTTTCCCTATGCTTTAATTGAAAATGTAAATTTAAATGCCTTGTGTGTTTTCTCAAAATAGTTCAGGACGATTTCTGTATTTACCACCTCTACCTAACGCCCAAAGAGGAGAGGATTTTTAAATGATAAATCAAGGAAACCCCGCCCAACACACACACTACCCAGAGAAGGGTATGACCACAAAGTCCCCGAATGAATCAATGAAACACGGGGGGGGACTGTGGCACAGAGCAGCAGTGATGGTCATTACAGGCTTGGTCCTGGAGTTTAGCCTTTCTGAAAGCCTGTACTAAAAAATAAACAAAAACAAGAAGCAATAACACAGTTCACATAACTTCCCTAAGGCTAAATACATAACAGATCTCGAGTAATTGTCCAACCCAGGCTGGATCTTTAGGGAATTTAAAACTCTCATAAAAAAAAATAAAAATAAAAAAAAAAAAAAAACCTGAAGTTTCTGGTTCAAGAAGAGGCTCAAAGTTATAGATGACTCTTCTTAAATTGCTGGTTCCTATTCACATGTCAACCCTTAATATACATTTCACTACTTTTCAGTCATTTGGGGCTCTTTTTTTTTTTTTTTTTAAGATTTTATTTATTTATTCGACAGAGACAGAGACAGCGAGAGAGGGAACACAAGCAGGGGGAGTGGGAGAGGAAGAAGCAGGCTCATAGCGGAGGAGCCTGATGTGGGACTCGATCCCATAACTCCGGGATCACGCCCTGAGCCGAAGGCAGACGCTTAACCGCTGTGCCACCCAGGCGCCCCTCTTTTCTGTCTTGAGAAAGCTAACATTCTTCCCCACACTGAGCTATCTGCTTCTCATTGACGAGTTTTGATTATATCGGGGCTGACTAATTCACTTTAAACGATGTGAACCACTACCTAACTGCAGTAGCTATCCAGTTCATAGAACCTTCATCCACATCAAGGCAGCTAAGTTTGGGAGTTTGATTTTCTATTCCTCTTCTATACCGTCAAACAGGTATTTCTGCTTTTTCAGTCTATTCTTTAATATTCTTTAATAAATTTTCCTCTCAGCAGAGATAGTAAGATAGGAGTCAAGAGTCAAACAGAACATCGATTAACATCATATCCCCAACTAAACTGTTTATGTATTTTTCAATAAATGTCTTAATTTTGGATATGAAACCTTGAAGAACATGTCCACATCTATCCTCTAGCAATACAATTTCCAAATTACCATTCATACCAATCATGACCATGAAGAATGTTGAAAATTCAACTTACAAATTATCAAATACATGGAAACAAAATCACATGAATAAAAATCAACAGCTTTACAGTTGTAAAACTACCTTAGTATGAAGAATACAAATACATATATGGGATGATTTCTAAAATTAGTTTTAACTCCTTCAGTCGCTATATTCACAAACAAAAGAAATCACCAATCTTAAGAACTAGATTCGCCTCTATACAGAAGGGCTATTTTTACACATTTTCTCAAAGAATTAGCCACATCAACATATTTAGCACCATGAAAATTAAAAGTAATTGCATTGAAAAAAAGTATTCAACTTACTAAAATGAACGATTATTTTTCTTATATACGTAGAAAGAACAGATTTTTACTCTAATCTCCATGACTCACTCCCCACCCATTCACTGATGATATAAAAACTGATCCTATTTTCACCTTTTAATATATTCCACCTAGAGAAATAAAATTCATCATTGCCCTCTGTTACTTTACCTGCCCTCTGCTACTTTACCTCCCTGTTGTGCATTTACCCACTAAATAAACATCTATTATCCACCACTACCAAGCAGTGTGCTTGGTACTGGGGTTCCATCTCTGCCTCCTTAGCTGGTTTTCCCTTCCTGCCCCCCATCTCAGTACTAGCGAGAGAGTCCCACGACTCAGCCTGCAGTCTCGTTCTCAAGTCAGTCTACACCTGCTTATCTGGTGGCCTCAGAGATTTCCTTGGTCTAATTAGCACCTACTGTATGCCGATAATTCCTATATTTACATATACTTCAGATGTCTTTCCTGAACTCCAGATTCAAATAGAATTGCCTACCCTTCTGAGGTCTTACAGTACCTCAAACTTTTAACATGCCCAACACTAACTCCAGATCTCTGGCATCAAGCCTACTCCTCCCACAGCCCTCCCTATCTCTGTGGATGGCAACTTCATCCTTCTAGTTAGGCTTAAAAAGTCGAAGTCATTTTTAACACTTCTTTCTTTCCTATCCCACGTCCAAGCGATCAACAAGCTTATTAGCCCCATCCTCAGAGGACAGCAGATCCACAATCTGATGACTTCACATCACTTTCACTGCTACACTCTGGTCCAAGGCACATAATCTCTCTCCAGTATGACTTCAATGAAGTGGTCGCCTGCTCCCACCCTTGGCACCCTTCAGCTGTGTTCAACAGTGCAGCCACATTCACACGCAGTCTCCTTGAAGAGTTCTGGAATGTTCCTGCCATTCCAGACACTTTATACTGGCTGTTCCTCCTACCTTCAACGTGATTTCCCCAGTGATCTGCATGGCTCCTAAAAGGTCTTAAAGTCTTTAATGAAATATCATCCTTCTAATGAGGCCTACTCAGATAACCTATTTAAAATTGCAAGTGATCCCTGACCCTAGCACTCTCAATCCTTCTTGCCCTGTTCTAGTATTTCATTCAACACTTCTTATAAATAAGAGGTCTTCTCCCAGTACAGAATTGAAATTTTTGTTGTTTTTCTCTACGCATATATCAGAATGTTCAGAAAAATATTTGGCTCATAAAAAGTGCTTAATAAATATTCATTGAATGGACAGGTAAATTGAAGTTAAGAATATAGCCCTTACCTTCAAGTATATCCCCCCAAAAAGTGGGAGAGAGACTAGAAGAGTAATGATTACATTTCACCAGTAAGGATTCTAAAAGAAGCCAGCATGGAAAAACCATATAAGACTACAAGATGCACATTTTTCTAACCAAGACGATTTTGCCTATATGATTTCTTACTCAACTTTATTAATACCATATAAGTTAAGGAACAAGAATTGAATTACATACTTGCACATTCATTTTCTCTTTTCTTACTTAACTGATATCATCTGAGTAAGAAGTAGGAACAGCAAGCATGCAGGTTGCAAGGCCACTGTTTTACCAGTATACTGCGGTGGGCAGAATCATGGCCCTCCAAAGATGTCTATGTCTAACCCGTGGAACCTTCGAATAGGTATGTGACATGGCAAGCAGGCAGTAAGGATGCAGATGGAATAGGGTTCCTGATCACCTGACTTTAAAATAAGGAGATTATCCTGGATTACCTGAGCAAGCCCAATGTAATCACGAGGATCCTTTTAAGTGGAAGAAGCAGGCAGAAGAGACAGTCAGATTTGAAGATGCCACCTGCTGTCTTTGAAGATGGAGGAAGGGGGTCACACCAAGGAATGCAGGCAGTCTTTAGCCCCTGGAAAAGGCAAGAAACTGGGCCCTCCCCTAGGGGCTCCATGAAGGAACAGAACGCTGCTGGCATCTTGATTTTAGCCCAAGTGAGACCCATCTTAGAATTCAGTTTTAAGCCAAATCTGTGGCAATTTGTTACATCACCAATAAGAAATGAATACATCAACCGAGCACACAACTGTACCAACTGCATTACAATTTCAAGTAACTCAGAAAGAAAAAAAGGGGGGGGCAATTACCATCCCTCTCTTCTTGCTAACCCCAATCCAATCTTCAGGAGTTGAAAACTTCGGGGAATGTATGTGTGTCCGTGTGCTGTACACACTTGTATAGCTTTTGTAAATAAAAACAGAACCATACTGTATAAGAATATATATTTCTGCAACCTACTGATTTTCATTCTGTGATAAGATGGCAGATTTTCTTGTCAGTATATCTTATTTTAATGCCCCAAGGTCTCTAATTGTAAAGTTGTACAATAATGTATTTAACTATTTCCATATTAAATGGGTACATTTAATCTAAGAAATTAAAAAGGGTAATTATACTACTTTTATAAGCAGAAAAAAATATTTTTAAAAAAAGCTTTGTAAAGGTTAAGGGGATAGTGACTGATAGAGTGGGGTGGATATGGGAGAAACCGCACTGGGACCAGTCTTCAAGAACTTCTTGTCCCAGCTGTTAAGAGTGTTGTCAGAGGACAGTCCCGGCTGTGAGTCTCTTTAGGAATTAGAGTTACCTGAGCTTCGGAGAGTGCTAAACCCAAGGTCACATGGAGGACAGCCTTATCCACTGACTGACGGGGATAGGGTATAAAGATCTGGCCATTTTGGGGGGCTCATGGGTGGCTCAGTCATTTAAGCGTCTGCCTTTGGCTCAGGTCATGATCCCAGGACCCTGGGATCGAACCTCCTGTTCTGCAGGGAGCCTGTTTCTCCCTCTCCCTGCCTCTCCCCCTGCTTGTGCTCTCTGTTAAATAAATATAATCTTCTGAAAAAATAAAGATTTGGCCATTTTGGCACAATATGGGACTACACCATGAAACCATTTCAGCTCTAAAGCTCCCTATGTTGTTGGGCAAGGGGACACCCTGACTTTTGCCTCTGCCCAATACTGACTCTTCTGCCTCCCTTCCACTGTGTTGACACCTATTAATAAATAACACACTAAATCAGGTCTCAGTGTCTACGTCCCAGATGACCCAAACTGTGAAGCTTCCAGTCATCATTATAAAAATCCATTATTCTACTCTGGTACGCCTAAGATAGGTTATCCCTACCAGGAGTACAATTAAGGATGGTTTCAGTTGATGTGTGTGTAGAATCATAGAGTTCTATATTCAAATATTAAGAGTATGCCTGGTCTTGTTTACAAGGAACTGGATGCCTCATGCTGCCTTACTATTCTTTTTGTTTTTCCTTACCGTAGCAATAAAAGGTTTCTTCGCTTTGTCGATAAAACAATCTTATCCATTCAAATCTAATTGTTATTTTTTCTTTCTCTTCCCTGACAAGCATCTTTTTTCTATGCTGTCACTTCTCTATGACTCCAACTATTTACTGCATTTAGTGTTTCTTTCTTTTTATCCCCCCAGAAATACTGCTTTCTAACAAGGTACTAAAACCTAATTTTGTAAGTAGATAGAAAAAAGGAAACACCCTGAGAAGGAATCTAAAGGTAGCTAATTTGGTACAAAATCCTTTAAGAAAGCATTGTGACAAAGTAAGACAAAGTCAAACATTAACAATTTACTGAACATAAAATCTCTTTTTACAAAAAAGCCTTTCTTCCTAAAACCTCAAAATATTATTACTAACTAGGACAGCACATAAAATAGAAGCGTCAGATGTAGCTAGACCCCAAAATGTTATGTTTTTATTTTTAAAATATGGTTTTTATTATTGTGGAAATGAGAATTTTGAAAGAAAAAGAAAACTACCATCATTTTCTTAACAACCTATAATTTATTTGTAAAAGTCAACCCCAGAAAACACATGAATTCCAGCATCAGCTCAGGAAGCAGATTCTATGCCATTTTTTCCTAAATGCTAAATGACACAGGCAGCAATAAAATATGCAGAGAAAGAAACATGTCACAGAAGGATGGGACAATTTTGATAAATGCTGATAAACTGGGATGCAGAAGAGCAGTTTATAAGCCGCTGTTCTCAAAAACATGTGTTTTAATGATGATTTTTTACCAAACAGAATTTGAGAGCTATTTTGCATAAAACCATTAACAAAATTGGTGCCTTATTAAAAGAGGATATTTCATTTCAAATAAAATTGTAATTTTACTTTGAACAAAAATGCTTTTTAGTTCCAGCTTGTCCCTTAAAATGTTAAATAGAGTCAAAACCTAACCCAGCAATTTCACTCCTAGGTATAAACCCAACAGAAATAAAAACGGACACACGAAAACTTGCAGGTGCATGTTCATAAGAACATTAATCACAATAACCAAAAAGTGGACACAATCCATCAACTGCTGAATGGATATGCAAAACACAGTCTATCAGTACAAGGGAATATTATTCAGCAATAAAAAGAATAAAGTACTGAGACGTGCTACAACGTGGACGAACCTTGAAAATACAAAAAGTTAAGGAAGCCAGTCACAAAAGACCACATATCAGATGAGCCCCTTTATATGACATGTGCAGATAGGAAATCCAATGAGACAAAAAGTAGAGAAAGGGGTTGCCTCCAGTTGGGAGTGCAGAAGGAATGGGGAGCAACTGCTACTAGATACTGGGTTGCTTCTTGGGATGACGAAAATGTTCTAAATCGTGCGTGGTGATGGTTGTACAACTCTGAACTGCACACTTCAAACGGGTGGACTGTGTGGTATGTGAATTACACCTCAATAAAGCTATTAAAAATACCAGTTGAAAAGCCTGGTTAACATGTTGTGGCTATTTATAATCTGTGTAGACTTTTACAAAGTATAAATCCCTAATTATCAAAATGTTTCTTACTGCCCCCAAATCTCACATCATTTTTTGTATAAAAACATCTGCCTATCCCACTATAAATACTACAAGTTATGAAAGGAAAAAAAATGCTTCTAAAATTAAATGGTATTTTCGAACCAAATTTCTCTTTATTTCATTTGGATGATCTGCATGTGAATTATCCACACTGCCCACCAGCCATGGTGAAGCTGCGACTCTCCTGTACATACCTCCCAATACAAAAAAGCACATCGACAGACCGTTCCCCTCCCAGCACAAGCGGCACAGAATACATTTTTTAATAATTAGCTTGAATGGTAGAAGTAAAATTAAAGAGGCAAAACTGTAAGAAAAATAAGTATATGAAGCTCCTAATTTTAGAAAGGGAATTTTTTTTTTAAGTAAGCTCTATGCCCAACATGGGGCTTGAACTCACAACCCCAAAATCAAGAGTCACATGCTCTACCAACTGAACCAGCCAGGCTCCCCTAGAATGGAAAATATTTTAAAAATTCATCCACTCCAGGATCCACTTCATGTAATGAGCACCAAGTGTTATATGCAACTGAAGAATCACTAAATTCTACCTCTGAAACTCATAAATATATATATGTAAATTCATACACTTCAGGATTACTGAAACCTCAATATTTGAGATCTATGAATTTTATATAATCCTATGTAATATTCTCCACATAACTATTTTGTTTTACTATTTACATTAAGTTCAAGTAGATGTCTTCCCTTTTTCTCTTTTTAAATTTAGCCATATATGAAGCAGTAATATCACTGAACCTATAGGTTTGGTAAACTATATTATTCTAAAAAAAACATCAAAATACAGTGATATTTAAAATACTGGACAGCTATATACAGAAGAATGAAACTCAACCATTCTCTTACACCATACAAAGATAAACTCAAAATGGATGAAAGACCTCAATGTGAGACAAGAATCCCATCAAAATCCTAGAGGAGAATATAGACGGTAACCTCTTCGACACTGGCCACAGCAACTTCTTTCAAGACAAGTCTCCAAAGGCAAGGGAACCAAAAGTGAAAATGAACTTCTGGGACTTCATCAAGACAAAAATCTTCTGCACAGCAAAGAAAATAGTGAACAAAACAAAGAGGAAACCCACGGGATGGGAAAAGATATGGGAGAAGATATACACATAAAGGGCTGGTATCCAAGATCTATAAAGAACTTCTCAAACTCAACACCCAAAGAACAAATAATCAAGTCAAAAAATGCGCAGAAGACATGAACAGATACTTCTCCAAAGAAGACATACGAAAGGCTAACAGACACATGAAAAAATGTTCAACATCATTAGCCATCAGGGAAATTCAAATCAAAACCATACTGAGATACCACCTTACACCAGTTAGAATGGCAAAAACTGACAAGGCAAGAAACAACAAATGTTGGAGAGGATGTGGAGAAAGGGGAACCCTATTACACTGTTGGTGGGAATGCAAGCTGGTACAGCCACTTTGGAAAACAGTGTAGAGGTTCCTCAAAAAGTTAGAAATAGAGCTACCCTATGACCCAGCAATTGCACTACTGGGTATTTACCCCAAAGATACAGATGTAGTGAAAAGAAGGGGCACATGCACCCCAATGTTCATAGCAGCAATGTCCACAATAGCCAAACTGTGGAAGGAGCTGAGATGCCCTTCAACAGACGAATGGATAAAGATGTGGTCCATATACACAATGGAATATTACTCAGCCATCAGAAAGGATGAATACCCACCATTTGCATCGACTTGGATAGAACTAGAGGGGATTATGCTAAGTGAAATAAGTCAAGCAGAGAAAGACAATTAGCATATGGTTTCACTTATATGTGGAACATAAGGAATAGCATAGAGGACATTAGGAGAAGGAAGGGAAAAATGAAGGGGGGAAATCAGAGGGGGAGATGAACCATGAGAAACTATGGACTACGGGAAACAGAGGGTTTCAGAGGGAGGGTGGTTGGGGGATGGGTTAGACTGGTGATGGGTATTAAGGAGGGCACGTATTGCATGGAGCACTGGGTGTTATACGCAAACAACGGATCATGGAACACTACATCAAAAACTAATAATATACTGTAGGGTGACTAACATAATAAAATAATAATAAAAATAAATTTAAAAAAATAAAATGCTGACATGTATTATCACCTAAAAACATCTTGTACATGGTAAGTCTTTATCTACCACACTTTGGGAAAGCTGATCTAGTTTTGTCTTCTAAGTTCATGGATGAAAATATTAAACTTACTAGTGGTTCTCAAGTCTGTGTACATCAGGATCACGTGATGAGTTTGTGTTAAAATAGAGATTGCTGGGCCCTTCTCCCAGAAGGTAGGTCTAGGCTGAAGTCTGAGAATTTGATTTTCTGACAAGTATCCAGGTAGTATTGATGCTGCTGGCCCAGAGATGACCTTTCAAAAACCACTGACCAAAACCAACTTACCCAACATTAGAGTCAGACCAGAACTGAAGCTAGAACCCAGTCTTCTCTTAGATTGCTGTACAATATATGCTCTATCAAAAAATGTTTAAACTGTGGGCACCTGGGTGTCTCAGTCGCTTGAGCGTCTTTCTTTGTCTCAGGTCATGAGCCCAGGGTGCTGGGATCAAGCCCCACATTGGGTTCCCTGCTCAGTGGGAAGCCTGCTTCTCCCTTTATGCTCTCCCTCTCTTCCTCTCTCTCAAATAAATAAAATCTTTTAAAAAATGTTTAAGTTTCACTGAATTTAACTTAGTTTTATTCTTTCAATAAAGGGGATTATTAAATACTAAAGATCAGATTTATACATTTTTAAGACTTCTTAAAAGAGTTGTTATAAAATAGTAATTAATAAAAATTTTAGAAAAAGAATGTTACAAATTATCTTTAAGAAACCGAGTGCATTTTTTTTTTGCTCACATACCCTCCCTTACCCCTCAGATAAACACTATCTTTTATTTTGTTCCTTATCATTCACGTGCTTTTCTTAATAGTTTTACCACAGTTGTATCTCAAAATAATATATTGTTTAGGTTGTGTGTTTTGAGCTTTATACTGTATCTTTTTTCAGGCAAATTGCTTTTTATTCAATATGATGTTTTAAGATGCAGCCTTGTGGTTTTTATCAATAGTTCATTGTTTTCAAGGCTGGATAGCATTTCACCTATAAGGAGAGAACTCTAAAATTGCTTATCTTTTTATTTTGACAAAATTATCGGTATAGAGGAAGTTGCAGTGGTAGTACAGAGATCTCCTGTGTATCCTCGCCCAGTTTCAATAGTTACAACTTCCCTAATTACAGTACAATATCAGAATCTGCAAACTGGCTTTGGCACAATGGGTGTGTGAAGTTTTATGCCATTTTATTAAATAGCAACTCTTGATTTTTAAAATTATTTTATTAATAAACATAAGGGTTTTTTTTTTCCCCTCCAATTAAAAACAATGATCTGCCTATTACAAAAACTAAAATCTACACACTGACAAAACCAAATGCTGGCAAGAATGTTAAGTGACAGGGACTCTCATTCATTGTTTCTCAGAATGCAAAATGGTACAGCGATTTTGGAAGACAGTTTGGCAGTTTCTTACAAAACTAAACATATTCATTCTTACCATATGATCTAACGATTGTACTCCTTTACCCAAAGGAGCTGAAAACTTATGTCCATGTACAAACCTGCATGTGGATGTTTAGAGCAGCTTTATTCCTAATTACCAAAACTTGGAAGCAACCAAAATGCCCTTCAGCAAATGAACATGTAAGCTGTGGTATGTTCAGACAATGGTATATTACGTAGCACGAAAAAGCAGGCCACCAAGCCATGAAAAGACATGAGGGAATCTTAAATGCATATTACTGAGTCAAAGAAGCCAATCGGAAAAGGCTACATACTCTGTGATTCCAACTATAGGATTTTCTGGAAAAAGCAAAACTACAGAGACAGTGAAAAGATCGGTGGTCACCAGGGGAGAAAGGGACGAACAGGTGGAACACATAGGGTTTTTAGGGCAGTGAAACTTTTCTCTACGATGCCATATGGTGGATAAGGTACATTAGTCAAAACCCATAAAATGTACAAAACCAAGAGTTAACCCCAATGGAAACTACAGACTTTGGGTGATAATGATGCGTCAGTGTACGCTGATCAACTGTAACAAATATACTTTGCCGGTGAGGGATGTTGATGAGGGGGGAGGCCGTACCTGTGTGGGGACTGGTAGTACACGTAAACTCTCAACTCTGTGTGAACCTAAAACTGCTCTAAAAATTAAGTTTATAGGGGCGCCTGGGTAGCGCAGTCGTTAAGCGTCTGCCTTCGGCTCAGGGCGTGATCCCGGCATTCAGGGATCGAGCCCCGCATCAGGCTCCTCCGCTATGAGCCTGCTTCTTCCTCTCCCACTCCCCCTGCCTGTGTTCCCTCTCTCGCTGGCTGTCTCTATCTCTGTCAAATAAACAAATAAAATCTTTAAAAAAAAAATTAAGTCTATAAACTTTCAGCTATAAAATGAATAATGTCTAAGGCTCTAAAGTATAAAATAGTAACTGTAGTCGATAACATTGTATTTTATAACTGAAATTTGCTAAGAGAACAGAACTTAAATGTCACTAAAATACGTATGTATAGGATACATATGATATACATACATGTTTATATATAAGTATGAGGTAATGTTTTTATTAAAGTATAATTGACATACAGTTTTGTGTACCACAACTAGACATTTATATACATTCTGAACTGATCATATAAGTCTAGTTACCATCTGTCATCCAAGTTAATACAATATTACTAACAGTACTCACCATGCTGTACATTACAATCCTATGACTTATTAACTGAAAGTCTGTACCTCTTAATCTTCTTCTTGCCTCCACCAACCCTCCTCCCCTCTGGCAACCACTACCCTCTTCTCTGTATCTATGAGGCTGGTTTTGGTTTTGTTTTGTTTTTTAGATTCCACTCATAAGTGGAATCATGCAGTCTTTGTCTTTCTCTTTTTCACTTAGCACAATACCCTCCAGGGTCCATCTATGCTATCACAAATAGCCAGATATCATTCTTTTCTTATGGCTGAGTAGTATTCCATTGTGTGTATATAGACATACATTTATATAAAACACATTTTCTTTATCCATTCATCTATTAATGGACACTTAGGTTGTTTCCATATCTTCACTATTGTAAGTGATATTGAAATAAACAGAGATGCTTGTATCTTTTTGAATTCGTGTTTTTGTTTCTTCAGATAGATACCTAAAAGTGGAATTACTGAATCATACAGTCTATTTTTAATTTTTGAGAAAAATGTTTCCCATAGCAGTTGCGTGAATTTACATTCCTACCAACAGAGCACAACGGTTCCCTTTTCTCCACATCCTTGCCAACACTTGTTAGTTCTTATTTCCTTGATAATAACCATTCTGACAGGTGTGAAACAGTATCTCACTCTGGTTTTGATTTGCATTTCCTTGATGATGTGAGGTTGACCATCTTTTCATGTGTCTGCTGGCCATCTGTGAGTTTTTGTTTAAAAAAAAAATGACTATTCAGATCCTCTGTCCGTTTTCTAATTGAATGTTTTTGGCTATTAAGTTGTAGAAGTTCCTTATCTATTTGGGATATAACCCTTTATCAGATCTATGATATGCAAATATCTCCTCCCATTCGGTAATTGTCTTTTCATTTTTTTGATGGCTTCCTTCACTGTGCAGAAGTTTTCTACTTTAATGTAGTTCCAACAGTTTATTTTTCATTTGTTATCATTGCCTTTGGAGTCGTATTCAAAAAACAATGCTAAGACTGATGTCTAAGGAGCTTACCACATATGTTTTCTTCCAGGAGTTATTTTAAAGTTTCAGGCTTCACATTCAAATCTTTAATCCCCTTTCGTTTTTTTATATGGTGAAAGATGTGATCCAGCTTCATTCTTTTGCCTGTCCAGTTTTCCCAACATCATTTATTTAAGAGAGAGATCTCCCCATTGTATATTCTTGCCACCTTTGTGGTAAATTAATTGACCATATAAATGTGGGTTTATTTCTGGTACCTCTAATTCTGTTCCATTGGTGTACGTATTCTGTTCTTATGCCAATAGCATATTGTTGTGGTTACCATAGCTTTGTAATGTAGAAATCAGAGTGCATGATGATGCCTTCAGCTTTGTTTTTTTTTTTTTCTCAAGATTGCTTTGGTTATTCAGGGTCTTTTGTGGTTCCATATGAATTTTGGGATTTTTTTTTCTATTTCTTTGCAAACTGCCACTGGACTTTAGATAGAGATTGCATTGAATCTGTTTTGGGGGTAGTATAGACATTTCAACAATATTAATTATTCCAATCCCTAAATATGGAATATCTTTCCATTTATTTGGGTCATCTTCAATTTCTTTCATCAGGTTCTTATACTTTTCAGTGTGTACAGGTCTTTTCACCTTCTGGGTTAAATTTATTCCTAGGTATTTCATTTTTTTCTGATACAACCATGAAGGGGATTGTTTTCTAGTTTCTCTTTCTGATAGTTCATTATTTATATTTAGAAACAACAGATTTCTGTACATTAATTTTGATCAGCAACTTTAGTCAACTCATTTATTAGCTCTAACAGTTTTTTGCTAGTTTCAGGGCTTTCTATATATAATGATATATAATGTCATCTGCAAATACTGGTAGTTTTATATCTTCCTTTTCAATTATAGATTCCTTTATTTCTTTTTCTTGCCCAACTGCTGTGGCTAAAACTTCCAATACTATGTTGAATAGAAGTGGGGACAGTGGGCATCCTTGTCTTGTTCCCACAATCTTGGAAGAAAATGTTTAATTTTTCACCACTGAAGATGATGTTAGCTGTGTGTTTGTCATATGTTGCCTTTAATAATGTTTAGGTACACTCCCTCTATACTCGCTTTGTTAAGGGGTCTTATTATCATAAATGGATGTTGAATTTTATCAAATGCTTTTTCTGCATCTATTGAGATGATTTTTTTTAATCTTGTTTTATATGTATGTTTATCACGTTGATTGATTTAAAGATGTTGAATCCTCTTTGTAACCCTGGAATAAAACCCACTTGATCATGATGTATGATCCTTTTCATTTATTGTTGAATTCAGCTGGCTGATATTTTGTTGAAGTGTTTCCATCTGTGTTCATAAGGGATATTGGCCTATAATTTTCTTTTTTTGTGGTGTTATGGTCTGGTTTTATTATCAGTATGATGCTGGCCTCATGAGTTTGGAAGCTTTCCCTCCTCTTCAATTTTTTTTTTCCCAAGAGTTTGAGAAGGATAGGTATTAAGTCTTCTTTGAATGTTTGACAGAATTCACCAGTGAAGTCATCTGGTCCTGGACTTTTGTTTGTTGAAAGGTTTTGGACCACTGATTTAATCTCTATCCTAGTTAATCTCCTACTCGAATTTCCTATTTCCTCATAATTCAGTCTTGGAAGACTGGAATTTCAGCCTTGGAATTCAGACTTAGAAGACTGAATTTATCCACTTCTTCTAGGTTTTTCAATTTGTTGGTGTGTAATTGTTCATTGTAACTCTCACAAGACTTTGTATTTCCATGGTATCAGTTATAACTTCTGTTTCATTTCTAATTTTATTTATTTGAGCCCTTTTTTTCTGGGTGAATCTAGCTAAAGGCTTGTCTATTCTGTTTATCTTTTCAAAGAACCCTTTCTTAGTTATACTGATCTTTTCTAGTCTTCCTAGTTTCTATTTCATTTACTTCTACTCCAATCTTTATTACTTACTTCCTTCTATTAATTTTGGGGTTCATTTTTTTCTTCTTTTTCTAGTTCTTTTGGTGTAAAGCTAGCTTTTCTTATTTGAGATATTTCTTATTTCTTGAGGTAGGCCTGTATTGCTATGAACTTCCCTCTTGTAACTGCTTTTGCTGCATCCCATAAATTTTTGTGTATCATTTCTGTTTTCATTTGTCCCTATGTATATATATGTGTGTGTGTATATATATATATATTTTTTTTTTTTTAAAGATTTTATTTATTCATTTGACAGAGAGACAGCCAGCGAGAGAGGGAACACAGCAGGGGAGTGGGAGAGGAAGAAGCAGGCTCCCAGCGGAGGAGCCTGATGTGGGACTCGATCCCAGAACGCCGGGATCACGCCCTGAGCCAAAGGCAGACGCTCAACGACTGCGCCACCCAGGTGTCCCCCGTCCCTATGTATATTTTGATTTCTCCTTTGATTTCTTCAATGACACTTGGGTTTTTTAGTAATATGTTCAATTTCCACATTTTTGTGGGGGTTTTTTGTATTGATTTCTGGTTTCATACCATTGTGGTCAGAAAAGATGCTTCATATGAATTCAATCTTTTTTAATTTACTGAGACTTGTTTTGTGGCCTAACATGATCATGGAGAAAATTCTATGTGCATTTGACAAGAATGTGGATTCTTCTGCTTTTGGCTGGAATGTTCTGCATGTATCTATCTATTAAGTACATCTGGTCTAATGAGTTAAGGCTGACCTTTCCTTATTGATTTTCTGTCTGGATGATCTATCCAATGATGTAAGTGGGATGTTAAAGTCCCCTACTATTATTGTATTGCTTTCAATTAATCCCTTTAGGTCTGTTAATACTCACTTTATACATTTTGGTGCTCCTATGTTGGGTGCATATATATTTATAAACGTTAGGTCTGGATTGACACCTTTATCATTAAGTAATGTCCTTCTCTTTTATTACAATCTTTAAATCTTCTTTATCTGAAATGAATACAGCTATACCATCTATCTTTTCATTTTCATAGGCATGGAATATCTTTTTCCTCCACTTTCCTTCACAATCCCTTCATTTTGTATATGTCCTTACTTCTGAAGTGAGGCTTTTAGGCAGCATATAGTCTTTTTTTTAAAGAAAAAAAAATCTATTCAGCCACTCTGTATTTTGGAGACTTTAGTCCATTACACTTAAGTAATCATTGATAGATATGTACTTATTGCCATTTTGGTAATTGTTTTCTAGCTGGTAGGTTCTCCATTCTCTACAGTTCTATGGCTCTCCTGGATATAATCCCCACTGATTTTGTATTCTGGGGGCTTCTCTCTCTAGTTCAGAACCTAAAGGTTAGGTACCTGATGTGGGGCATAAACCTCTTGAACCTCAGGGAAAAGTTCTATGTTTTTGAGGTCCCTCTTGATTATGGGTTGCTATGCCTGGTGTGGGGTATTTGGCAAGAGCACAACTGTCTCTCCTACTCATCTTGATGTTGCCCTTTTATCTTTCTCCGTGGAGGCACTGTTCATCTAATTTTCGGGACTTTTTCAGATGAAATTATTCCACTTGAAGCTGTAGATTTGTTGTGTTCATGGGGGGAGGTAATATTACTACACTTTATCTTAAACTGTCTCATTGGAGACAGTTTAAGCTAAATGAGAGGAATCCTTTCACAATTTATACATGTAACAAATCATCACAATGTACATTTTAAATATTTTACAACTTTGTCAGTTATGCCTCAATAAAGCAGAATATATTAATGAGCAAATAAAAATAATAAAGTCTACCTAAATACTTTTTAACAATTATTTTGTAAATATTATGGTCATCTGGTTATACATCTTTCTCCCGAGTATGTACCTAGGAGTGGAATTGGTATCTCACACTTGACAAGATAAAGCCCAAGTGTTTTCCAAATTTGTCTTAACAACTTAATTTCTGGGGTGCCCAGATGGCGCAGTCATTAAGCGTCTGCGTTTGGCTCAGGGCGTGATCCCGGCGTTCTGGGATCGAGCCTCACATCAGGCTCCTCTGCTAGGAGCATGCGTCTTCCTCTCCCACTCCCCCTGCTTGTGTTCCCTCTTCTCACTGGCTATCTCTGTCAAATAAATAAATAAAATCTTAAAAAAAAAAAAAAAAAAAAAGACAATTTCTCTCCATCAGTCTAGGAGTTTCCAAACTCTAGCTCCTGTTATTGCTGACTTCAGTTTTTCTAAAATGCTGACTGAGAAGTGGTATGTCCTAGTGGTTTAAATTTAAGTTTCCTTGATTACTAATGAGGTTGTATATCTTCTCATATGATTTTTTGGCCATTTGTGTTTTCTCTTTTGCAAGGTACTATTTCAGGTCCTTTGCCTACTGTGTTTAGGGTTGTTGGTCTTTTTAACATAGACTTGTTCTTTATTCTCCATGCTTATCTTTTTTCAGTAATATATACATATCTCCACCCAGGTTGTGGTGGTTTTGGTTTTTTGGTTTCTTTACTTAAATCCTATGATGAATAATTATTAACATACTAAAATTAACTCTTTCCCTTCATGGCCGATGCTTACTGTATTTATAGGGTTATAAAAAATATTTCCCATATTTTTTCTTACAACTCTTAGCTTTGCCTTATACAACCTGAATTATTTTACGCATGATATGAGATGGTGTCTATTTTTCCCCTACATATATAATCAATTGTCACATTACCATTTATTTACAATTCTTTCTTTTTTGCACCTATCTCAGAGCCAAGACTTTATAAAGAAAGTTTCCAGGGTGTGCTCCTGGATTCTCTACTCTCTTCCAATTATCTATTTTCCTATGTCTTTTCAGTACCATACTGTCTTAATTGCTATAGTTTTGTAATAATGAGACTTACTATTTGGTAGGTCAAATCTCTGCATTCACTCTTCCATTTGCAGGTAGTAATCAGCTTATCTGTTCCACACTGGGGAGGGGGGTAAGGGGATTTTGATTTTAGTTTCATAAAATTTCTAAAACAATTTGGGGAGTATCATATCATCTATAGGCTGAAATTTTCTATTCATAAATATTATTTATTTCTCCCTTCATTAAGGTTTTCTTAAGTGTCTTTGTTTCATAATTTTCTCCATACAGATGTTGCCCATTTTTGTTAGAGTTATTTCTAGGTACTTTCTATTTATGATAATACTATAAACGGTATCCCATTGTCTTTTCTTACTATTTATAGCAGAGTACAGAAATGCAATTGATTTTGTATATTGATTTTGTTTGCAGCAGACTTGCTAACCTCTTTTATTCATTATAATACCTTACCTGTAGATTCTTTTGGTTATTCTACATGGACAAAATATTCTCAATGACTAGTGATAGCATTGGAGAAGAAGAAATCATGTTAAGAATTCTTACTTTTCTTCCTGCATTATTTTAGTTAGAACTTCCTGTGTAAATGCTGCAAAGAAATAGTCTTGTTAATTAAGAATGTCTTATCTTGTTTCCAATATTAAAAAGGAAGATTTTCAATTTTCACCATTAAATATCATGTTTGCGCACTATATTGTACACCTGAAGCTCACATAACACTGTATGTTAACTAACTGCAATTAAAGTAAAAACTTAAAATTAAAATATGCTTGCTGAACATTTATACCTTCTAATCATAGTTCATTGATTTTGTATCATGGATATATAAAGTGCATTCCATAAAAATCGGATTTCTACTGAGAAAATATTTTCATTTAATAAAAATGTATTAAGCACCTATAATGTGTCATGCTGTTCCAGACAGTAGAGATAACTCAGTGACAAAACAGATGAAAACACTTGCTCCCAGGGAACTTATTTTCTCTTAGAGAACAAACACAATGGACAAATAAAATGCATAGTATATTATTACATTCTGATCAGGAGAAGAGATGAAAATCAAAGACAGAAGTAGAGTAGGTAGTTTGGGGGAGGGGACTACGATTTTAAATCTAGTGGTAAAACTAGGTCTCACTGAAAAAAGGACATTGACAAGAGCCTTCAAGCAGACGAGAAAGCACATGCAAAGACAGTATGGAATAAGTATTGTAAGACAATATAAAGTGCTGGTACGATTTTACTCCAAGTAGGTTAATTAGGAAAGAAAATGTTAATATACTATTTTAGGTATTTATTCCCTATCACGAAGCTTAAAAACCACACATGAGCTACTAACAGCTAAAAACATTATAATCACCATTAGTAATAAAGTAGTATTGTTAAAAATATTAAAATAACCATTTCAATATAGAAATACAAGTAATAAACAAATTATTCTTTTTTTCAAAGTAAATGTCATTAGAAAGTTCAATTTGAACCACACGAACAGGTGAAAAAAACAGATGGGAAAGGTTAAATGGAAAAAATATTCACAAGTACAAGACCTAAAACTCATTATCATCATAAGTCTCCCCCATCAGTTATGTGAACCAATCCAGTAATAACATGAAAATGACAAGGCAATCACTCAAGAGACTGCTGCAGAAAAAGAAAAATAGTTTCAAATTTGTGTTCTACAAAGTTCAAGCTAACCACAAGCATAAAATTTTCAAATTAATGCTAAGAATGCAAAAAGACTCAGCACCTCTAACTAGAAAAGAAGTAAATAGGTAGAGAGGAAAAAAAGAAGTACATCTAAACATGTAAAGAGTGGCCCAAAGAGAATAAGGAAACTCCAAATTCAAAAGTTACAAAGGTGTTCTATGGAACAGCAGTTCGTGGGTTAATAGGCATTTATGTAGGGGGCAAAAATAAGTCACATAAAACTGATCTGGTTTCTGTATGCAGGATAGATCAGTCTTTAAAAATGCCACAATGAATTATGAATCACTACACCGTTTCCAGGGGTAAGGTATGGGGTGCATAGAATAGGTATGCAAAAATATGGGGCCTTTCCCAAGCCAGCTAGACCATGGAACCCTTTGTTTCAGGCAAAAACAAAGCACTGTTAGAGAAATGCTGCCCTGAGGGAGGCAGGTCAGATGAAATTCGTTGAAGAGTTTAAGGAATGCTTATAAAAAAAATAAAAAAAAAAAGTTAAAAGGATTTTCTGGTTGCTGAGGGGTTTTTTCCTTTTAATTTATTATTGGCAGAAAGCCAGCCGAAGAATCAATTGGACTTACAAACCTGAGTATGTGGATGAATCAAAGATACAAAAGAGAATAAATAAAAATTCTGACACATTTTACTGAAGACGCTATTTGGATACAAATATCCAAATAAATAACTGAAGCAAGTAGTCCAAATATGCTAAATCCAAGAAAGATAAATGCAAGGGATGTTCTAGGCATAACCGATAAATGAAAAGAAAATAAATCACCAGGATGTAAATGGTATCCAACCAGAGCTCTGGATGCTTTCGAGGACAACTACAATTTGTAGGCAAAATTAGGTAAAAAGTCATATACCTAGCCCAAGAATTGGCTCCTACAAAGATCCAATAAACTAAAATTCAGCATGGATTTGTTCAAAGTATAGGGTATGTCGATGGAATTTTTTTTCTAGATTTCTGTATTTTAGAGAGAGTGTGTGTGCACAAGCAGGGGAAGGAGACGAGGGAGAGGAAGAGAGAGAACCTCCAGCAGACTCCATGCTGAGCACACAGCCCAATGTGGAGCTCGATCTCAGGACCCCAAGATCATGACCAAAGCCAAAATAATTGTCAGACACTCAACCAACTGAGCCACCCAGAAGCCCCAGCGGAATTTCTAATAAAGAATAGACTTGGACACTGAACCAAGAATAATCTAGCAGAAGAAAAGGCATAACAATAGCTACAGAATTTACATTGAAAGAGTCTCTATCTATAGGTAGATGGCATAAGTAGATACAGATATCAAACACCTGAAATTTTTTGAAGTAGTGAATAAACTGAGGCGGGAAATCATGTGTACTTCAACTTTCAACAAGTCTTGAACCACACTCTGAAACCAAGACTTTAAATATTAAAGTACTATCAAAAGAGAGATTCTGTCCCAGATAGGAAACTGGCTTGGTGGCAGAAAACAAAAGGCAGACCTAAGCAAAATTTCAAATATAGTTCATCTAGGGATTTGAGTGTGAAAACTTGTCTCATTTTCATAATATTGAAAATGGAGCATGCAGCAAATTTCCAGGCTTAGGAATAAATAGGGAAATGTCAAGCTGCCAGGAATGAGTGAGGGTTATCTAGAACAGTCCTGGTAACAAGTGTCAGAGCCGGTCCCAACCAGGACAGCGCCCATTCAAGGATGCTTCCCTGGTGCCAGACGCCACATGAGGCAAGTGCTTTATATACATAACTTTGTTTGGTCTTTACTACTTCCTACAGAAGTAATTACCATTTTATTCCACCAGTTTACAGACGAGACAATTAAAGCTTAGAGGGGAAAGTGGCTTCCCCGAAGACCATTTAGGTATGTGAGTGGAGGAACAGTAGTAGCTACTATTAAAGGGTAGAGCTGAAATGCTAACCTGGCAAGTGACCCGAGAAGCCTCACCTTTTACTACTGAGCACACATTCGAAGCCCCTGCAAGGTGTCAAACACAAACTGCTGGGCCCAATCTCCCAGAATTTCTAATTAAGTAGATTTTGTGCGTCCCGAATTTTTATTTCTAACAAGCTGACGTTCTTGCTTGCGGGACCACAACTCTGAGAACCACTGTCCTATACCAAAGGGTCTAAGCCACAGGTGGTAAAACAGACGAAGAAAGATATCACAGCAAGGATGGCCCATGGAAAAAGAGAAAATCTTGGGGAAGAAAGTCATCATGCAATTAAGGAAAAAAAGAAATAAAGCAACCAGTAATTGAGATCAAGCTAAAATCATATGGACATATTTGCGGGCCTTTTGTTCACTGGGTGGGCAAAGAGTCTTCTTTGGAACTCAAAGAACCTAGAAATATTCAAACTCGCTTTGAACACAGTATGAATTTAGAGCAAAAAGATGTTCCCATCCTCAGGAACCCCACCCCCCACCCCCAAGCCCACCACAAATCTCTCCCACCTACAATCCAATGCCTGGAATTCCTTTAACAGGAAACAAGACATTTCATCCATTGTAGTCAGAAATGGAAGCCTGAGAAGGAAATAAGCCCTAAAAAGTGAATATATCGTTGTCCAGATTTCATTCAAAATGTAAATGACTGCTTATAGGTTAGCCATAGGTCTAATGTAATATGGCATATCTAATTGTCTTAAAATTATACAAATTCAGTGTATTACTTTGGGGAGGAAGCTTGGTGCTACATAAGAGGCATCAAACTCGGTGTCAGAAGTCCTCTATTTGAGAATAAATGACTTCTGACAAGTCATTTTCTTCATCCACGAAAAAGGAATAATTCCTCACAGAGGTGTGGGAGGATCAAATGTGATCATATCCATGAAAGCATCTGGTCAACTACGACTCACTTTTTCAATTGTAAGATGTTATTACTATTTTGGGAAACAATGTGTTTCATACAAGCAGTTACTAAATGCACATCAAATTTAGGTTTATGATGTATATTGATGCCCAGTGTTACTTATGAACAAGAGATGCCTTCTAGGCTCAAGAGGCAAAAGCTCCAAGAAATCAGGCATTCCTCAAGTAGAACTTGATAACATTTCTCAATGTTCAAGTCTGAACACAGTGAGAAAATTCAGAACCAAAAGAGAATACGTACTGTTGTACTGTTCAGTATTTTAGACAACAGACAGAACAGGATTGAGGAGAAGTATCAAGTTCATCAGCCCACAATGAGACTAGATCTCTTCCTACACAGGCTGCAACCAGCCTTTTCTTATGATGAAACTCTAAGGCAGTATTTTGTTTCTTTTAATGAAGACTTGACTGAACGAGAGCTGCTGTCAGGACATCCTACTCGGAAGCCTGCAAAAGATAAAGTCTGTGTTCCCACAGTTGTGGGGCTTCAGGTAAGGTTCCTTCATCCAAGGCTCCGGAAATCGAGTAAGAAAGGGCACAGTGCTACCTCCGTGGTACGACAACGTAGGTGAAAGACCTCCATTCTCCTTCATCTGCTGACGGCAGAGACTAAGATGAGGAAAGTATGCTACGGAGGATATGGCTATGGCATGAAGGGTGGATGAATCCAGCATGGCTTTGACACTCTTTAAGACTTTAGCATAATTACTGGTACATTTTCATTAGAGTAGGTTCAGGTCACAAACTGTAATATTAATATTTAATCTGTTTAAACAAGGCACTAAATACGAGGTATCACTGGTCACTTCATACTAAACAAAGCCTACAAGATTTATAAGCCTCAAGAAGCCATGGATGTTCTAAGAAATCTTTGCCTAACCCAACACCAAAAGTATAGTGATAAAAGAAAAACTGATAAGGTGGGCCTTACCAAAATAAAAAATATGCATTTCAAAAGATACCACTAAAAGAGCGGAAAGAAAAGCCACTAACTAGGAGAAAATATTTGAAAATCATACGTCCAATAAAGGACCTATATCCAACAGAACAAGTGTTGGCAAGGATCTGGAGGAACTGGAACCCTCATGCACTGCTGGTGAAACTGTAAAATTCGAAACTGCTACTTTGAAACACAGATTTACCATGTGACCCAGCAATTCTCCTCCTAAGAAACGACCTAAGTAAAATTGAAACTATTTGCACACATTAGCCTTAATAGCCAAAAAGTGGAAATAAGCCAAATGTCCATTAACTGATAAGCGGATAAATAAAATGCAATACGTCCATACAAAAGAAAATTCTTTGGCAATAGGACACATGTTACAACCTGAATAAACCTCAAAAACATGATGCTAAATGAAAGAAGCCAGACACGAAAGACCACATACTATATGGTCCCATTTACATGAAATGTCTCGAGATAAGAGGTAAACTACTGGTTGCAAGGATCTGGTGGTAGGAATGGAAGTCAATGCAAATAGGCACATTTCTTTTTGGGGTGATCAAAATGTCCCAAAATCAGCTAATGTTGATAATTGTACACAACTCTACAAATTTTACTAAACTCTACAAATTTCACAGATTTTTACTAAAAATCATTGAATTGTATACTTTAAAAGGGTGAATTTTATGTATGTGATTTTTACCTCAATAAAACCATTTAAGCATTAAAGCATTTTTTTAAAAAGAATACATGGACAGCCCTGGCTGCAAATCCCGTTAGGAAATGTTAACGTATTTATACAACTATATCCCACTTATACTGGTGTCACACTTCTAGAAAACTTGACTCTTAGGAGGACAAGGAACACAAAGAATAAAACACCTCCCAACAGGGAATAAGATGGCCACTGGTAAATCCTTAGACTATAGGAGAAAATGGGAAGTTCTCTGCTCACCCCTTCCCAGGCCTAAAATTAGGACTTCATGACCTATTATATGTATAAATACAGAGCACTGATCTAATAAGCTTAATTATCTGGTTTCCCTCAGTAGCTAACATTAAGGATGTGACAATTAGTACTAAGTAAAAAATCAGAATCAAACACTATCAAAGCACAACCATCTAGGTCTCACCAGCCTCTCACAACTCAACACCACTGAGGGCAGGGCAGCAAGGATTTTTCCAGGACCCTACGGCCAACAAGGGTAATGGCTGCTGCTATTCTATGCTGGGAAGAGAATCAGTGTTTCTCCAAATGAAGTCGTCAGAAGGGCCACAGGTGCTTATTTACTACAGAGACTCTCTTGCCTCATTCCCAACCTACCAAGAACCCCCAGGAATGATGTCTGCGTAGCTCTATTTTTAACAAGCTCCCTAGGTATTCTTGTGCACCCTAAAATTTGAAACATAAGAGACCTATACGTAGAGAATATTTGAGATGGAATCCTTATCATGGTCTAATCCAAACCTCATACTTTATAGATAAGAACATTTCAGACCAACAAGGTAACATTATATTCCAAGATCCCCAAATATTTCTTTAAACTTTTTTTAAAAAACTATGATTCTAGTCCTATAAATTGTCAAGCATATTTACTGACACAGAGGAACGTATAATGTATCTTGGAAATCTTTTCTTCTAAGATTGATGAAGACAAAATGTTTAATCATTTAAAGGGATAGGTTTCTGCTCTCGGGAAAATTAATTCAGAGCACCTCATTACCTGAAGGTACCAACTAAATGAGTCATCACATATTTAAATTATTTTGACTTGTTGGTATGTTCCGTTTAATTATTGCACTTTTTTTCAAAATCTACTTTTTTGAGAAAATACGTAGGTTATTTGACCAAAAAAGAAACTGGCTTTATCACAAATCACTAGCGTTAAGTCACTATTTGCCCTGAAGACATATATCTCCAGTGCTACAAGTCATATTTTTATATTAACCCAATCTCGATTCTCTTATGCGTGAGTCCTAAATCACGAGCTCGCAGGCATAGCTTTTATACAGAACCTTGGAAATCCAAATGCTTAAATCAGTCCAGATCGTTACTTCACACAAACCTTTTGTCCATAGCCTTAATCACATGTGCAGCTTCCATAAAACTACCTGTATTCCATCCGTGTTGAGTGACTTTGTCATTTTTTAAAATGGGATAAATAATGCAAGCCAGTATCAGACCTCTCTAGATCCTGGAATATTGATCTAATGGCTTGTCTACCACAAGGCTGGTGTCTGATGTTTCCTCATGGTTGAAATAGAAAAAAGAAAATTTGGGGCGCCTGGGTGGCACAGCGGTTAAGCGTCTGCCTTCGGCTCAGGGTGTGATCCCGGCGATCTGGGATCGAGCCCCACATCAGGCTCTTCTGCTATGAGCCTGCTTCTTCCTCTCCCACTCCCCCTGCTTGTGTTCCCTCTCTCGCTGGCTGTCTCTATCTCTGTCGAATAAATAAATAAAATCTTTAAAAAAAAAAAAGAAGAAAAAAAAAAAGAAAAAAGAAAATTTTCCCGTATCAATGATAGAGTGGGCTTGCTGAGGTAGAAACATTCCCAGTGCTACCCTACACAATTTTGGTCAACGATACTGTGCGGATATTTAACAGGGAGAAAAAAGCACCTAAATAGCAGACACTTTCCAAACTGACAACTAAAAAGAATTTAGGACGAGCAAATCCAAATAGATAGAAAATGTAATTACTAAGACCTCTTACACCAGTGACATTCGATACATTCTTTTATGCAACTTTCTGACAATCTCAATCTTTTTTCTCTTCTTCTCTTTCTATACTGCTATCTTTTTTTATTCCTGATAGATTGTGAGATACCTAACATATGTCTTGAGAACAACTTTATTTTCTGCCATTGAGAGCTGTTCTTCAAATCAGGAAGCCATATTCTGGTACATAGCTCTTTGCTAGTGACACTGGTTTTATCGTCTGGTAAAATGAATGGTGGGCTGCTAACCCCTCTAGAGATCTCTCATGAAATTCCTACTTCTCCCCAAGGATGTCAGCAGCTTTTTGTTCCCTTGGCTCCTTTCAGGATATCATCACTGCATCCTAAGAATGTTTCACAAAACTTCTTAAGTTAGCAAAGTCATTAATTATCAGTCTACTAGTTAGAATGAAAGCTTGATTTCTGTTGGCTTCTGTTCTGTCTTTAGGGGGGAAAATACTTATTAAGCAAATTAATAGTAAAAGTAAGAGTGAAGCCCAAAATACAAATACATCTTTTAGAAACGAACCTGTTCACAAATGGTTCCTAAAATGGTCCTGCTTAGAATGACCCTCCCCCCCCCCCGTTTTTTTTTTTTTGACAATTGAATGTATGAGGAAACAGATGCTTAACAAACAAGAAATAAAAAGGTTTTGATCTGATGTTTTTTCCTTGGTTACCTGTCATCCCTTCTCACTGGAGAGGTTAGTGCGCTTCCAAAACACTCTATTTCCTGGAAGTCACATAAAAAGTTCAAAGGAAAGGGTCAGACCGGAAAATACCTTTCAAAACGCAAGTTAAAATGAAAGAAAGGTAAAATCCTGGACCCTCTGGAGGTCCCCACTGCCCCCCTCCCATGCCATCCCCAGTAGTACGACCTATCAGGTGGGAGAGTCTAACTTATTAACACCAAGCTACAAAGAGTACCTTGTACCAAGCTTGGGAGGTACTCCTATGAAATCCACCCTTGGGCAGCTCTTGATCTGCCCACCTCTGCCAGAAGGTCCATTTTCTACAAAATAGTTCTTAAGCTTGTTCGGTAGTACATTTCTGCCAGCAATTACATTTCCTGCTTATCACCTTCTGAGATCTTCCTGATTTCAGATACATATATGATGGAATTGAATGAAATAAGTATTTTAAAATGAAGTAATGGCAATGCAACATATGCTAATAATTTTCAATGGAAGGGATAAAGGCGGGTTGGGGCAATGTAAAAAGAATGAAAAGAAAGGCCTGCAACCCAGAAGCTCAGGAGGACCGGACAGGGATTTGACAGGACGTGCCAGTGAACAAAACCACGACTAGAGAAAGGAATCAGAACACAGCAACGGTGGTTCTTGAGAGTAAGGACGGATCCAAAGCTGGATGGATTGCTCTTAGTAAATTTTTGTTCTAAAAATAACATGGAAAATATTTTTTTCAATGACCTGTAGAGCTTTAAGAGCAAAGGCTGAAGGCTGGCTTAGGGAGGATAGTAAGAAGAAATAAAATGGACTAGATGCAGAGAAATATCTTCGTCCTGAATTTCTCTAAGCCTGTATGTGATACCTAAAGCTTTCCTTTCTGTGATGCATATGTTATGCCAAGACTCCTCATTCCTGTAGTAGCTTAGTTATACACAGTACAAGCCAAACTTTGTATACTGATGACATCACCTATTCATTCATTCATTCATTCATTCATTTATAACTGAACTCCTACTCTATGTCACACATTCTGTCGGGGACTATGTATACCAAGTCGTATGAAACAAATGCTTTTCACAATAGATTACAGTCCACAGCTACCATGGAGGTGTAGTACTGAGGCAAAAGAGAAAAGGGCCTTGGGGATACATGCCAGAAAGCCAGGCCTCCACACCTTTCTCCAGCATTTAGTTCCAAATACCTGGCCTACAATTTTCTAATCATTTCTTTAAGTTGGGAACATAGTACTTTCTCATCCACTCAATTTTACAATAAACTGAAACTAGACTCATGCTTCTAAATAGTACTCTTGATACACTGTTCATTCTGACACAGTCAGAAGGCAGACTGAGACAAGGAGGTGCCTCTCTCCCTATTTATCCTGGAAAGATGTCTGGGGAGGTATAAGGAAGGCCAGTTAGCTGTAGGGATTTCTGTGACTAGGGCATTCCTCTGCAAAAAGCAAAACCACACGTATTAACCCACTTCATTTCAGCCACTGAGCAGACATAAAATTGAAATAACTTTTAGTTACTGCCAATCTGGGATCTATCTAAACCAATGATCCAAGAATAAGAGGTTCCACAACCCACTGTCAAATTCCACTCCATTCCTTTTAATTCTGAGAAGTGTAAAATCTGGTCGCTTTGTAATGTTTTCATTACTTGCTTAGAGAAATTTCAAATATCTTCCCATAAATTATCTAAGTCTCCTGGCTCCATATTACGATCTTGGAATGTGATCATTCTCTCAATAAAAGGATCAAAAATTAATTTTATGTGCATCGATTTTTAACCCCCTCCTCTTCTTCTCCTTCCTAACAACATCTTCATTGCTGAACCAATATCCTAGAAATAGATACAGGATCTGGACTCCTCTTCTTCACAGTCTGTCTCTGGTAAGAAAATAGCTACAAGCTATAAATAAGAGCAGTGATTTCCAATCTTCTGAAATTTGCAGTATCCTATCACTGCTTAATTTTAGGTTACTTTTCAGTTCTGCTTTTCTCTTTTTCAGTTACAGTGACCTAAGACCATAGTGCTGGGGACAAAGTACTGTTCTCACTGTCTGGAGAGTCTAGGGTCCCTAAGACAGTAGACAGTGCCCAAGACTCCCAGCCCTTGCCAACAATCTCTCCAGCCTCCCCTCCTCCCTCTTCTCCATTTGCACTCTGCTCTCCAGACATACTAAATCACCACACAGCTCTCTGACCGGGCCATTACCTCTCTCAGATCCGTGCTTCGTACATTTACAAATGTCGTACCCCTGCTGACACTTGGGCATAATCACAGCAATTATCACACCAAACTGCAATGTGCTCTTTCCTTGTCCGTCTCTCCTAACTAGATTGTAACTACGAAAAATGGGGAGCATCCCCTACTTGTCTACAATGCTTGGTATATATGAACGCTACATTCTTTGTTAAAATAATGAAGTGGTGAGTGAGCCTTCCCAAGTCTGGGGCAGGTGCTCTACCCTCCAGCACCCTATTGGCTTATCTGTCTTCCATAACAGATTGGGAGCTCCTCGCATGTGGGGATGGGGTCTCTTCTCATACTGTAATGCCTCCTCTTGCTCCCTGAACACTATTCAACAAATACGTGCATATTAGGCAGGTAGGTAGTCTTTTGGAATAACCACCATCAACTGGCAATATCCAAGTGACTCCAAATGAGATGAAGGCATTCTAGATTACCAGGTGAGAATGAGTTAACCCTCCAGCCCAACAGCTTCTCGCTACCATGGACTCGCTCAGTTTCCTCATTCGCCAAAAAGGGTCAATAACAATCCCAAACCTCACAGGGTTGTTGTGAGGACCAAATGAGTAATATGTCTAAGGTTTTAGTGTGTGACACCTAATAAGGGCTAAAATATTGTAAATTAGGGAAACCATCTGCGACTGCCAGTCATGTTTTAGAATCTGAAGCCTGCTCCGGGTCCTGCCAGAAACGACACGTGTGGTAGTTTCTTATCAAAAGCATTCACCGTTCTGAGCGAACCACTGAGGCATGGAATCCAAGTCCATCTAGCCACCTCAGTATTTAATCAGTTATACTCCTTGGGACAGAGACCAAGTCACACGTCGTAAAAACTGACTTAGAGCATCTTCCAGTAGTCCCCGAACCCACACACGTTGTGGCGATCATTCCGAAAGCTAATCACCAAGGAAACTCAAAGCGAAAGAAACACTTCAGTGGGCGTTCTGCCAAAGAAAATTACTTGCTGGGTTTTTTTCCCTTCCAAATAAAAGTGAGCATTTCAAAGATTACCATATTAAAGAGCTAACTCACGAGTATTTCTTTTTTTTTTTTCCCCAGCCACCTATTTTTCAGAGAAGTTCTAATCTATAAAATTTAGATCACCTCCCCACTTTTCTCTCATCAATGTCAAGGTAGGAAATGTAGAGGCCTTGGAGCAGTGAGTCATTAGAGACTTCGCAGTAAATGCAAATTAGAGAGGGAAAGGGATTTTTTAAAAACGCAAAGCTCACAGCCTGAAGGAAAGTAGTGCCTCCCACCTGCCCACCTCTTTCCTTCGCTCAATTCCAGCTTCTTAAAACAAAAAGGCTTGTCACCTTTTCTTTAAAGGAGCCCAGGAATCTGCCCCAGAGCTTGCTACCACTGGGCCCTGGTTTGTCCTGAAGTTTGCAATTAATGCAGTAATTAAAGCCCTTTCAAAGGGCTCTTGGTTCAATCAACGGTGTTTTATTTTCTAGGAGAAGAGGCTCTCGTTCTATAAAAACACAGGAGGAGGTACATTTAAAAACTATATTTTAATTGCAAACAACGTGGCTGTGATTCCAAAACGGCAAAAAGACAGTAAGAAAATTACTGGGGGGGGGGGGGGGGGGGGGGGGAGCCTGAGAGCCTGAGGTGGCGCTAGAGGTGTCACTGAAATTCCTTTTCGGTGGTATCCATGCTCTGCTGCTGCTCCTGCGGCAAAGGAAACTCATTTGAAAATGGAGCAAATTAGCAAAATTAAACAGATGGGAGCCCTGGGTCATATCACACCACTTCATTAATGCATCCAGCATGAACATGACATAACTAAACAAAACCACAAGAATTAAAAAGTTTAAAAAAGAAAAAGCCTCTTCTTTTCTAAATTGACTGATAAAAGAAAGATTTAACCAAAACTGACTATTTTAAGAACTCATTTTCAGACGCAGTTCAAGACTAAAAGCAATCAAGTTTGAAATAGGTACCAGGCAAATGAACCTTTTTGCCACATCTCCAAAAATCATTCCTTTCGTAGTCCTCCTGCGTGACAGCTCTCTAGAACAGTTTAGATGATGCCCTCCCTGTCCGGACCTCCTTCAGTGGCTCCTTCTTTGTGTAGGATACAGTCTCTGCTCCTGCCCACTAAGACCAGCCTCAGCCCACCTTTCCAAACTTGCAGCCTGTTTCCTAGGTACCCTACACGTTCACCAAAACGATTGTGCTTCCCTCCTGGGTGCGTAATATTCGCCTTCGTGCTCCCAGACCATGTCTTTGGACAGAATGTCATAAAGGCTAACTGGTGCTGGAAGAGGCCCTGGGCTTAAAATCCAGCTCTGACTTTAATTATTAGTGGATAAGGAAGTTCGGGTCACATATTTCTATATTCTGAGCCTGTATTTCCTTATACAAAAGAAGAGTAATAGAGCTTTCTTCCAGAATTGTTATCAGAATCCCTGTAGATTTATAAAGTACCCAACCCAGTGCCAAGCACTCATGTCTGTTCCTCCCAAAGATTCTTTGCTTGACCAAACTTTAGTCAGGCTCTTGAATCTTCTCCTACATCCATCTGTATAGCTTTCGGTAAAATCCACTTTTAGCAAGAACCCCGCTAAGTCTGTTTCACCAGAGCCACCCCTCCCCCTGCCCCCTCTCCTAGCCTGGATATCCAATCAGCTTTTCATCCTCCACCCTCCCCAAGGTCATCCTGGCCTGATGTTTCTGGCCTGTATTCAGCAAGAACCCAGTTAGGGCAGTCTAGCCAGACCAGAATCCCCCTCACGCTGATGTTTCCTCTGAGTAACTTTCTAACCATGCCCCTAAACCTGCTTCTTGGCTATAAATCCCCACTTGCCCATGCTGTCTTGAGAACGAAGTCCAGTTCTATGCTGAGGTCTCTTTTCCCTATTGAACCGTCCTGAATAAAATCTGTTTTTACCACTTTGACTACTCTCCAGCTCTGGGAGTTGACACCACCCATCATTTAAGGTCCACTTCCAACCAGGCCCCTCTCAAAAAAGCCTGCTCTGTCCCTTTCAGTTGGAAATGAACTCTACTTCTTCTGAATACTTCTATATCATTTATCCATGACTTGCTCCTTTGACACTTTGCCAAAAGTGATCTCGCAGTGGAGTTATTTTCCAAGGCCCAGATACCTTCATAATGAGACTCTAAACCTACTAGCCACGGACCATGCTTTTGGTATCTTTATCCAAGCACAGAGCCTCTGACCTTAATTAATTCATAATCTATTGAGTTTTGCCAGTTCATTGCGGCTTGTTCTTTCTTTTTCCTTTCCAAAAGAACTTAGGAAGCACCACACGTGATTTTGCAAAGCAACCGCCATCCCCCTTTCCTCATGGTTCCATCTTTCTTTTGGGTCTCCCCAACTGGCACAAAAAAAAAAAAAAAAAAAAAAAAAAAAAATCTAGTAAAACACTTCATTTTTTTCCTCATTAAAATATAACATACTGTTAATGTTTTAGAGGTTAAAGAGGAAAAGTTACAAAACCAGATCATTAAGACTATTACAAGAAGAAATTTTTTTTTTTTTTAAGATTTTTATTTATTTGTCAGGGAGAGAGAGAAAGAGAGCACAAGCAGGGGTAGCAGCAGGCAGAGGGAGAAGCAGGCTCCTTGCTAGCAGGGAACCCAACCCCAACAGGGGACTCAATCCCAGGACCCTGAGGTCATGACCTGAGCCAAAGGCTCTAAACCAACTGAGCCACCCAGGCATCCTTACAAGAAGAAATCTTGATGAACTGATAGAACAGTCTTTCCACCTGGCTCTGAGTAACTTCCCAGCCAAGTTCTTAGCAAATTTTCACTTTCAGTTATACTTTCTCTCTGTCAACCTTTCCCCGCCTCTGCGTGGGTACCCACTGCTTCACTACCCCTGGTTAATCCCTTTACCACTCATTTAAATCATCTCTTCTTCAAAGAAGCCTAAAAGTTTTGGAGTGGAAAGGTATAATTCTTAATTGATTACTTCTTTCTTTTAGGAGAATTCCCAGTAGCATGAAGTCCACGCTGCAAAGGACTTACTGGTGGCTGCTTCTGTCTGTTGTAAAGGGAAGGAAGGGGAGTATGAGGAGGGAGGGTAGGGAGAAGGCAGGTGCCAGACAGTCAAAATGACAAATGTCTACAACACTGTAAAAGAATAAAACCTTTCTCCCTGTCTTTTCTCTCAGCTGATCAACCAGAAAATCTTTGTAATTATTTTATAGGGGAAAAAAAAAAACCATATTCTCCTAATCGGACTTGGAGTTGTGAAAGAAATGAACAAAGTCAAGTACATCTACCTGTTTTCTTTGCTCTATTTTTTCCCACGTCAACATACAGCACCCTCCTCCTCCTGATTTCCAGCTCCAAAAATAGAAGGGATGGGAAAATGGGACAAGAAAACTACCCACCAGAGGAAACAGACCAGTACTTTCGAGTAGGTGAGAAACTTTCCAAAGTGTGGTACAACCTACATGCTTGCCCAATAGTTGGACACAATCCTGCCCTCTGCCCCATGAAAGCCCTGCTCCTGACTACTAGACAAGCTGTTATGTAAGTCTTTCACATCTGGGGGGGGGGAAAAGGTGCATTAAGTCAGGCTTTACATAAAACACTCTAGTAGGTACTGTCAGAGACCCACAGAAATGTGACCTTCAATCTCTCACCCATAACCTAACCAGGAAAATAAGCACATATATACCGTCATCTACAACTAACTGCATAATGGGTACCAAACAAATAGTAAAGGTAATAATACTGGACCCTGTTTGGACTGTGCTGGTGGCTTGTTGGTGGGGGGAAGGGTATAGATTCTCTGTCTCCCTTCCTCTCTGGAGTTCCCTAAGGGAAATAAACAAAATCATGGGCATCATTCTTTTAAATAGTTGGACAAGTTCTAAACACCTTTTTCCAAGACCAGAGCTCCTCTGGTAAAAAGTGCTTGGGTACAAAGCTTAGCCACAAAGGCATCTGGAGGCTTTCTACTTTCTCCAACCCAATCTATCCTGGGTCTGTGAAACACAGCAACAGCCCCTCCAGCAGACCAGCGTTATAGAGCATGGACACAGATCCCTGAGCACTGCCCAGTGTCCCATCCACACAGGGAGCAAGTAAGGCAAGAAAGTCTGCCATGTGAAGCAGGCAAGGAGGATGTCAAGCCATCCCTGAGAACACAAGCCCTCCCATACTTGGCCACAGCGGGGAAAGAAGACCTAAAATGGCACATGGCCCAATGAAGGGCAGACTGGATTAATCATAGGACCAATTTCTAACATGGGAGAAGCCTGTAAGGAGGATGGTGAAAAAAGGAACCCAAAGAAGTCCCTTATTTTCTCTTCCCACATCACAAAAATGAACTCTTGACATACTTTATTTCTTAGACCTGTGTTTCTAACATTCATAAATCCCAGTACTGAGACGGTCTAAGGAGGACTTCCACAGTTACCTTATGCAGTTAGACATGGACAAACTAGGCACATGCAGGAGCTCTGCTAACACCTATTACAAAATTGGTAGCTGGGCGAGGTCTGAAAAGATAGAGAACTTACATATCTACCATTGCCTCTATATTGTATAACCAGGCCTTGGCACATTAAAGCAATCAGGCATTTGTAGACTACATGCGAGCTAGAAATGGATAGAAGCAGGACCCAGGAATGGCCGGTGAAATGGGTAGGCATTGAAAACACAGAGCTGTCAACATTTGTCTTCTTGTCTTTTTGAAACCATGCTAGACATCACAGCTCATTACAGCCTCCCATCACATTTTCAGGAGCCCAAAACCAAATCAGTAGACATGATTTGGTTTTGGTTTTGTTTTTTGAAAGACAGCTCATTTTTAGCTGCACGATATCAACCTGTATAGATTTATTTTAAAATTATGGATAAAAGTGCTTAAATGCCAACTAGAGCTATTGATATTGTGAAACTTTGGAAACCTCCCCGGTGCCCACAAATTCCCTGCTCCTGCCCACCAACTGCACAACATAATTTTATGGCTTCATTGAGCCTGTTAGTGCCAGCCTACGGCTCAGTTGGAAATCATTTGCTCTAGGAATGTATTCTCTTGTTGTTCCCATTGTGTGGTCAGGAAAAGACAAAGACTGGAACTCAGGTTAAATCCCAAGATGACCCCTTTTCCTTTTAATCTCAGCAACCTCTTCAGGAAAGATGGCCTTTCAGAGAGGCTGAGCTGACAGACTGTAAAATACAAATACGCATCATAATGGTAAGGTTCTTATTCAGCATGTATTCATAGCACAGCATTTGGCACATAATAAGTGTTTAAGCATATTTATTAAATAAATGACTGAATACGGAGAGCATAAGCAGTGCTGTGCTGAAGACATTTTCATTGACTTTTAACATTTTGTTGAGAATTCAAAACTGGACATCCATAGGACACTGCTTAGAAAAGGTGAGAACATATTTAATTAATGGTTTTGTATAAAGTCATACGCTGTAAAACTATCAATGGAAATCAATGATTCAGTGAACACTCTGGTTGTTTGACTGAAGAAGCATTTGTTTCACCCCTACGTATCCAAAAAATGTGGCAATGCATTTGAAACGAAGGACACAGGAATTCAAAGAATCGCGTGAGTCTGAGAAAGACAGACCCACATTTCCCGAAAGTATTGCCAACTATAGGCTGTGTCGACTTAAGTTCGCCCGCACACCGCAGGAACTACCCTAGGCAGAACCCATTGAAAAAAGGTTGAAAATTTAGAAATTCATGCAGTGTTGCTTGCACTTCTCCTCCAAGATCCTTGTGGGAACTAATTCGCTTAGGGTCAGGACCAGACCCTGGTACTCTGAGGAACCCTAATTACCTTAAGACAGATAAAATTGAGCCAGACCACTGGGAGTGGCCAAAAAATTCCTTTGATCAGCTAAGAATTGCCTGAGAACTAAATAGAATATGGTATTGTAAAAGGATTTCTCAAATCAACAGCTCTGAGAGTTTATTCCTTTTAAATATAACTTTGAAAATATCCTGTCCAGCAAATAAACACACAAATGAAGAAAAGGACCAAATTACATAAACTGTTCGGGGAAATGCTAAATCATCATAATAATAGCATTACAACAAGAACAAGATTTGTAATTATTTCCCAGCTTATAATCCAGGAGCAATAACACATCAGATAAATTTATAATATACTTAGGTACCACAATAGGTTTAATGGGTGGTTGCTATTAAATGTTAGTAATAAAAAAACGTAAAAACAATTATAAATGAGACTAGAGACATGAATTTAAAAGAATGATAGCTAAATAATACCATAGAAAATGACTATATTAGTACAGACTCCCAACAATATCTGGGAGGGGGGAAAAAAACCCTTGCCTTAAGATTAAAAAAATTAAAAAAGGCATGTTTTCTAATAATGGAATTTAAGCCAGGGGTGTTATTCTAGTTTTCTCCTATTAAAACAGAATACTTTTCTTCCAAGAAAAAGCGTTAATTTTTTCTTATGAAAACCTGTAAGAACACAGAAATAGCCTCTCCCGCATTTGATGAGGTTTTTTTATGAGGAAGTTTAATTAAACTCTAATGGCAGGTGGGCCTGGGTTCGTTAGCACAGAAGTTATCCAAAGAAGGGGTAAATGTCTAGTTGGTAAGATGCTCCTTGTTCTAATTATTTCTCTAACCCAAGACAAATACATGCAACATGCTTCTGCAAATGGTCTATAACACTGTGCAAACATAAAAAGAAACACAATCCTGTTTACCTAAAAAGCACCATCTTAAATTAATATCCTCCCTAGAGTTTTTTTGTTTTCTGTTTGTTTTCATTTTTGTTTTTCATGGTATGCCCCCAGCAGATGTGCTTTCTCCTTCATGGGAGCAATTCACAGGTCTGAACACTTGGACACGGGATGTCTCCACTCTGGTTAAGCATACATGTTTCCTTCCTTCCAACTTCTCCACATCCCACAGAATAATTGTAGCATACCAGGAACAGTAAATAATCAATAAGTACTTGCTGAATAAGGAAGAGCAAGGAAATAAATATTATTGCTTTTATTATTTACATTATAATGGTTGTCATATATGTTGCCTTTCATTGTTTCCCCCCAAGAACAAAGGTAGAGAAAGCCTGCATTTAGTAAATAAGGAAACTTTCTAAGAAGCCTGAATTGGTTCTGAATCTCAGTTTCACCACTTTTAGCTGTGTGTCTTGGGCAGATATCATAACTACTCTGAGACTGTTTCATCTGTAAAATGGGTATAATGATGCCAGCCTCTTGGTTAGTTATTATCAGGATTTAGGGAGATAATAAATTGCAAGGGTTTAGCACCGAATGAGCACGCTAAAGCTCGAATCATTACAGAGACAATGGGAGGCAGCATTATGTCTACAAAAGGGTTGGTGTTCATCTTGCTCAATTCCCCTAAGATATTCTAACTGCAAAAACTCTGCTCTCAGCCTCGTTCCACAGAGCACGCAGCAAGATGGGAAATCTTCCCGAAGTCCATAGCTCAAAACTGCACTCCAGTTAGGCAAGTGGGGTCTGGCAGAATGGTTTTTCTCTGTATATGCTGGAAGGTTCCCTTGAGGTCGTTCAGGGAACAGCGCCATCTCCATTCCCCTGCCCAAGGGCATCTGCCCCAATCTGCTGCTGCTGAGACTCAGGGCTTAGCGTGAGGAGCAGAGAGGACGTCTCCTCTCCCCCCCGTGGGAGCTGCAGACCACACACTCTCAGCCCCTTGCTGCTCCATCATCTGCTCCCGTGCTGCCCGGCTGCTCGTCTCAGAGTTCCCTCACTTGGTGTTTCATTACTGCTCTTCCTCGGAGCCATGTCCCAGGGGCCATCTGGAAAGGGAGTATTATCATTTAACTTTTGAAGGAAAGGTGTTTCTCTCTCCGTCTCTCTTCACGCTTTCACCTGCTCTGCTGCTGCCCCATATGCGGCATTTTGCAGAAAGACCCCTGCTGCCGAGCCAGCACAACTGAGCCCGAGCAAGTACTCCTCTCCGGCCAACCAACTTCCCCGGACGCGATGCACGCTCGAGAGGAGCCGCCCGTGGAGATGGTGCCGCTCAAACTTCAGAGAGCAATCCGGAACACCAGGACAGCAGCGGCGCTAGCCAGGACCCAGGCTCTGCAGTCCGAATGAGCGCCTGGCTGGTACAACGCTCCTGATCGCGCTTGGAGAGAGCGGCCCTCTGGCACCCGAATTGGGAGAATACAAGTTCATAAGGGGACAGACAGCACAGCACTCAAGGACGTGATGGTCTTCTTCAGGTCTGCCTCTACTGCTACTTCCTTCTGTGTCCCCAGGTACGCTGGAACCTTGTTGCCCCAAGCTGGTCCTTGAGGATCACCTTTTAGCTCTCCCAGTGGACACCAGTAAGGCACTTACTATAACCGAGGTGCTATACATCCATTATCTCAGCCCACACTCATTCATCTCCAAGAGAGACACAGTATTCTCATTTTATATCAAGTTCAGGAAACAACAAGCAATGTTCCCAAGGTCACAGGTGACACAAGTAAATCTAGAAGCCAAGTCCTGACCCTTAAGCAGTAACGCTAAGTCTACTCCAGGCTCCAGCTCTTCCCCCACTGGACCTCACCACGTCTCATTCCCTTCCTGGAGTAATATCGATGTTCACGTGTGTCATTTCCTCGTTCAGACAATGAACTTGTTAACACAGACCTTTTAGAGGCACAGCGTCATCTCTGGACACAGAGATGCCCGGCTTGTTTATTGCTGCCTGCTGAAGACCTAGTCTTGTCCAAGTAGGTCTGACTTCAAAACTCTCAAAACACATCCAGTCCTCCCTACCCAATCGCTGACACATAAACTCTGTAAAGAGCAACAACGTTTACTGGTTGCACTGGGTGCCCACTATGACAGACAGGACAAGACAGCCTCGCTCAAGGGACAGTGCAACTAGCCTTCTATCAGACTGCACTGTTCTGAACCTTGTCATGGTTCCAACAGAGGAAACCAAATGACCTGAATGCAAATAAATGCCTCTCAGCAGCTGTGTGACCTTTAAAGTTCCGTAAACCTTTTTGAATCTTGGGTTAAAATTGGAATAAAATGACATACCTTGGTGCTAGGGAATAAAGGAGGCAAAATATGTAAAAATGTTCAGCACGTAACAGAAACTCGGGTAAGCTCTCTCTCTTTCCTTACCCATCTTCTGATTTTCCAGAGACTCCTCAGTGTTAGTAGTTGAGGAATCCTTAGTGACTGCAGGGTCTCAGGGTTCCCAAACCTGAGAGCACACCAAAATCAGCTGGAGAGATTTCCAGAAATGCAGATTCTCAGGACACACTCTCTGGACCAAATGAATTGTTCTCTCCGGGAGTCTAGCCCAGGGATCTCCATATTCTCATCTGCAGATCATTTCTGCAAAGCACTAGCCTGCCCAAGATCAGAACATCTGATCCAAAACTCCATCCATGATTCCCCAAGATGAACTGGACTGAGAATCTGCTAAGGTCAGAGGTTTCAGAGCTTTTCTTCCTATGTTTTGGGGATCTCCCTTTCAAACTTTTCCTGACTTCCTTTGATTTGTAATGTCTGGTTTTCATAAACAGGAGTCCCAGCTTATTTACACTGCATGACAGTTAGGATCGCCCAATATAAAAATCACTGCACGAAAACACTACTATTGCACAGAAAGGAAACAAATGAAAACAGGAAATTCAAAACCATTCTTCCCATGATGGCTCAAACTCCTTATGCAAATATCGCTCTGAATGTATCGATTCAGCAGCTGACTAGACAAGAAGAAGGCTATGTGGAAGGGCAGGAGAAATGCATTCAGTTACTGTCAGAATAATAACTTTGCATTTCTTAACTACTGTACATTAAAATGCTCAGTCATGGCTTCAGATAAAGGTAGCTCTCTGTCAACCTAACACATGGTCCAAGGACCTTTTGACTCAAATATTTTTTTTAATTAGATTGATAGATGTCACTTCACAAGTATTGATATGACGATGCATTAAATTCCCATAGGACCTGCGTGCTACTATACAGACAGCAGTTAGTGCTCAAGTCAATGTGTCAAGAAAAATCTGAACAACAATTTGTCACTGAAGTGGCTTCCACGGTACACAGGAAAGATTCTCATCTAAGGGCAAAAACACTAATAAAAGGGTGACCTTCAGCAACATTTTAGTAACACTATATACAACTTAATTTGCTTTTTTTAATCATATTTTTGTACAAACTACCCATTATGTCTCTCAAATAGTCCTTCTTCCCAACTCCATGCAAAAAAAAAAAAAAAGTCAGTTCTTAAAACTGCTTCCTGCTTATGTTTAAACAAATAAAAGTGTTATTAAAACTAAATCTTAATAATCCAGAGATTGGTCAGCCCACCCCTGTCTGGGCTCCGCCCTGGCGCTTGGCCAGAACGGCTTTAGAAGGCCTCTGTGTTACTACCAACAATCCCCACCTTTAAATGCCGTGTTTGGCAACGGTCAGCACTCAAGAAATGCTGCTTTGGGCCCTCCCTTCCCCATTCTCCCACACGATTTTCTAGGGACTCAGACACAGATGACAGACTCAGACACTTTTTCCCTCCTGAATCCATTTTCAGCCTCCTTTCACTTACCTGGCTGTTGCTTTCCTGTCACCTCTGTCTCCTCTGCCTCATCTTTAGAGGTTGCTGTTCCTCATGCTTCCTTCTCTACTCACTCCTGCTCACCCTCTACCCACTTCTTTCCAGGCAAGTGCACCTGTTCTCATGGAGACAGAAATAATCATGTCCTTGTCCAAAATTCCCCCATTCACAGAGCCAGCCCAGACTGCTCCCGTGAGCTCCATCCATGCAGGTGCTTACCTGGCGTTTCCACTGGGATACGGCAAAAACACAAGGAACTGAACACTCCTTTGCCTGCAATACTGCCCACGCCAGAAAGCTAGGAGCCATCCTCCCCATCCCTTCCACAGACCTTTCTAACCATGACTAAAAGAGGCCTCCGAGGTAGTCTCAAATCCACTTGCTTCTCTGCGGCCTGCTGTCCCCACGCTAGTGCAAGCCCACATCCTAATCTCACTTGCAGCCCCACCTGAGCATCCTACATGAACCATAGGTCCCTTCCAGGCCATACTCTGCACAACAGCCACTTGTGATATTTTTATTTATTTTTATTATGTTAGTCACCATAGAGTACATCATTAGTTTTTGATGTAGTGTTCCATGATTCATTGTTTGCATATAACACCCAGTGCACCATGCAATATGTGCCCTCCTTACTACCCATCACCCAGCTACCCCATCCCTCTGCCCCCTCCCCTCTGAAACCCTCAGTCTGTTTCCCGGGGTCCACAATCTCTCATGGTTCGTCCCCCGCTCTGACTTCCACCCCCTTCAGTTTTCCCTTCCTTACCCTAATGCTCTTCGTGCTATTCTTTACAATATTTTAAAAATGGAAATCTTAAAACTCCTGGGCTTAAAAATCCTGCAGTGGTTTCCTAGGTTTTTAGGACAAAGTCCAGATATGGTCAGATTTTTCCCCTTACCTCTCAGCTCTCATCCTTCCCTCATTTGCACATTCTCCCCTCTGCTGTCCCTCATCCCTGCTTTAGGAACTGGACATGACCTTCCTACCTCCTCTTCCCTACCCGCTTCAGAAATGCCTCATTCTCAAGGAGTCCCTCCTGTATCTTTCAAACTAAAAGATTTTTCTGTTATATGTTCACCTCGTACTTTTCTCTTATAAAGCTTAGTGCGGTTGTAAATATCTATCCTGCAATTCTTTGTGTAATTGTTCTTCTACCCTGTTAGCTTGAAAAGAGCCAAGTCTAATTTCATCACCGCGATCCCAGAAACCAGTATAGAGACTAAGAAACAACAGATGCCAAATAAATATTTATTGAATATGTAAATTCATAAAGTACACTCACTGTTCCTCTTTTTCTATTAGTTACCTACAGTGATTTAGTGAGCTCATGATTCTCATAACTTATTTAAGCAACATCCTCAGAATGGCCTCTACAATTTCTCTCACAGGTCAGGCGTACCTAAATCTAAGAGGACAGAAGAGGATCTGGGGCCATACCAACTGACTGCAAAAGATAAGGGGCGAATTAATGATAAATCTCTAATCCATTTTAATGAACAGACATGTCCCCCAATTGACCTGCAGGTAAGAGATGCCTCCAGCTATTCTCTGGTCACCAGGAACTCAAAAAACTCACAAAGCCAAATGGCCCATGACAAAGAGGAGACCGAAGAAGAGAATAAATAGATCATGATTCTTTATACTTCACACGTAACTCTTAAGTATCCTCTTTATCTTAATATTTGATAAAGATTTTTAAAGAGCATAACAATAACATGCATGATGTAGATTCACAAAAAAACTATTTCACACAGCTTCAAAAACATTCACTCTTTCTCTCTCGGTTATGAACTGGCTCCTTTTCCTCCTGGGTTACACAGAGGAAGCACAGCATACACCCAGTTAATCATAGAATCACCACCAATTCTTACATTCAGGAAGTAGGTGGATGATACTGGCACCTCAATCATTTTCATGGACTTTCCAATAGTATTTGAGAGAGAAATATTACTGAGTACATAATGACAGTTATTTAGCAGGTTACTGGAAATAAAACTACTGAAAAGTTAATAAAAGTGATTAAAAATGGTGGAAAGATTACTCATCAATACATTTAATACACCGGGCAGGTTTAACCCAACAATTTTGCTTTTACGGGCAGCTTTACCAGCCATTTTAATTTATCCTACTAAGAAGAAATGTGCATCATGAAACCCAATTAAGTCAGCAGTGATAAAGTCTGAGAGTATTTCTCCACAGTCCCTATATCAAAATGATTTGTTAAACACGGAGCTCTAAAAGGCATCCTAACATGCTGGTGAAAGAGTCAATGCGGCCTCGCCCTCTGCATTTTCAGGGATACTGACTGAAACCAGACATAGTGAGCATTAAACTTTAAAGATTTATTGCAAAACTAACCTACAAAATCCTAAGTTGGGCTCAAGGAAGAACACGTAGTTAATATCCATCCTATTTATCTGCAGTAAACATATATGTCGGTTATGATCTGCTCCACACATACCTACCGGGCTCTCCCACTGCAATGAGGCAGAAGACAAATTTGTCCACTTCTCAGAGAGCCAAGCTATTAAAGATAAAATGACCATCACAAACTAGAACCCTGCCTATTTCAACCAATTTGGTCTGAAGTGAGGGTCAGCTATGCCCCAGGTATTAGCACAGGTCTCTTTCAGAGCAAGACTAGAACATCTCATGCCCTGTCCACACTCTCGGCAGAAATAAACTATTGCACCTGAGCCATTATATATTTGGGGTACCGTTTGTTACAGCAGTGAGCCCACCCTAACAAATACATGTACTGGGAGGAAGGCAACATTCTAGAGGGGCAAGATCCCTTAAATAAAACACAGTCCTTGTTGTAAGTCAGTATTAAGAACAGCATTTATTGCTTTTCCTTGCTAAAAAGTAATACATGTTAATCATAAAAACTTAAGAAATACAAATAAACAAAATGAAGAAAATTCTAAACATCAGCAATTCTAATGCCCAACTGTTACATAGCCTTCTGTTACGTAACTCTCATTTCTCTTTAGTCAGACACACGAGATAAAGAGACAAGACAGAGGAGGTAAACAGATGATAAAGTAATCATACACATATTGTACAATAAGACAGCTTTTTCACTTGATGATATACTGTCAATATATCCCTAAGTCATTATACTTTATTTAACCATTCTCCCACTGAAGCGCCTGGTCTAGAATGACAGGAAGCAAAGGTAACAAAAGGTAGGCAGAGAAGCCGACCATTCTGGGAAAGGGGAACAATACAGGTGCGTGAACAGATACCTAAAGCCACTTGGCACATGTGGAGCAGGGCCCTCGCCGTGGCACAGGGTTCCGGGCACAAGGAGGAACTGGGTCGCACTTGGACAAAAGCTGAAAGGCCTTCTGTGCCATTTTAAGGAGTCTGGATTTCATCCTGGTGGCAAGTGAAGAGCCTTATGCAAGGATACAGAAGATCACTCTAGCAGTAGCATAGAGAACGAATTAAGAAGGGGAGACTCCATGAGCAAACGGGTTACAGTAAGAACGGGAGTCACTGCAGAAACAATGAAGTTGGGGGCAGAAGGGAAAAAGGAGATCTGGTAAAGGAGGCAGAATCAATGAGCTCTGGTCACCAAGCTGATAGTGAGCAGAAGGAGAGGCTTCCGGTTTGAAGTAACTGAGAAGACAAGGATGCGAGCAGATGGTGAGGGGTTACATGAACTCAGGTCAGCACCGAATACTCTGGCACAGAAGCAGCTGTGAACCCAGAAAGTCACTGGTGGTGACAGGAGGGACCACTGGTAGTCCTGGTAGTGATTATAATAGTAGTGGTAGCAATTTCATTATTAGAACACAGATTTACACATGGACTGGCAGGGGAGAGGAGGAGACACCATCATATGTCTAATATAAACACAGGAAGACATCTGGGTGGATTATCTGGTAAGGCGTTGGATATATGGAGCTGGAGCCAAAAACTAAGGTTTAGGCTAGAGATACGGATTTAGGGGCCCCAATTTATAAGCAGCGTTGGGTCTGCTGGAGCAGACGAATGCACCAGGGGTTCGGGGAGGCCAAACTGAAGGGGGAAAAAAAAAAATCAAAACAAAACCTGGATGTAGCCCGGCTCCGTCCTGCCCCGCTCGGCCCCCGTGGCACTGCCAAAGCCTCTTCCTGCAGTAATTTAAAAAGTCAGATCCAATTATTCTTCGTTTGACAACTTGTTTCTGCATTGCTTGTTCTACTTCTAAATGGATGAAGATAGATTATTTTCTTGCCAAAACCACAAGACTCATAAGCCGAGGAAGAAAGTCTCTTCCCCCTACCCTCCATCAAGGTGGGAATGCTCTCCCCAGAGGGAGCCCTTCTCACCAGAAGGGCTGCCATCCAGCCGAAAACAAGCTTTCCCATCTCTTTGTGCTGGCCTCCTCCATTTCCACACAGTGCTCATTAGTAGAACCTAAAACAGTGCCAGGTTCACATTTTAAAATCAATTAAAATTCACAATAAAACACAGTTTGAATCATTCTTTTTCATTTTACTGAAACAAATGACTGAACTTTCTTGCTCTGAAAATTTACAGTTGTGGATTAATCTGTTAATCATACTTTATAACTTCAAAGACAAGCCTGAAGAGACAATGGTATTTGCTTCTGGAAAAAACCATGCTCATGAATACAACTAACGGCTACTCTTTTAGACAATGTAACACAATGACACAAAAAGGCAGTGGAGGCAGAAAGCCACAGGGGATTAGAAGGAGACACTCTGTCCTGAGGGCTCCCTCTCATTAAGCTCTCCTACTGCCCTTCCAGATTCTAAAAGTTTCACAGTTGTTTTTTCCATAATTAAACTCTTTAGAACAATGCAAAAAATGAGAAAGGAAGAGAAAAGCTCCGGGAGCAGGAGAAGTGGCTTATACTTTGGGTCATTTCTGAATGAGGACCAGATTCACTTTGAATGAACCATGAAGAGCATTTTAGTTCTTCCCCCTCATTCTGCATATTAGGGAACGGAGAGCCAGAGGGAAGGCTACGTACCCAAAGCACACAGGTACTAAACTACAAAGCTGTAAATGGAAAGCAGTTCTCTTGACTCTGGGGCTGGGCACTTCTCACTTGTGAATAAGCTGAGGACCAGCCCCCCACCCCCAAGTGTCTACCCACAAGGATACTGTGGTCTAGTGAGTGAGGCAAGACAATACACACACTGAAAATTTTTAAAACATCAATTAAAAAAAGAAAACAAAGATAACATAAGGGAAATTTGTCCTGGCACCATGTATGAAGTATGCGGTAAAAAGGTGCTCTGTGTTCAAAGACCACAGTGAGTGTTTCTGACAGGATCGTTACTGGGGCTGTGACAGAAGCAGTAGGATCTGAGCTGTCCCTTGAAGGAGACAGAATTTCCACAGGCAGAAGCGAGGGAGTCAAATGCAAGAGTAGGAAAGTGCACGGCCTGTCCGTGGCCCAGTTAGACTGGGTAAAAACATTCATACAGTAAAACTGAGAAAGATTAAGCTTGGTTTGGAGTAAAGAAGACAGTGAATATCAGGATTTATAGTTAACTATATATACCCCTTGAAAGTTTCTGAGCAGAGAAAGCTCTAATAACAGTAGCATTTTAGGAGGACTCATCCTCCCGTGCAGTGTTTAATAGAAGGCAATTTTGAACAGTGGACAGAAGAGAGCAAGGAAATTGGGGGCGGGGGGTAGAAATTTAATGAAAAATAAAATCAATTAAAAGATTTTGATACTAATCCAGATATGATAAGGTGCCTTTCTAGACCATGTTGATAGTGTTATGAAGACAAATATAATATTCTTATGGTGGCCAAAGGCCAAGTCTACTCTTTAAATCTTTTATTGGTTTTTATTAAGCTATTATCTGTGGTAATTTTGTTAATTTGGTGGCTTCTGATTCGGGAGCCTAAATGCTGGGTAAATTAGGAGTTGAACAGATGAACATCTCTGTTTTCTGAGCACTTTTGTTTCTTATTAATGACAGTGTAATTAGAGGCACTAACTTTGAAGAGAAAACAATATACAAACTGTTCACCATCACTTCGCACCCGTTAGGCTGCCTGTTATCAAACCGATAGAAAATCACACACCTTAGAGAACATGGAGAAACTGGAACCTTTGGGTATTGCCAATGGGAACGGACAATGGTGCAACTGCTGTGGAAAAGAGCATGGTGGTTCCTCAAAAAATTAACCATAGAATGACCATGGGATCCAGCAATTGCACTTCCGGTATACTCCCAAAAGGAGGGAAAACATGGTCGTGAACACCTATTTGTATACTCGTGTTCATAGAGGCTGAATTCCCGATAACCAAAAGGTAGAGCCAGCCTGAAGGTCTACTGACAGGTGAACAGAGAAACAAAATGCGGTCTACACATGCAGTGGAATATTATTCAGCCTTAAAAGGGAAGGAAATTCGGACACATGTTAAAACACTAAAAAACCTTAAAGACATTAATGCCAAGTAGCCAGTCACAAAAAGTCAAAAACTGTATGATTCCACTTACACGAGGTATCTAGAATAGTCAAATTCACGGAGATAAAAATGAGCATGGTAGCTGCCAGGGTTGGGAGAAGGAGAGTTATTAATGGGGATGGAGTTTCAGTTTGGGAAGACGAAGTTATGGAGATGGGTGACAGAGATGGTTGCCAGCAATGTGAATACTTAATGCCACTGAACTGCACACTTAAAAAAAAACAGTTAAAATGGTAAATTTTATGTTACCATAATTTGGGGGGAAAAAACCCACCAGAATTAGACCATAGTCCAAAAGGCTAGAATTTTTAATAAAATTCCTGCTCCAATGAAAGAAAAGTTGCTACTGAATCTGAGAACAAGACGGGAGCAATCTCAGTGCACAGGAACGAAGGCAAGCGAGGAACAGCATCTCAGGGGCGTCTGGGCTTGCAAAGAGGTAAAGAGCCTGGGAAATTCAAAGCTGTGGCCCTTTTGTGCTGATGACAGGACAAGGAGCACCCCCACTCTGAGCAGAACATTTCCATCCTGGCAGTCACCAAAGAGCCCTCACTGCCAGGATCACCTCCCAAGGGCGAAGTCTAATGACACATTCTATTTGAAGCCAACACAGCCATCCTTCTCCTCATAGATAGCTGCCACGTTCCATACAGAGGTGCAGCCAGGATGCTCCCTGCAGTGGAGGAAAATGCTGCCACTGCCTCTGCTGCTTCCCTGATAACACATCATGGCCCATGAGGTCTCCAGGGCCGACGGAGACAGTGACGGAAACGGAGCTCATTATTCACCGGAGCCCAAATGGATACGTGCCATCCCACCTGCAGTCTAACCAAGAGCTGACGGGATGTCAAAAATAAGGCGGGGGGGGGGGGGGGGAGGAGTGGAGAGTGAAAAGTAACTCATCTAAAATCTCTTATTTATTACTTCTTAGGGATACAAGCAGTGCCTTTCCATCTTCAGTCACAAGAATGGAACTTACATTGCTAAGGTGGGTAAACATCTGTGGGGGGAGATCAAGGACGAACATACGATTTCTAAGTACTGAGATTTGGTCCCAAAAGGAGTGGGAGTGATGTGGGAGTGGATCTGCTCAAAACAGTAACAGGGATTCGCTGACCATTCAAAATCCTTTCTGTGCTTGTTAGTCTTTACAACAAGGGCATTTTCCCCCCGGTTGGAGCTATAGACTACACAGAATATTATCCAGAAATAATTGAGGAGAAACCAGTTTTGAGAAATTAAACCCCCTTTTTCTGAGGCCCAAAAGTGGATCCAGAGGTGGGCTCTGGGTGGTGAGCAAAAGAAACAGTGTCCTGGCAGGATCTGACTCTAAATGCTCCTTCCTACAGATACTCATCTCACCTGAAGAAAAAGAACCAGAAAGGATTGGATTTTTTTTTCTTTCTTTCAAAATTTAGCCTTGAATAATGATTGCTACTATCCCACAAGCTGGGGTGCTTCTGTCTTTTAATTATTTAACAAGTATTTAATCTACACATAACCAAGCAATATGTGCTTATCAAACAGAGGGGAAAAGATACAAACTTAGTGAGGGGTAATTAGAACCACGGGGTTTTAGTTGGCCCCTCAATTTTTTTAGCTTTCTTCGCCTCAATGGCAATTCCCAGACTGGAGACAAATGCTGGGGATGGTAGGATTACTGCTGGAAATAAAATTTCCAAATTTAGCAAAACAGACAATGCCTCACTCTCTTACCATGCTCCCTCCATGCTCTGAGCTCCCAGACGTGCCCACTACCAAGACTCTAGTGCCCCCGTCAGGAATATCCCCTTGTGCTGGCTCAGTTCAGCTCACATCCTTTGGCACAGCAGAGCAGAGAGAAAAGAAACAATTCCCTCCTCCAGGTTATCTTGGCCCAGCATTACCTCCTAAATCTGGCTACCAGCTCCAGAATCATGCACCACTCCGAGCTGTTTTCTTCCAGTCCCCAGCACTCTGGGGCAGATATCCAAAGCCAGAGCCTTGAGCTTTGGGAGAAAAACTTCGGAAATTGAGATACAATGCAGATTATTGTCTGTGTCCTCATGAGATAGAAAAAGAGCCTATCGGACACAGAAAGACCACCTACAGTCACAGTATTGTGACCTAAGCTCTCGGTCTTCTGACATATTTGGACCCAGGCAGCCAAATTCCAAGGTGTCCAGAGAAGGCTAACCATTGTAATGATGAACAGCAATCCTATACTTCAGTCTCCCACAGACTAGGATCCACCCACGAGCCTCATTGTTTACCTAAAGCCTTCCCTTGCAGTGTCCTCACAGAGGAAACAGAGATGAACGCAATACACATATGGAGCCTTGGGTAGGAACCAGTAGGACTGTCTCCCATATACCATCCAAGCTGTGGGTAAACTATATTTCTTTTTTATTGGTTTTGTTGTTGTTGTTATTGTTAGGAAAAACAAGATAAAAATCTTACTAGGTCCTAATTGGGTGAACCAAGGTTAGAACATAGTTTGCAAGGAAACTATTTTCCATAGGGAAAAATATCCTGGTTCTCTTAAAGACCAAAAAAATAATGTAAATTACCACATATGAATCTCTCTCTAGGATTCCTTGATGGCAAGTCTAAAGTGGGGGGGAATTTTTTTCCTAAAAATTGGATCTATGCCAAACAGAGATGAGTCAACCCATTTTAAGCTTTCAATTTCACCAAGATTTCTTTTATTTTATCTACTTCAACCTGGGCGGATCACTTGGGGACAGAGAGCCAGGAGGCAAGCCTTCAAACACGCCTGCCTCAAGCACACCACGGCACTAAGCAGTATGAAAACACAACCTCTCAACCAGCACTTACTTCAAGTCAGTAAGTCTTAAGTCTGTATTCTGTAAATTCTCAAATAATTCAACTTTGGATTTAAAAGTGTGGCAGAATGCATCACTCATCAGTTGTTATGTGTTACAAAGTGACCGATATTTCAGGGAGTAGCTAGATCATATGATCTTTCATAATGTTAGTTATCATAAAATTTAAGTTAAAATGAAACTAAGAGCACAGAGTAACATGTGCACGCACAAAGTTAGAACATTCCTATATGGATGGGAAACTGTCCACAAAAGTCATTTCTGTTATTTAAAAATAACATTAAAAATGAGTTCTCACTTTCTCATGAAAACTTTTACTAAGGCATGTTACACTATTGTTTTCGGCAACAAATTGCATGAGTCATAGGAACCCTAATTTTTTACCTTTAGTTTTCATTATATACTCCATTATTTACTTTTAACCGATGTAATGATCAATGAATCCCTAACACTGTTTTTCATCATATGCTTTTTGTTTTCATCATTATCATTTATTTATATAAGGCTAATCAAAATACTCATTCTGTAAGACCTATCTGTAGAGAGAAGTTTTCATATCATTTAAGCATATCAAAAACAACCAAACCAAAAACCTGAGTATTACTAAGTACTAAGGGCAGATGAGAGTTTAAAGGTCTTTGGACATCTGGCCAATTCATAAATTGTCACTGAACTTTAAAAATATGTTTTAAAAAAATGTTAGGTTTATAATTAAGAAAAAAAAAAAAAGAAGAAAATGGGCTTTGAAGCAAAGAAGATTCCCTGAACAATGAATAGATTACATTTGACAAGGGCAATAACCTGCCCAATCACGTCTTTTGCTCTCATTTGCTATAAATATACAGGCCAGCGGAAGGACAACTCATTGTTTTGCCCCTCGGTGCTGTTTAAGCTTCCCAGTCTTATCTAATATATTAAGACATATGGTAAAACTTTCCTTAGATTCCGAGGACTTACGGATCTCCCACAACTGATGAGAACTATCCCCTAGTGCGTATAAAAGATTCTACTTCAAATATTTAAAATCCCCTTTTAAAATATTTTTATTTCAAGGAGTTGTTTTTCCACATGACTGATCTTGGTCTCCCTTTTTTATCATAAATAGAAATAAATACACATAGTTTCTCTCCTCGACAGAAGCGTTTTGAGTATAGATTTTTAACAGTAAGATTTTACTGTTAAAAGTCACAAACACTTGGGAAATTAAATTTACATGTGTATTTATGAAATACAAGCAGTCAAGCTGTATCTGCTCCTATTGCTACTTACTTAATATAGCTTTTATTAAGAATTATTTTCTTCAGTGCTGGCTGAAAAAAAATCCCTGCATTTGTCATTTTCATAACACCATAAGGTCAGCTCACTTTATTAAATACTTATTAAGGATATTAAAAAAAGGTAAATGCCATTTATCCTAAATATTTGATAATTATGTTTATGTTATCAATACATTCCGGTATTACGGATAAACTGAATATTTACTTTGGCTTGAAAGACGACGATGTACAAATCTTGCATGGCCCAACTATAGATGTAATTCAACATCAGTTTTTTTACTCCTTTTTGGAAATCATTTTCTGCCCAGTACAACTGCAATGCTTTGAAGACTAAAGTCGTAATGCATTAAACAATGATTTGTTTGAATAACAGGAATTTAATCGAACAGCAAATTATTTTGCATTCTGATTAATATAAAACCTATAAATATTTCTTAGCTTGTTCAGTGAGCAAGAGAAAAAGCAAAGACCAGGAAGCATTTAAGTAACTACAAGAAGTGTACATAATACATACAAACTTCATACAAAAAGCAAACAAGCTATGAAATTCTGTTTTCTTCTAAAATACACTAAACAGTTTTTCCAAAAGGTCATTTTTCAGAAAATAACTTTTTATACAGACACCGCTCAGGAGTTTATCTTAGATGGGGTAAAAAAAAAAAAAAAAAAAAAGAGAGAGAGAAAAATTCAGGGAAGACCTCGATTAGCTCAGCCCTAAAGCTGATGTGTTGCATGTGTAGTTTCTACACTGGTAAGCAGCTTGCAGAAAACAACACTGTGGCTGAGAGCATGAGAGCTGGAAACTGTTCCCCAGGGCAGGGTATCGCAAAACGACTTTGCTATATTCCCTCTCCAGCCTGGCACCATGGCTCAGGCAGGAACACAACCGTCACGCCCCCAGGGCAGCTTCATGTCCTTAGATAAGAACCCTCTGCTCCATCACTCTCCCTGAAATCTCACCAGAAGCACACAGAACCAGCTCAACCAGGACAAATCAGCCCCTATTCTTTCTGTATATTTTTTTCCAATTTCTGTTCCTTTGCCTGGTAGGCTGTGAATGACATTGTGAACAGAAACCGCGCAACTGGGGGAATTCACAAGTTTGCACACACTCACGTAAACGCTTTTAAACCCGATGTTCCAATATGGATTTACTGAGTTTATAGTATACGAAATAAAACAGCTCATACACTTTTCTTTCATCCCACAGTAGTACAATAACTACTATGTTCCTAAAAACGCAAGAGAAACTTTCAGTAGGATTTCCGTCAGTCCTTAGCTAAACCTATTAAGGTTTCACTCAATCTCCTATCTGGAAGTACCTAACACTAAAATCACCCAACACACAATAATTACACAAACCTGGAGCAATAACTTCATGATTTCTTAATCTACTAAATTATACACAGGGAAATTTCCATTCCATTAAAAAAAAAAAAAAACCTGCTTTGCTTAGCATGCCACACTTTTCTATGTATTTCCTTTGGTAAACAAAAGGGCAAAACTACCCTCCTGAAGGCTTTCCCCTTAGAAACACAAAAACAGAATAGTATTCCTCCAGACAACATGAATATTCCATTTGCAAACATACTCTGGATGTCTATGAGAACTTTATCCCTGAAGTCTGACGTTTATTTGTAGTCAAAACACAAAACACCATTGCTAATCCAGTAACACACCCCCTATCCTAGGAATCATTGCCAACTACGTTCCCTTTTATATCCATTTCCACCATGTATAGTACACGATTCACAACTCATGATTTGGGGTAAATGCAAAAGCCCTTTCTGAATTACATATAATAAAGCATGGGGAAAATTAGACAATGGCATGGCTTCAAAGGTTTTGTTTCAGATTCTAGAACAGAGTAACACATGCTGCAGTACAATGGTGTTGAGCTTTTGTGTTCCCTAATAAGACAGCTCCCAGCAGAGCGTTTCCCATGTTTTACAGTGACATCTATCAGCCAGACCCGGGGAATCCCAACGTCACTCAGCCTTCTTCAGCACCACTGTCTGAGAACAGCTTCTGTCCACAGAGTGGTGCAATCCGAACAGGTCTGGCGCACAAAGTGCATTGTTAAAATAGGGAAATGGTGGATGAGCAATGCTCTTTCTTGTCATTAAAACCAAATTGTTACGTATCAATTAACTGCAGGATATAAGCACCACGAATGCCAACCAGAAATTTAAATATTTGGCTATCATCGGATATGAATTTAAAAGAACTGACACACTTTGCATCACAGGCAGACGGAGCATGGCATGGTGCTGAGTTTTGTAAAAATTCAATTAACCCAACCATCTATTAGACAGATACATAAAGACACAGGGAAAAGCTACAGTGCATGTTAGAATTTGTGATGTGTAATCATGTTAATTTATGGTTTGAGAAGATACCCTGCTATGTTTTAGTGATTGTATGGTAATCGGGAAATTATATAGACATTTTGAACCTAGAAATTATTTTATGAATGGCATACATGCAATGCTACCTCAGAAATGTAATCAGCTAATTTCTCAGACCTGATCCTATTAAGGAGACCTGAGAAGAATACTTTCCAGGGGTAAAATGGGAAAAGGTCTGGGAAATCAATGGCTAAACTTAGCTTCCCCAATCCCTTTCAGGGCCTACACGTGAAGCTCCATAACTACGTTCATCTGTTCTGATTCACTGAAGCGCCAAAACATACTCCAAACCAAAATACTGTGAAAACAGAAATTCTCGAGGTGACTTCACCAAAAATCAATGCCCCAACTCCGTACTTCTCACATGCACCTGTTCACGAGGTACAGGGGGCACCTATCTGTTGGACACTGAGTTGGCCAAAAACTCCGTCACCTTTCTAGACGAATCTCGGCGCGGCGTCCCTTCCTTGCGAGCCGCCCCCCGACACAGACCCCTGGCCGTCTGTCTCCACACTCAACGACTCCAAGCGAAGGAAAAGCGTGAAAAATCCCGTCCGACTCACCCGTCCGCCTTCAAAGGAAAAGCCCCCACACGGCGGCCCACACACAGTCAGCACCTCCCCACCAAAGCCAAGTTCAACGAGGCACTCACAAGAAAGCAGCCGGCCCATTTCCATTCGACTTGGTGAAAGACACCCCAGGGATTAAAAGTTTCAGGCCGCCCCAACCGAGGACCAAACTTGGGCTCTCACCAATGGCAAAGCCCAGGAAACAGGTAACTGGAGAAGGCGCTGCCTGTGGAATCCAATCCGCGAAACCTTCCGTGAGAATCGCTTGGAGTCCCCAAGCCCGAAACCCAACTCCTCAGCCCGCGTCTGCTCTGCAGCCGTCGGGCCCCCGGTGCCCGCCGCGCCGGGCCCGCGACCTCCCCGCCCGGCCGGAGCGCGCCCCGAGGGGCGAGGAACTTACCGCACCGCTTGCACAGCACCCGGCTGACTTCCTTCTTGAGGTTCCGGCCCGTCTCGAGAGGGGGGAAAGAGGCTCGGAAGGCGGCCGGCGCGCGGCTGCTGCTGTTGGCATCGGGCTCCATGAAGAAGATGTACCTGCTGTCCTCCTTGAGCCTCCCGCAGGAGGGGAAAGCGGGGTGGCCCCAGGCCCCCAGGCGCACGGTGAGCAGCGAGTCCTTCTTCAAGCCCCCGGCTTTCACCGCCCACACCTGGTGGACCTTCACCAGATAGGGCGCCTCGTCTCCCGGCTCGCCCGCGCTGGGCGCCGGGCCGCTGGGCCAGGAGGGCACGGTCCCGTTGGCGGTGGGCGGCGAGTCCCGGGCGGGCGGCCCCAGCGCTCCCGGGCCGGCGGCTGGCGGCTTGCGCTCGCCTCCCCACGCCCCTGCCTCGCCCGCCGCCGCCTTCCTGTCGAGTGCCCCCTGCTGCCGCCTCGGCTGGTGCACCTTTCCCTCGATCACCACCGCGGCGCGCTGAGCCAGCTCCTGCACCGAGCCCACGCTGGGCGGGGACGAGTAGCACACCGAGGCCCCCGCGGGAGCCGCCTCGTCGCCGGCGGCCGCCCCCAGCGCCAGGGCCGCGGTCCACAGCAGCAGCAGCGGCAGCAGCGGCGGCGGCGAGCGGGCGGCGGGGCCGGGGCGCGGGGCCCGGGGGCCGGCGCTCCCGGAGCGGCGCGGGGAGCGTCGCCATCTCATGGTGTGAGGTGCGTGCGGGCTCCTGGCTGTCGGTTCGGACTCTGCCTCGCTGTCTCGCGCTGCCTCCCTTTTCCTCTCCTCCTCCCCCCTACACCACTCCTCCTCCCCCCTACCCTCCTCCTTTTATTTATTTATTGGGGGGGGGTGTAGGAGAGTTGTTTATGGGAGGAGGAGGAAGAAGAAGGAGGGAGGGAAGAGGTGGGTGGAACCACAGAAAGGCGAAGAGGTATAAGGGGGGGAAATTAAAGCAAAATAGAAAAGAAAAAAAAAAAAAGCCGCTGCCACCGCCTCGGTTGCTGGGAGTGACAGGTCCTCCCGGCGCCGCCGCCGCCGCGCCCGAGCCCTGCTGTCGGGGCTGCTGTCACAGGAGGAGGACGAGGAGGTGGAGGAGCTGCTCAGCGGGTAACAGTCCTTTGTGTGAAGTGATGCTGCGGCGGCTGCGAGCGAGCGGCTGGGCGAGAGCGCGAGGGAGAGAGCCCTGGAGGCGGAGTTGCGTGCCTGGAAATCGCTGGGTGGCCGCGGCGGCGGCAGCGCCCTGCGCCTCGCCAGCCTGTTTACCTGTGGTGCGAACTCGCCCCGCACTTCCCGTCCCCATGCTGATTCCGGAGCCCGGCCCGCGAGTTTGTCCTCCCCGGTCTCGCCTTGCCTGCGCGCCTCCTCCCTCTCGGTCGCCCTGATTGCTGCAATGGGAGGCCGGGCGGCAAACGGGCTGCAGTCCGAGTGGGCTGCGGAGATTTACTGGGGAGTGCGAGGTGACGCTTCAGTAACCGGGGACCTGTTAGCCGGCGCAGGACGCCCGACCGCGGGGGGAGGCGGGCCGAGAAGGGACAGGGGGACACGGGAGGTGCGGGTCCTCGTTTCAGAAAAGTTTTGGGTGAACTGGATACTTAAAAGTCGAGCGGGAGCAACATGTTCACAGGAGACGAGCAGCAATTAAAGCAACTTTCTATCACGCTCGCTCTCCTGCAAACGTGCACACACACAGGGAGCACTTCAGCTATGACGCCTCTTTTCACTCGGTCCTCGTGGGGCACTCGAGCTTTGGTTATCCTTGCCTTTTCGTCCGTTGAAATCCCTGGTTCCCCATGATTGTAAGGACACGTGTGGTACTGCTGATAGGAGCAAGGTCTGAATAAAATAGTTGCTCAATAAGGCCATTTTGTATAAAGTTTATGGCACTTCAACTGGTCGGTTTTGTTGAATGATTAAAATGAAATGAACTGCTGGAACAGAAATCTCAAACCTGAGGAGCCGTAGGTTAAATATCCCACCTGAATACCAACCCCCACGCCAAACCTTACCCTACTCCCATCTCCCCTCCCCCACACTGTCCAGCCAAATTTCAGGAGCTATTTTTAAAACAAGAATCCATCCCCCGGGGATGTTCTTTTCAAACAAGTACCACCCCACAGAAAGAGAACACATTTTCAGCATTTAAAAGAAAACACTTCCTCTTACGTTTTTTTATGGTGAAAAATGTATTCAATGACCTCATAAAACTGAGTTGAAGTTGTTATCCAATGGCCAATAAATCCACATGGTGAGAATCTAAGATTTTAAAAGCACTCTTCATAATATCTTTTACTTTAGGATTCTGCAGGTTGCTTCTAGCAGCTTATTAAAAGTGTGTCACTTAAGTTTTAGATTTTTTTATATAAAAATAAGGATTATAAGCCACAAAGATTTTTTTTTTTTTCTTGGCATAATGTAGTTGGCTAGAAAACAGTGTGTCCCTACCTCAAAGTCCAGTTTAGAAGGACAGGGTCCTGATGCTCATTGTGTTTCAACTGTAGGGATTCCTATTTCTCATGCCCTGATGGGGTGCTTCAAGAGAAGATCCCCACGTAGCAGCATAATAGTGCAGGTCTGGCCTCCAGTTAGATATTCTTTAGCGTTGGTGCTCCTACTGATTTATTGCAAGAAAGTGATCAGATGTCCAATCCTACCAGGTATCTTCACTTTTCTTTGACCTGACCCTCACACACCTCTGACTCTCAGCCTTTAGGAGTTGCAACTTTAGCCTTGCACACTTTCTCCCCTCCTCTCCACCTTTCAGACCTTGCACTATTTACCTACTGGGGTATGGCCAACCACTCCAAAATTTGTTGGCCTAAAACAACATGCATTCACTTAGCTCAGGATTCTGCAGTTTGGCAATTTTGACTGGGCTCAGGGGGGGGGGGGTTCTTCTGTTCTAAGCTGACCCCACTGATGACTCTGCTAGGGGCTGACTAGTCTCAAATGGCCTCAGTTGAGACAGCTCATCTTTTGAAGAAATTCCTTCAACAGGCTGAGCCTGGGCTTCTTCATGGCAGCTGGCCATGTTCCAAGACAGTGTCCATTAGCATTCAAGCAAGGCCTCTTGAGGCCTAGGGTCAGAACAAACACCTGGTCATCACCACCCTTACACAAAGCCAGTTCAAATCCCAGGAGTGGAGGGGTGGAGTCTCTAAATGTGAGGAGCTGAAAATTTGCATGCCAACGGGCAGAGATTTCTGCAAAAAATCCTCCATAGACAGTAAGCCTCCTTGGAGGCCCACCTGTTCTCTGGAGCCTTTTTTTTTTTTTTTAAGATTTTATTTATTTATTTGACAGAGAGACAGCCAGTGAGAGGGGGAACACAAGCCGGGGGAGTGGGAGAGGAAGAAGCAGGCTCCCAGAGGATGAGCCTGATGTCGGGCTCGATCCCAGAACGCTGGGATCACGCCCTGAGCAAAAGGCAGACGCTTAACCACTGAGCCACCCAGGCGCCCCTGGAGCCTTTCTTAAATACTAGATACTCAGAGTGACCGCTTCCCACGCGTTCGCAGTCTGCCCCACGCCTCCTCGCATTTGATCTCCTTACTTTGTTGAGCCCACGTGCTTCCGTTTTACTCCCATCTCACCAACTAGATCGTAAGCTTGTTAAAAAGTGGGAACCATATTTTCCCTATTCCCCTGTTTTAAGCCAGTTTTAAGCACTCAATAAATGTCCGCTGATTAATCTCGGAGCTGATGTGGTAATGTGATGACCATGCATTACCCCAGTAGTACCCCAAGACTGTCACAGGGAGATGGAATTCCAGGCAATAAAAACAACTATATAATTTTAAAGCTCTGGCCCACAGTCATTAAATTGCGGATACCCCTTCTTGGTATTTTACAAAGCATTTTACGTATGATTAAAAATAAACTGCTTATTTTTTTTTTAATGACTGTTTTAGATGTATTTTTTTAAAGGCCTTTACCTAACACCCACATTTTCTCCTACTCCCTCAGCTAAGTGGTGGCAAGGGGGAATTCTTGTGGATATGTTTTGTGTGAAGGTAGGCCTTCTGAGAACAGCTCACTGCTAAGAACTCTTTGCTTACATATTTCATTTCAGCTTTTGTATGGAAGTCCTCATTTTTGAGGGCACCCATACAGTGAAGGAATGTTACCCTTTTTTGCCCTATTTTAAAATGAAAGGGAAATGGCATTTCTACTATGATTAACATAAGCTTGAAACAGGGTATAAATAATTGTTCAGAGTGTTTAAATGCTTTTCAGAAAACGGACAACTTAAATTGTCCACACCAACGTTGTAAAAAGATAAAAAGAAAAAAAGCTCATTCTTGTAAACATCCTAAAACCAGGGTTCTTAAACATTAGTGTGCTCCCGAATCACCTGTGTATGAAAATACACAGATTGCCGGGCCCCATCCCAGACTTTCTGATGCAGGAGATCTGGGGGGAAGCCCAAGATTTTGCATTTCTAACAAGTTCCCAGGTGATACTGATGCAGAGACCACACTTTGAGAACCACAGCTCAGAACTTTAAATTTATAAACTTCAACGGACACAGCATAACAATGCCATAAACATATTCAGGCATTATATCCAAATATTCGGTGTCCCTCCGTCATGAATTTTTCTTATCTCAATTTTGAAAAGAAAACGTGGGTTACCTCCTGGATTATTAGAGGCTGATGCTTTTCAGCAGATCTATTGTGACTAGTTAAGGAAACACAGATGAGCACTTACTGACAGTAAAATGTGTGCTTCCTTGAGGACTTAACTTGGAACTGAAAGGAAACTAGTAGGACTCAGAGCAGTTGTCATCGTGTTACCTAGGGATATTTTATCTGCTCAACAACGGAAAGAACAGACAAAATTATGCAGGTAAATGTGAAATAACAGTTTTACTAGTTTAGAAAAGGTAAAGAGGAAGTCCACAGGGCAGTGGCAAACTGAAAAGGTTTTCTCACCCCCAACACTTTCTACCTGATTAAATACTTCTAAATGGTGGCTATTGAAGGGGCAACAGGAAATCCACAGAGGCACTGCTATCTACTTTATCATCACTGACCAACAGCACACAGAGTGCACACCTCCACCATAAATCATGCAACAACTATACTCCTGGTGCTAGAGTCCTGAATTTGCAGTCTCCCAAGGAAGTTTCGCTTGCTTAGCAGCCTGCCTTGGAAGAGACACAGGGTCCAGGACAATTTAGAGACGATTAACAAGAAGCCGGGCTTGAGAAAAGAGCAAGTCAAAAGAAATAGTGAATTCTTGACCCATAGAAGCCACGCATGAGAAGCAGTGTGGCAAAATGTCTCTACTAAAGAGTGACTAGAAAGTTAGGGAGGCTTCATTAAGTGCCAGGTGCAATATGAGTCTTCAAGACCCAGGCCAAACCCCTTGAGTCACAGGCACTGGGGGGCCCTAGTCACCTCTCTCCACTCACCCATCTGACCATCTTTATATCCATATATTTAATTCCATAATTTTAAAATGGCAATACTGTGTGGCAGGAATATAGACATGAAAGATGTCTGCCCTGAAGAAACTCGGAACCCAGGGCCCCTAACTTGTATACTTTGGTCTGACGTGCAGATCAGTTGAGGAAGAAAGAGAATGAAACCAAGAGGATTTTCTGATTGCTTTTATGTGATTTAAGACGTCATCGAACTTTGTGTCAGGTATGGCAATCCAGAAATCCCACTTAGGTTCACTTCCTTACCCCACAGAAACAACAGCCCTCACCAGGCAACCAAGAGATGAACATTCCTTGGACATTTGCCTTGGGCAATATATGCAAAGTGTGGGGACAAAATTGGCCTGGGGTCATGTTCCAATTCTGCTGTTTATCAGCCCTGTAACCTTATGACAATTCATGAATTTTCTGAGCCTATCTTCTTATGTATTAAATAAGCATAGTCTGTTTTATTTCATAGGACACTTGCAAGAATTAAAGCAGCTTAGGGTGCCTGGGTGGCTCAGTGGGTTAAGCATCAGACTCTTGATTTCGGCTCAGGTCATGATCCCAGGGTCATGAGATCAAGCTCAGCACAGAACCCGCTTAAGATTCTTTCTCTCCCTCTCCCTCTGCCCCTCCCCTCTCCCCCTCCCCCTGCTTATGCCCTCGCACGTGCTCTCTCTCTCTCAAAAAAAAAAAAAAAAAAGGCTAGTATACATGAAAATCTTCAAAATTTCATTTATGCAAAATACAAAGTAGTTAAATGATATCTTGCCCTCCAGAATCTTCCAACCTAGTAATGAAAATGGCACATTTTGGAAATTGCCTTAAAGTTGGTTATATGTCTACTTAAATGCCTTTATCGTCAGAAGCTCATGATTTCCCAGGGACACTTATTCCTTTAGTTGACATATCTGACCATTTAAAGATGCTTTTCTATAATAGGCTGTAAGACACTTATTTAAAACCCGGTCATATAATGCACTACGATTCTCTGGCGTGCACCTTTGTTATACCGCTGTTTGTCTAGTCTGAGTCAGCCATGATTGCTGCTCTGGGACTGGCAATCCTGTCTGTTCCATCATCTCTCCCACATGTTTGCATGAGTTCTTGATTTTTTTGGCTGGGGGAGGGAGGTATCGTTTTTTTTGTTGTTGGGGGGTGTGTGTTTGTATGTGTGTGGTTCTGAAGGACAAAGGAGGGATCTGGGGAAGAAATGGAGGGACGAGGATGGAAAACAGGATGGTATGGGATGTGTTCCCCAGGCTAGCTCAAAACAGGGACAGAATCACAAGTAAAAGCTAAAATGGTCATTGTGATAAAGAGCACTACAGAACTGAAAGGCACACAGTGTGCATGTCACTTTAAAACTCAAGTGAAAAAGTAAAAAAAGTAATGTGGGAAGGAAGACTGCTTTCCATTTCTGGGAAGAAGGAGCACTGTAGATGTGTCCTGAATGAACTAAGGGAAACAGCCAGCAGTGGGAATGTCACTGCACTTGACAGAGAAGTGGGGGAACAACACCTCTTTAGAGGGAACACAGGACAAAAGAATAGCAGATTTAGTTCCCACAGGAGTGTGGCAGCCCCCCTGGTGGGAATTCCCAGCCATTACCATAGGACATTTTGGAAGAGCTAGTGGGGGGATGTGGATATTAAGCTATAACCCCAGTAATTATACCCATGGGAGTTAATGAGCTAGAAATACAGGGATCAATGTTAATATGACTTCCTTGGTACCCTCCTTGGGGACAATGAGATGATGAATATTAATGTTATTATTAACACTATGATTAACTAATAACACAACACAATACTATGTGGTAGAGAAGGAATCATTATTATCATTCTGCAGATTATTGAAGCAGGATGTTGAGATCAAATAGTATTTTTATTTTATCACTTTTCCTTGAGCACAAGTTTCTTTCTTTTGTTTATTTTTTTAATTTTTTTAATAATAATTTTTTATTATGTTATGTTAGTCACCATACAGTACATCCTTAGTTTTTGATGTATTGTTCCATGATTCATTATTTGCATATACCACCCAGTGCTCCATGCAATACGTGCCCTCCTTAATACCCATCACGGGCCTATCCCAGTCCACCACCCCCCCTCCCCTCTGAAGCCCTCAGTTTGTTTCCCAGTCCACAGTCTCTCATGGTTCATTTCCCCTTCTGTTTACCCCCCTTCATTTTTCCCTTCCTTCTACCAATCTTCCTGCTATTTCTTATGTTCCATAAATGAGTGAAACCATATGATAATTGTCTTTCTCTGCTTGACTTATTTCACTTAGCATAATCTCCTCCAGTCCCATCCATGTTGCTGCAAATGTTGGGTAATCATTCTTTCTGATGGCTGAGTAATAGTCCATTGTATATATGGACCACATCTTCTTAATCCATTCGTCTGTTGAAGGGCATCTCGGCTCCTTCCACAATTTAGCTATTATGGACAATGCTGCTATGAACATTGGGGTGCATATGGACCTTCTCTTCACTACATCTGTATCTTTGGTGTAAATACCCAGTAGTGCAATTGCTGGGTCATAGGGTAGCTCTATTTCTAACTTTCTGAGGAACCTCCACACTGTTTTCCAAAGTGGCTATACCAACTTTCATTCCCACCAACAGTGTAAGAGGGATCCCCTTTCTCCACATCCTCTCCAACATTTGTTGTTTCCTGCCTTGTCAATTTTTGCCATTCTAACTGGCATAAGGTAGTATCTCAATGTGGTTTTGATTTGAATTTCCCTGATGGCTAATGGTGCTGGGAAAATTGGACAGCTACATGCAAAAGAATGAAACTTGACCATTCTCTCACACCATACACCAAGATAAACTCCAAATGGATGAAAGACCTCGATGTGAGACAGAATCCATCAAAATCCTAGAGGAGAACATAGGATGTAACCTCTTTGACATCGGCCACAGCAACTTTTTTCATGCCACATCTCCAAAGGCAAGAGAAACAAAAGAAAAAATGAACTTGTGGGACTTCATCAAGATAAAAAGCTTCTGCACAGCCAAGGAAACAGAAAAACTAAGAGGCAGCCCACGGAATGGGAGAAGATATTTGCAAATGACACTACAGATAAAAGACTGGTACCCAAGATCTACAAAGAACTTCTCAAACTCAATACACAAGAAACAATCAAATCAAAAAATGGGCAGAATATATGAACAAACACTTTTCCAATGAAGACATACAAATGGCTAACAGACACATGAAAAAACGTTCAAATCACAAGTTCCTTTCTTATGCCCTATTAGTAGTGAGGCACCATCAATAGATAACATACAAACCATTCAATAGAAAAATGCAACTTAAATCCTAAATATGTTATACGTAAGTTACACATTTCCCCTCAAAAATGGATTTGAAAATTTCATCATACACTGGTATTTAGGAATAAGTAATATGCATTTTATTTATTTGTAGCAACATTTTATGGAGTTTATTGTTGCTATTTACAAATATGCCAAATTTGAAGAAAGAAGAGATTTGATGGTTAAGTTAGTTTGGAGTTCCATCTTTCTCTGTAATAAAAGTAAACAGAATGTGGGTGCTTGGGTGGCTCAGTCAGTTAAGCATCTGCCTTTGGCTCAGGTCATGATCCTGGGGTCCTGGGATCGAGCCCTGCATTGGGCTCCCTGCTCTGCGAGGAGCCTGCTTCTCCCTCTGCCTGCTGCTCCCCCTGCTTGTGCTCTCTCTCAAATAAATAAGTAAAATCCTTAAAAAAAAAAAAAAGTAAGAATTTTTGCTTTCTTTCCAATTATTCCAAAAGGATTCAATGGATATTCTTAGAATTTCTAAGAGATTTTCCTTAAGGATGAATCCAACCCAGGAAGAAACTTTTGAAAGACTTGTAGGAAATTAAATGGTTATATCTGTAATAGAAAATGTTTCTAAACCTTGACTGTGACATATGCCCCAGTCAAGTCAAAGAAAGAAGGAAGTAAAAAGCAGATTATGAATCGTAAGACTCAAAGATACAATCCTGGCACTCAGTTCTTAACAATTTGGCCATCTTCTGATTATTTCACCATGGAAGCTCTCAACATCATCCTTCCCTTGGAAGGTTTAGGATATAATGGCACCTTCAATCACACATGGAGAAAATAAGTAGATGTCTAGAACTCAGGTGGAATTAAAGTCCACTTACTTTGTGCATCTCTTTCTATGAGAAAAGAATCCTTCCAATTTTGTCAGTTCTGTTTTCCTTTGATTTTTACAGATTGTTCTGCTTTAGAACAGTCTACACATGCTGGTGGCAGGACACTCTGTGTCCCTTAACATAAACCTAACTCCATGAAAACCACAATTACTTTATGTCAACTTCTAGTCTGCAGTGTTGGTAAAAGTCTCAGGATGGAAGAGAGTCCGCTACTAGGTTGAGGAGTACAGGAGCCTAAAAAACAAGGACATGTAATAAAAGAGATCAGAGCAAAAGAAGTCATTAACTTCATGCCCTACTGGTAGGTTTTACATCAGTTTTTACTATATCTACTCATGAAAGAGTGGCATAAATAAACATTTTATTATCTGCTCCCTAACCTGGGGTGCTGTGTTAGAATGACATAAACTTTCCCTTTTAGATTATGTTTTGAATCAGAAACACTTCCAAATGTTAGACCAGGAAAGGATCCTGGATACCTAGCCCAAAGTTCTTTATTTTGTAAATGATTTAAAAGGTTCAGAAAAAAGTTTTCCTTTCCCAGGGTCATAAAGTTGATTGTTTTCAGAAGTGGGTTTAGAACTGAGGGTCCTGTTCTTCCAATTCCGTGCTTTGCCCATGAGTCTCCACAGTTTTTACTAAAAGCCCTGTCATAATCCTCCCTAAAACGCTGGTAGCCTAGACTTTCCTTTCAAAGACCATTGCTGAAAGCGCTAGCCCATGCCCAATCTTAGCACCTTAAAAGCACTGGGTTCTCAGCACCCCCAGTGCGAAGTTCACCATCACAAAGTGTTCCTCTCAGAGACATAGGAGGTCAGTCACTAAGCCAACATTGAGCAGCCTCGCCTGCCCCTTCTCCTGAGAACAGTATTCCCACAACATAAGAAATAGCTTTCTATTTCTTGTCCCTGTTTATTGAATGTGTCATTTTTCCATAGCTAAGATCTTCCCTGGTGTAAGGAACAGGCCCAATTTGGGATGCAAAAGAGTCCAAGTCTTCTCCATCATCTTTTCCTTATGCCTTATAATGGTCTGAAACTACAGGAGTTTCTCAGGGTAAAATCCAGAACTGGCCCCCACATATGCAGAGCAAAGAGAGACCACAGAAAGAGGCAGACCACTCCACATGGGGAAGTGGCAATTTTCATAAGCAGGGGAACTTACATAGGAGGCTTGTCTTGGGCAGCTTCAAGACAAGTAGATTTCTGCACCCACCTGCCATAATCTTGACAGGTTTGGTTTTTTTTAAGATTATATTTATTTATTTGACAGAGAGAGCACAAGCAGGAGAAGCAGCAGGCAGAGGGAAACAGAGAAGCAGATTCCCCGCCAACCAGGGAGCCCAACATGGGGCTCTATCCCAGGACCCTGGGATCATGGCCTGAGCCGAAAGCAGACTCTTGACTGAGCCACCCAGGTGCCCATCTTGAGAGTTTATATAGAGGCCTTAACTGGGTTCAGTCACATATACAGCCAAGATGGTCTCAACTCTCTCAAGGCTGGGTCCTTGAAGTAGCTCCCAGTGCAGGAACAGTAAGCTGAATATACATTCCAAGGACAGAGGAAGGCGTGGGGAGCCTCCTATTGCCCAGGGCCAGCTCACTGGTCAACCAGCGGTCACATCTTCTCCATGACTGCCTCCAACAATCAGAAGACAAATCCACAATGACTCACCAAAAATATGAGATGTAAATATAGGTAAGTCTAAATGAAACCATAAATAAATCCTAGGCCAAAATAAAAAATAAACAAATCTGTATTTGTTTATTAAGCTGTATATTTTATTGTACAGGATATGTTTTCTGAGTGATAAGACCAAAGAAGATACTATAATGGATATTACTTATCTTTGAAATGAGACTAATGAGCCCCTGCATGCCAAGAATATCTACCATTCATGGCCAGATCTCCAGTGGCACTGGAACATGTGAATTTGAAGCCTTCTCCAATGTTTACAGGACACATTACTTCTTCTCCCTGTAATTCTATTTCTAAACTTAGTCATATCCTCATCAGAATCTATAATAAAGGAAATACCCTATATTGGGGGCAACAATAGTTTCACTGATAAGAACAGATACTACACTCGATCTTAGCCAAAAGACCGAGAAGCGATTACAACAATAGTTGTAAACATATACTCTACAGCCAGATTTTCTAGGTTCGACCCCTACTAGCTACATAACCTTAGACAAGTTGGTTAACCTCTTCATGCCTCGGTTTCATTACCTATAAAATATAGACAGTGGCTACTTTTTAATTACTAAGTTAATTCAATTAATTAATGTGCAAGAAGCATTCAGAAAAGCGCCTAGCACATAGTAGGAGGTATATAAATTACTATGATGTCCTTCTTACCTCTGAGCACAATGACAACTACCTTCGAGTCACCTCTGTATGTGTGCAGGACACAGACAGTTCATGTTTGAGTCAATGATGCACGAATGAAGATCACGTCAATGACTTAAAAACAGTGCAGACTGCAGTATGGGTAGTAAGTCATTCCCAGTCGACTGACAGCTAAGCACTGATTCTTCATGACAGGAACCCAGCAAGTCCTTAACTTTGTGCTCTGGGCACAACATCCCCAAAGAGCTTCTTTAAGAGTCAGCAAAAATAACCTTAATATATAATCTGTCCTGGTGTACTCAGTTTATCGAACAGCTTGAACTTGGTGGAAAGGACTTTATTTTTCTCCAGTCACTGCTTTTAAGCATGTTCTGCTGAATCTCCATCTCTTGGTCCTTATTTCAGACAGACCCCATAGTCTCCAGATTCTTTCAGGTATATGAAAAAGCCCCATTTCCTTCATGGTGACTCCCATGCAGGGACTAAAAGTGGTTTGGTCCAGTCTAAATCTTATCTGATATCTAATTTAAAGCCTCTCCCCAGCTGCCTTCCCTCAGGGCTGCAATGGGGGTGAGGAGATTAGCCTGTCTTCCACCCCCCACCCCAGCCCCATCTTTCCTCCCCATCATTCTCCTCCCACTTCTGGCTTTTCCAGGGTCTGAGTTGAAGAAGATGAGATTAAAGGAAAGGTGTATTTTTTTTCTTTGCTTAATTACTTTGCATTTTAATTCTCCCTTGATTAATACTGACTGGCCATCAGTGACCTTTTTGGGGCAGATGTCCAAATACTAGCACTTTTGTGAGGTTCAGGGGAAGCGTCTTTAGGATTTTTGCAGGCACTCCATGCTGCACAGTTCCCAGACAAAAGTAATCTGGTTTTTGGCTTAGCTCTTAAAATTCTCCCTACTTCTAATGGAATATTTCCTCCCATCCCAACCTATTACTACAGTGTTCTCTTGCCTCAGCAAGATACCTCTTGGGACAAGGTGCTTTTAAGATAGCTTCTACCTTCCACAGCATTCTCTCAAGCCATGGCACACATGAACATCTTTTCCATGCCGAACGATGGAAAGGCAGGCTCCTCCCTGGTGCCTGCTCATTTTGTTCTGTTATTATGAGTACTCCATGTGTCATACCTTCAAAATCCCCCAGGCAGGAAGTGAGCCCCGGTCTCCACTTTCATGTATACCTCAGAGGTCAGGGAGCACCATGCAACTCTCTCAAGATCTCTCCCCCTTCTACTGGCAGTCCCAGGGAAGGCTTAAGGGCTTGTCATTTGGCCAGCTTCTAGCTGAAGAGAGAGATGCCAATTTCCTCTGATTTCAGGTACCCTCAATCTCTCCTTGCAGTTTCCTTGCAGCCTTGCCAGTTGGTTTGAAGGAGATGTCACCTTCCTGCACCTGAAGTGAATGGGCAAATGTCGTGGTCCTCCCGGCGAAGCCAACAGCTCACTACCTGTATGCATTCCCCGCTTCCCTCTGTGGGCTGGGATGAGTCAGAAGGTCAGGAAGCAAAGGAGTAAAGATCCCAGGACAAGCCTGGCCACAGTTTAGTAAGTGCACAAAGCATCTCACTGCTTCTATTATCTTCGTGCCAGGCACGAAATTGGGGCAGCATCACAAAATCAGCAAGGTTAGTATCTGAAATGTTCTGTAAAGGAAAGGAGGGCAATTCTTTACAGAGGTCAGTAATACAATATGAGAGAGGAGCCAAAAACTCATTCTGGTAAATAGGATTGAAAATGTCTATGAACCCCTTTCATCTACAGCAGAAGTCAGTCTGCCAAGAATAAACATTTGGGAAAATACTGAAGCAGTATCTTGATATTAAAGATAACGATACAATGCATATTTAATTAATTAAAATTGAGTTTGATCGACTGTCCTCTACTATATTATTATGAGCATTCAATTATATGCACTATTACTTCTGGAATTTTAGAAAATGGTCAGCTCTTTAGTTATTTTTCTCTTCATTAAGTTAAATTAATATACAATTCTTAGGTTTCTTCCTCTGCCCCAAGGCAAAAATTCTTAATTATTAAGAATTTTAATTTAGAAAGGTATAGCATAGGGGAATACAGTCAATGCTATTGTAATAGTGTCGCATGGTGACAGACGGGAGCTACGCTTGCGGTGAGCACAGCCTCATGCACAGACTTGGCAAATCACTGCTGTACACCTGAAACTCATGTAACGTGTGTCAACTATACTTCAATAAAAAATATTAATAAGAAAACTTTTTTAAAAGAATTTCAGAGATTATATTTTTACCACCTCAACTTTGTTATTCTCTAATTACCTATGAAATTTCAAAACATTCATTGATAAAAATTTTTGTTAGACTGACCCGATATCAAAATGATGTATAGGTTTTATATAAGTTCAATGTAGCTCAGCATTTATAGAAGCTCAAACAATTGTTAAGCCAAATGCCATGCCAAGTGACCAGAGAACTTTCCTTCCTTTCTCTCTCTCTCTCTCTTTTTTTCCTCCTTCCTTCTGATTTCCTTTTGGAGATTCCACTCTCCCTGTCTCTTCAAAATGTTGCTGCCTAGAAATGCTCCTAATTACATCTCTATTCTGTTTTCATCTAGGAACTAGATCAAATAAGATTCAGAATGGGTTCTTCTATCAGGAGGCATTAAAAGAAAAGTAAATTTCCACTGCTATCATTTATTCTTAATAGTGATACTCTTCTGTCCTTAAAAAGCATCTCTATCCCTGATCCCACCCCCTCATCACTCCTTTGTAATTTCTGTTACAAAAATGTGATCACAGGTATTTCTGATGGCCCAATATGAATACACATTTGAATTTTTCCATGGAAACACTGTTTCAGTTCAGTGCTGTTGAGACGACCAGAGACGTTAGAGGGGTGGCCTTGTGGATCCAACCACCTGTAATTGTTTCTGTAGGAAACAGTATAAAGATACAATTAGGAGCATATTTCCCACATGCATGCACACTCCCCCAACCCTAGTAGTGTTCAATGAAACTTTTGATTTTTTGCAGTCTTTTCATTCTAAAAAATTATACCCTCCTGTTTCAAGAAGTAATCTTGAACTGTTTCGTTGATGAATTCCTCTTTGCCACTTCTCTAGAATCTCTTTCTGCAACTCCGTGACTTTCAACTGGTATTCTGATGCTTTAATCTTTTCTCTCTTATTTTCCATTTCTGTTTTTTTGGTTTGGTTTGGTTTGGTTTGGTTTAACAGTTTTGCAGTACTTATAGAAAGAAATTTCTTAATTTTACTTCCAAATCTCATTTTGAGTATTTATAATTTTTGCCATGTTTTTTCTTAACTTTCAAGTTCTGTTTTGTTTTTGGACATTGATTTTGAAGCATCCTCTTCTTTTTATACATAAAATAGTTTTGTGCTTATCTTTCTGGGGATATTAATGATAATTTTAAAAAATGTTTTTCCACCAAACTGCACTTTTGTCTTGGTGTCTTTCATTTAGAAACTTTCCTCAGCTATCTGGTAATGTTCTGTGTCTTTTCATATTTACGAAAAGGAGCTAAAAAGCAGATGGAAGTTGTAAGCTTAAAGGCAGAACTTTGGTACCAAGAGTTTTATACTAGAGAGAACTGGAGGGCTGTTTACTATGGAATCAAGGTGTGGGTTGGGGGGATCTAGATATCAAACTACTTCTAAACAGGTTTCAAATAGTTCTTTTATTTAACTCTTATTACAGTATTTATGGTAGTATTTATAATAGTATTTCTATAACATCCTTTTTAGGGCTATCTCATATTCCATTTATACCATAATTTATTTAATCATTCTTCTGTATGGATATTTAGGTTATTTACAGTTTTTGTGATATTGGGAGCAAATATATGATGAACAGCCTTACAGCTAAATCTTTGTGTATACTCTCAATTATTTACTAAGTGTAAGATCCCAGCAAGGAATTACTAGACCAAAGGATTTACATATATATATCAGATCCATTACTGTGTTTGTGAGAAAGCAAACTACTTTTGATGTTATCCAAGACCAAACATTATCTGTATCTGGACCCCCTTAACTCTCTGAACCCTTTCCAACATTTCCTGTTCTAACACCTTATTCTGGCCTTGGTATGTACCATCCTGTTTTCCATCTCAGGGTATTTGCACATTCTGTTTCTTCTCTTTTCTGCCCCCCTCCTCTGTCTGGTACATGCCAGTTCATCTTTCAGTCTTAGCTCAGGTGTCTTCCCCGTGACAGCTTCCCTGATTCATCCAACCTGAGTCAATCATTCCCTTTTTCATGCCGTTGCCATCTCATATTTCTCTCTATTATGGACCATATAACACTGTATTGCATTATCTGCCTCATTTACAAAATTATATGAGCTACTCAAACTCAAAAATAATGTTTTATTTCACTATTAAATATTCTTCTGATCCACAAAGGAACTGATTTCTTATATTATGCTGAATGTTTTACATACTCTCATTAAATCCTTACAATCCGATGAGAAATCCATTATAATTTCTATTCCGCAGATGAGGAAACCTAACCTTAGAGAGGTTTAAGTATTTCTGCACGACACAGAGTTGATCAGCAGCAGAGCTGGGGTTCAACCCCAGGCCTACCGGTTTCCAAAGACAGTGTCTTTTCTTCTTTGCTCTTAAATAAATCAGTGTGTCCATCCTCCATGGATGTTCCTCCCCACACCTCCTATACTGGTTTTCTAGGGCTGCTGTAACAAATGACAACAAATCTGGTGTGTGAAAAACACAGAAATTAATTCTCACATCATTCTGGATCCCAAAAGTCTGAAATCAAATTGCCCATGGGCAGCACTCCCTTCCCAGGTTCTAGGGACAATCTCTTCCTTGCTTCTTCCAGCTTCAGGTACCTGGCTAGGGCTGCATCATTCAAATTTCTGCCTCTATTTTCACATGGTCTTCTCCTCCCCTTCTGTATCTCCCTGGCGTATCTCATATAAGGACACTTGTTGTCAGATTGAGGACCCATTCAGATAATTCAGGATGATCTCATTTTGAGATTATTAATTACATCTACAAAGACCCTTTTTATGAATAAGGTCATTCACCGGTTCTAGGACCTGGACATATTTTGGTGGGACAACCATTCAATCTACTACAACTCCATCCTCTTATTATCCCTTTGAAAAGAGCCAGCATTGTCTGGAAGAAAGACCTTGGCTTTAAAACAGATGGACTTGGATTCTAATTCTAGCTCTGCCTCCTACTGCCTTGTGACCTTTGATCAGTAACTGAAAACCATGAGCCCTTCCCTCACCTTTACAACTGAAATATTATTTATTTCATAGACTGGTTTGAAGATTAAATGAAATAAATCACCTAACACATAGTGGATAGAAATAACTGCTCATTCTCTCTCCACCTTTATATATAACCCCCCTCAGAGGCCAAATCACCAACTGATATGAGACTTTATTAAAAATCACTGAAAACAAAAGTTCAGTTTTTAAACACGACCATTGTTTGAACTCTGCACTCTGCTCTTGGTTAGTTTCTGTTTTCAATTTCCTTAGATCTGGTTCTCATTTTTATATAGGTAAAAGTCACATGGCTACACAGTCAAAATATGAAATTTGAAGTATTTTTGCATTTTTCTCAAGTAAAACTAATGAATATTTAAGAGATATATATTATGTGCCAGTTTATAAGCCTCAAAAAATGTGTTACTTTATAGATATACCTCATTTTTTTAAATCCCAAATCGCATTATCTAACTTGATCAACAACTCTATTCACCACCCTTAATACTGGACTTCTTTTGGTTATTTCCAAACTGGAACTTATCTTCAAAGAATGAATATTTGCTACTCCTGGGTATGTTCAAAAGAATGTGATAAGCAGCATAGTTGGGCAGAAAGAACAATAACAAGTGAATTGGAAGAACTCACTTCACATTCAATGTGTTATTACCAACTATTGGACCTAAGGTAAATCATAATCTCACCGAACCCATTTTTTCTTCTACAAAATAATGATGCAAGTATCTGCCTTGTGAACTTTTAGAGCTGCTGTTAATACATGCTCCCTGTAACAAAATACACAGATCCTGGACTGGGCTAGAAATAAAAAGTTGAGTCCGAAGAACAGAGACCCTGACCTTCCCAAGAGGACAGAATCAAAAAAATACTGTCTTTAAAAGCACTTAAACATTGTTTAAAATGTTATATGTTACTGGACCCTCGTCCTCCCAGTAATGATGGCCACCCTAGGATCATGGGAAAATACAGAACCCAATCTGAAGACTCTTTCTTAACTTTATGATCAGTCTTGGGAACGGGCAATACAGCACACCTGCCTGCTCAAAAGTTAATAAGAGCTAAACCTCCCAATTCATTGTATCACATTTCAAAATTCCCTTCCAGGCTAGCAATCCACATCCCCTATGCGACACTTTACAAATTCCCATTATAGTGTGTATGGGACTATCTGGAGGATATGTGTGAAGCTGTTGGTCTCCTTCCAGACCTCAGTGTCACCTGGTGGTCTGGTGGCCCCAGAAGCAGGTAGTGCTGGGCCAGGAGCACATGAAACCCTCCTTCTCTGGGTTAGACTGCAGCTCTTTCCTGCTTACTATTATTCAAGTGTCCTCCGCATAGTCCTGCAGATTATTACAAAATCTCACATAGAAGTTAAAGGAAAGGTAAAGAATTCTAACTATAACCTTTCCATTAGCACAAAAGCAAACTACAAAACATGTTAAGAAATGCAGGATAATAAAAGTTAAGGAGTGCGATAAATCCAAATATGACACTCCCCTAGAGTAATGAAGACAGAGGAATGCAGGCCAAACAATGAGATGGCTTCGAGATACGCCCTGCTAACTTCAAATTCATTTATCCCATTTGAACCCCATGAAAATAAAAAGCATAGTCATATCACAAGCAAGACTCGCCAGGCGCGCACAGCTAACTATATAGCCCAGCCTTCCCTGCGGTCAAGTATAGCCCTGTGACTGAGTTTCTAGCCAACAGAAAATGAGCAGAAGTTATGTGCAACACTTCCAGGCCTAGTCCACAGGCATCCTCCCAGCTGTCTGAAAGGAAGATAGCCCCTGCATGCCTTGTGCTATAGAAAGTGGAGTCTCCATTGGTCTGAGAATGAGGGCTATCTATTCACATGTTTACCCATCCAATGCCATCATAGGAACAAGAAAGAAATTTTCACTACATTTGAGACTTGACTTTGGGAATTAGGCTCCTCTAAGTAATAGACTTCAACAGCAATTCCTTGAAATAAAAACTTAAAAAGCATGTATTTTTTAAAAGATTTTATTTATTTATAAGAGAGAGAGAGAAAGAGGAAGAGAGCAGGAGCAGGAAAGGGGCAGAGGGAGAAGCAGACTCCTCACTGAGCAGGAAGCCTGATGCAGGACCCGATCCCAGAACCCTGAGATCATGACCTGAGCCGAAGGCAGCCACTCAACTTACTGAGCCACCCAGGTGCCCCTAAAAAGCATGTATTTTGAAAACATTTGATTCATGGTGGTGCCACTGAAGTTCTTAGAGGAAACAGCGAGCTTCGCAATCAGACAGACCTGAATCTGAGTCCATGTTTACCACCTGCTAGATTAATGATGTTGTTCAAGTTTCTCTAAGCCTCGGGGGTTTTTAAAATGTACAATATTGGGATATTAATAGGATCTATATCATAGTATTGCTGTTTATCTCAGTGCCTGGCACATAATAAGTGCTCAATAAAGTTAGCTGCCATTCAGGGTATATCCTTCCAGGTAAGTTTTTAAAGTTAAACTGTAACAGTCATCAGTGCTATTATGAAGTCATTCTGATTTTGCTTCCAGACAAAGGGTGGGACTGTACTTCCCTTCACATCCCTTAGAGTTATATGTACACATGTGATTTATTTTGACCAATGGACCGTGAGTGGAAATGACACACATCATTTCCAGGTGGAAGCTTTAAGAGTCAGCAGGCATTTAAAATGCTATCTCTTGGGGCGCCTGGGTGGCTCAGTGGGTTAAGCATCTGGCTCTTGGTTTCATCTCAGGTCATGATCTCAAGATCAAACCCTGTGTTGGGCTCTGCTCTCAGCACAGGGTCTGCTTGTCCCTCTCCCTCCGTTCACCCCCCAACTTGTGCGCATGCACATGTGGTCTCTCTCTCTCTTTCCCTCTCTCTCTCTGATAAATAAAATCTTAAAAAATATAAGAATAAATACAAATAAAATGCTCTCTCTCTCTCTCTCTTTTTCTGCCATACCAGTGGCAGTGATCCAGCTAGTGGCTCTTCTGTCAGCTCAGGTCATAGAATGAGGAAAGCACCAGCCAACTCACGCTGAATATCTAGCACGGCCAAGAAATAATCCTTGTTTTAAGCAACTAGAGATTTGGGGGTTTATTAATTACTAGCCCCTCTTGTCCTTTACGGGAATAAATATTCATATGGGTAAGTTAGATTTTTAAAATAGTTTCATTATTTTATAGCAATCTCTAATAATAATAGCTGACAATTACAGAGTACTCACCATATTGCAAGAACTGCTATGTCCTTTTCTGTGTTAACTCATCCGTTTTCACAATAACCCAGTGAGATACCGGCAGTATTCTTATCCCCACTTAGTATGCACAGAAGAGTTAAGCAACTTGACCAAAGTCACACGTACTAGAAGCCAGCTTTTAAAACAGCCTATCTGCATCTTGTGGCTGTATTATTCACCTTGCGTCCCCCGCTGCCTAAGCGGATGCTGTGGTGTGCCTCCCATATCCGGGCGTCAGGACTAGATTCATTTTATCAGCCAGAATCACTGCCGGTCGATGGGCTAGCTCCAAACACAGTCCCTCCCTGGGACTCGCCCTCAGGCAATGAGAGCTGCTCCCACCCCCACCTCACCCCTCCCCAACCAAGTGAGCCGCCCTGAAGGGACGGGCAGGAACTACTGCCATTTGCCTGGCAGTTCAATTTCTCCCTTTGCCTTTTCCTCCTTTCCTCACCCCCACTGTTCCCCAAAGCATTCCCCAACAACCGTCTTCATCTAAATCCATCTCCATGTGCTTCCCAGGGAACCAGAACAATGCTCCCTCTAGATTCCTACATGCGTACTGAAATATACACTGATTACGTATTAACTCAGTGCACAATTAATTGCCAAATGACTGTTGTAGACCACGTGAATTTGGGGAAAGAAAAGATCATTAGGCTGTCAGGAGAGGACTAGAATGATGAAACCTCTCACAAGCTAATGGAGATGTGGAACCTTCTACTTTCTCAACTGAATGCAGCACACTTCACTTCTCATAAATGTCACCTGTAGTTATTTAGATCCAGGAAAAAAAGCCAAAAAAAAAAAAAAAAAAAAGAACCACATAGTTTGTATACAACAAATGATAGTTGGTCTTTATTATGACATTTATTCATCCTTGTAAGTAGAAATGGAATATTGTCTCAAGGTTACACAACGCATGAGCTGGCACTCTTCATCTCTTTCATGAAGACAGATGTCTCAAGAGACTAGAAGCCATGTATCTTTATTGTACCAAATATTACGTATCTCTGCGTTTCAGTTATACATAAGAATACTATTGAAAATTGATGTCTTAAATTGATTTTGATTTCTAATAATGAGAACCTAAAATTTAAATCATAACCCATCAGCTCTCCCCTGCACATCTTAACTTACTTGATGTCTAATTCCAAAAAAATTTAAAGTGATTCGAGTACTACTTCTGGTGTATTTCTTTTACTACAATTGAATTTTTGTCACAATTTAAGCTCTGCTACAATATCTGTGGTCTGCATTTCGTCAAAGGAGAAATACATGTTGTAAAACTTGAAACAAATAAGCAGTTCATAGAAGTAGTTACAAAACAGGCTAAATTACAAAACCAAAAACGTCTAAGTAGTGGGGCGCCTGGGTGGCACGGCGGTTAAGCGTCTGCCTTAGGCTCAGGGCGTGATCCCGGCGTTACGGGATCAAGCCCCACATCAGGCTCCTCCGCTATGAGCCTGCTTCTTCCTCTCCCACTCCCCCTGCTTGTGTTCCCTCTCTCGCTGGCTGTCTCTATCTGTCAGGTAAATAAATAAAAATAAAATCTTTAAAAAAAAAAAGTCTAAGCAGATGTATGCAATTTAAGATAAACACTGTCCACTTTACCTTGGTAAATGCGTATCTTATGCACTGTACTCTCTGCTTAAATATCTTTACTACATATGGATATAGATTAAGGACTAATGTTATATAGAATTCAGGAGAAATTAAATTATTATATTTTCTTCTCTATCGATTGTCCTAGTCTGTTCAGGCTACTGTGCATCCCATTGACTGGATGGCTTAAATAATAGAAATGTATTTCTCACAGTTCTGGAGCTGGAAGTCTAAGATCAGGATACCAGTGTGGTTGGGTTCTGGTGAGAGTTCTCTTCCTGGTTTGCTGATGGGCATCTTCTCCGTGGATCTTCACATGGCAGGGAGAGAGAGAATGCAAAGTCTTTTGTGTCTCTTCTAAAAGGGCTCAAATCCCATGATGAAGTTTCCACCCTCATGATTTAATTACTGCCCAAACGTCCCCCCTCTGAATACCAACATATCCGTATTAAACACAGGAATTTGAGGGGGGGAGGGACAAACAAATATTGAGCCCTTAGACGGTATTTATTCTTAGTCTTCACGTAACCAAAGAAGCTTGAATTCAACAGTGAAGACTTTAAATTGAGTAGCTTATATGGTCCATAGAATTTTAAAAAGAGTAAATCAGCGTGAAGCTTGCATTTACAAAACAGGCAACAAGGTCCTTTGTTACCACCATTTCAAAATGTAAATAAGAATTATATTCTTTATTGGCTGCTTTAATTTTGTTGAATGTACATTAAATTATGTTAATGCTTCAGAGGGGACATATTTTTGCATTCATATTACTACCCATTGAACAATTGCTTTATTTTCACAGAATTACAGATAGAAATAGAAAATATGCACCCTGTAAATTAGAGAAGTACTTGAAAGTAACCCCTTGGAGGAAGCAAGGAAAGAACAGCCAGAAAGAGGGGAAATACTAAATTACAGGATATTTTCAGAGACATACAATCTTTGAAAAAATTGCAAGTGACTGAGACAATTCAAACTAATCAAAGAACTACCATAATAGGGGCTCTTATGAGATTTGGTTTAATGCCTGGACAAGAATTCTCTAAAGTTAGCATATCAATTATTTTCAGGTAAACAGTTGCTTTTTCACCAGCTTAAGGGTACACAAAAATAATTTGTTTACTGAAATAATTTATAAATCTGCCCTCAGCAATCGTATTTTATGTTTTAACTCGGACATATTAAGGCAGAGTTTGCTCCTTGCTCCCAGGTGCTATGCCTTCCATTTAGCTAACCCACAGGTCCGCACGTTTGTGCTATCGACTGCTAGACTTCCTCTGCCTCTGTGTTATCTGAAAGACACTTTATTCAGTTAATGCTTCTTCTATCAAAATAAATTTTGTTATCAACATGCCTAAGCATCTCTATTAAAATGTCTAATTTAAAACAAGGGTTTATAAGACCATCTGCCTGAATGGATAAAGAAGATGTGGTGTGTGTATGTATGTGTGTATATATATATATATAATGGAATATTACTCAGCCATCAGAAAGGATGACTACTTACCAATTACATCAACGTGGATGGAACTGGAGGGTATTATGCTGAGTGAAATAAGTCAATCGGAGAGAGACATTTATCGTATGGTTTCATTCACATGTGGAATATAAGAAACAGCATAGAGGACCATAGGGTAAGGGAGGAAAAACTGAATGGGAAGTCATCAGAGAGGGAGAAAAATCATGAGAGATTCTTAACTTTAGGAAACTGAGGGTTGCTGGAGGGGTGGAGGATGGGGGGCCTGGGGTACCTGGTGATGGGCATTAAGGAGGGCATGTGATATGATGAACACTGGGTGTTATATGCAACTGATGAATTACTGAACTCTACATCTAAAACTAATGATGTACTATATATGTTGGCTACTTGAATTTAAATAAAATAAATAAAATAAAAAATAAAATACCACCTACCTAAATATAACAGGTGTTTTCCTTACTATATTTTACATCTCATGAATAATAATATTTTAATCCAATCCTGGGATTGCCCAGGACAGAGTAGTTCAAATGCAGTGCAGTAGACTCCAAACAGAGAGTATCTCAAAACGTGTTCCTGACTCTCAACCAGGCACATTCACCAACAATGAACCCTGAGACAGAATAAATGAAAGTAAGAATAGTAAGAATGACTGTAGGAAATATTTTTGGTGGGGCGCCTGGGTGGCTCAGTCGTTAAGTGTCTGCCTTTGGCTCAGGTCATGATCCCAGGGTCCTGGGATCAAGCCCTGCATCGGGCTCCCTGCTCAGCAGGAAACCTGCTTCTCCCTCTCCCACTCCCCCTGCTGGTGTTCCCTCTCTCGCTGTGTCTCCCTCTGTCCAATAAATAAATAGAATCTTTAAAAAAAAAAAAAAAAGAAAGGAAATATCTTTGGTTAAGAGGATATATTAAACAGAAAAGTAATTTATTTTGCAAAAAAAAAAGAGTGACAAAATAGTTTCTTCTCAAAATAGTTATTAGCAGTATTAAACTTCATTAATTTTTTCAAATTATTACAAATTCTCAATAAAAAAGGTAAATCTTCAAGATTGTATTGCAGTACACAGTATAGAGAACATGGTAATAATCAGGTGTGCATCTTATTTCCTATAATAAAGTTACTCTACATAATAATTTCAGAGGATAATATGGCATATTGGTTCAGAACATAGGCTCTAGAGCCAGATTATCTGAGTTCAAATCTTTTTTTTTTTTTTTTAAGATTTATTTACTTGAGGGGCGCCTGGGTGGCACAGCGGTTAAGCGTTTGCCTTCGGCTCAGGGCGTGATCCCGGCGTTATGGGATCGAGCCCCACATCAGGCTCCTCCGCTATGAGCCTGCTTCTTCCTCTCCCACTCCCCCTGCTTGTGTTCCCTCTCTCGCTGGCTGTCTCTATCCCTGTCAAATAAAAAAAAAAAAAAAAAGATTTATTTACTTGAGAGAGAGAACTTGTGCTAACGCACACGAGTGGAGGGGGTGGGGTAGAGAGAGAAGGACAGAAGCAGTCTCTGCACTGAGTGTGGAGCCCAGGACACTGAGATCATGACCTGAGCTGAAATCAAGAGTCCAGTGCTTAAACTAAGCCACCCAGGCACCCCTTGAGTTCCAATCTTGACTTCACTTTCTAGCTGTGTGGCCTTGAGCCATTTACCTAACTCTCTGGGGCTCAGATTCCTCATCTAATAAATGGAGATGATCATATTTATAAATACCTCATAGGACTGATACAAAAGTTAATGTAGTCATACTTAGAGAGCAATCGAACAGTAGTTAGCACAGGGTAATTACTCAAAAAGCATTAACTACCCAGGTTTGCCAGTTAATTTTTCCATGCTGAAGTTGACTTATAAATTCCCCAGATTGTGTGTCCTAGTTTAGACATTCATATAATCTATTATGTGTACATGTAATGTTTTTAAAGCTTCCTACCATTGAAAAAATGTGTATATAATATCTGGACATCAAAAGAAAAAAATGAGGTGATTTTTTTTTGAAAGCTTGGTATTATAAAGAATTGTGACCTACTTACTTTTGGTCTTTGAATAACCCAGCCTTTCGTACCTGAAGTTTAGAACATAAGAAATGCCACACTGAGTTGTACCCTTAGCTTTTTGAGCTCATCACTCTTTCTTTGACAATGGTACCTAGAAGAAGCCTCCGGGGAAAATAAGGCTACCCTCCATACAGCCAAACTAAAACATTCAGGAATGTATACCAACAACACTGTATTCCTCCCCTTGGACACAAGGACGTATCATTCATTAATTTATGCCAGTCCTTCTTAAATCATGCTCCATTTTTAATCTATTCCATTCTATGAGGACGGCAAGCTAATAGATGAATAGTTCCTTTTATAATTATCCTGAAAACTCTACTTCACTAAGTGCCTTTTTGTTCTAGAATTCTACAAATAAGGAAATTAACATTAGAGTGATAAGAAGAGTCATATACATAGCATATGAGTTGAAAGACATTCTAGATATTTTGAATTTAATTCCTAGAGAACTTAATTAATCCAATGAAACCTATAGGAATGTTTGTTTCTGAAAACCCAGTTACAGTCACAATCCTCCTTATTCAGATCAATGAACTCTCCATCCGGCCAATGAAAATACTAAGACATTTGCAGTTTATAGAAGCAATGGATCTTTCCTGAGCATAGTTTCTTATTTTATTTGCTCTAACTTCTCTATCTGCTCATCAATATACACTAATTAGCTTTTTACATTTCTGTACTTGAGAGATGTTACATAAATAAGTATATAAAAAGGCTTCTTATTTCTACTTCTTTAAGGTATAGGATAATTACTTCCATAAATCTAAATTTTTTAAAGATTTTATTTATTGGAGAGAGAGAGAGAGAGTGCAAGAGTGGGAGAGAGTGTGAGCAGAGGAGTGGGGTTGGAGGGAGAGGCAGATGGAGAGGGAGAGACAGACTCTCTGCTGAGCAGGGAGCCTGATGTGGGGCTGGATCCCAGGCCACTGAGATCATGACCTGAGCTGAAGGCATATGCTTAACCAACTGAGCCACCCGGGCACCCCCATAAATCTAAATTTTTAAAAAGTAGTTTCAACATAGGTTCAGATATTCCTATAAGTAAATAATGTTGGGTGATTATTACGTGTTTAATGTTTATAGTTGCACTGTATACCAGTAATGGACTAGAGTACCATATATCCCTTAAATTTATTTATTTTTTTTTTAAAGATTTTATTTATTTATTCGACAGAGAGAGACAGCCAGTGAGAGAGGGAACACAAGCAGGGGGAGTGGGAGAGGAAGAAGCAGGCTCATAGCGGAAGAGCCTGATGTGGGACTCGATCCCGTAACGCCGGGATCACGCCCTGAGCCGAAGGCAGACGATTAACCACTGTGCCACCCAGGCGCCCCAATATCCCTTAAATTTAAAGGTGGGCTTTTTTTTTTTTGTATTTGTAACATTCCTAATTTTATAAACCAAAATAAGCAGCCCATCTTCTACCTTTTTTCCTTCAAATGCATAAATCAAGAAAATAGAGCTTTAATAAATACTATTTATAAAGAACATTGTTAGGCCCTAATTTTTTTCAGAATCTTGTCCTAAAGATAGTGTGACAAAAGTTAACTTAAATTTATCATATGACCTTGCACTTGGACCCCCGCCAGGAATTTACTCAAGAGAAATGAAAATATATGTCCACTCAAAGATGTGATGTGTATATTCATGGCAGCATTACTTTTATTAAGCAAAAAGTAGAAACAATCCAAATGTTGGTAAACTGGTGAACGGTGATACATCCATACAACGGCACACTGTTCAGCAATAAAAAGGAATAAAGTATCAATACGAGCTACAACATGGATGAGCCTCAAAAATATTACGCTAAGTAAAAAAAAAAAAAAAAAGCCATACGCAAAAGACCACATTTTCCATATGATTCCATATTCACAAGACTCCATTTACATGAAATGCCCATAAAAGGGGAATCTATGACATAGAGAGAGATTAGTGATCTGTTGTCTGGGGTAGGGGTGAGAATGAGGAATGACTACAAATGTGCACTAAGCAGTCTTTATGGGGTATTCCTAGAGAACTCTGTTCTGTCCCCATCAACTTATGCTTGGATAGGCCTCAAAACTGCCTGCAAGGGCAGGGCAGGGCACTAGTTGCTTTTGGTTACACGCTTGAATGAGGAGGAAGAAATGCACGTGGGTTTCAAGTCCATAATGACGTGGTACTGCTCTTTTCCCTAATATTGTGATAACAATCAGTTACAGCAGTCCAACCGCAGGAAATAGCCCTATCACTTCTCAGCTCTGAATTTATCAAACTCCAAACACCTACATGCAAACCTCTCAACTTAGTATAAATAACCCAACTGGTTTGACACAGGTGCAAACCACAAGTGCGTTCCCAAAGAGAACCTCTCCTTCCCCGCCTCCCTCCCTTCCTTTCTTCTTTACGTCCTGTGAATATTTATTGAACACCTCTATATTTCAGACACGTTCATAGATGCTGGGGATACAGACAAAATTATTTGCAATGACGGAACTTACATTTTAGCAAATCCTTGTATTAGTGATCTATTGCTGTGCAACAGTATTACCCCACATGTAGCACCATTAGAAAACACACATTCTTCATCTCACAGATTCTTTGGGTCAGGAGTGTGAGCAGAGCTTAGCTGGGTCTTCGGCCAAGCTGCAAGCAAGGTGTTGGTCAAGGCTGCACTCTCATCTGAGATTCAGGCAGGGAAAGATCTGCTTCCTTGCCCCTGTGATTGTGGGCAGCATGCAGTTCCTTGTCGGCTGCTCGACTAAGGGCCTGTTTCTCATCGTTTGTTGATCATCGTCTGCACTCAAGTTTCTTGCCATGTGACTCCCTTCATGGGCAGTATACAGCATGGCAGCTTGCTTCTTCAAAGCCAGTAAAGGTGACAGAATTTCCTCACAGGATAGGATTGCCATCTTACATAACCACACCCACGTAATCATGTCCATCCATTGCTTTTGCCATATTCCATTGAACAGAAGCAAGGCATAGATCCCACCCACACTTAAGGGTAAGTGACTGCATAAAATCATAAAAACTGGGAGGTGAGGCTTATGGGGGAGGGGACCCTACAATCTATCTGCAACATTCCACCCACTGGTCCCCAATGATTTATGTTTTTCATGCGTAAAATACACTTATCCTATCACAAGTCCCTCTGGAGTCCCATCCCATCTGCATAAAGTTTAGAATCTCATCATCTAAACCTAGTGTAGGTGATGCTGAAGTTCTTTAGGTTCATCTGTCAATCCATAAACTAAAGGGACAAGTTATCTGCTCTCCCTACAGACACAACATACAATTGTTGAACAGGTATAAAAAAATTTCTATACGTACAGACATTTCTGTTCAAAAATGGGGCAATAGAAGGAATGAGAAAGTCAGTGGTCCATAGCAATTCTGAAATCCAGCCAGTCAAATGTCATGAGTCCTTTAACTAGGCTTCAAAGCCTCTTTCACTTTTTACTCTCTGTGCCCTTCAGGCCAAGCTACTATTGTTTTGTTGTTTTTGCTAACACAATTCTCTCAAACATTTTGTGGGTGTCTGTGAGTTTCATTGAAATTCACTACACCAGAGAAAGGGCCAATGCACTTAAGCTTCTTGGAGGCCCATAATTTGATAAAAAAATTCCATGGCACACAACTTTAATCTCTTGAAAGGCCCTTTATGTCACTGAAGATAACGTGAGTCCTTCGGTCTTTCTGAGGTTTTAACAAAAGTCTGTACAATCACATCCTCATCTTTTCTTCTAGATCTTGCATTTGTGACAGCACTTTGAGCCATTCCTCAAATATAGTGTCTTTTGCCTCTGGAGAGGCTGAACACTTTCCAGATCATCAAGCCCTGGGTCCTACTTAACAGTTCTTTCCTCAGTTTATCTCCCTCCTCATTTATACTCATAAGCAGCAAGAAGAAACAGGTGATATTTTCAACACTTTCCTTAAAAATTTCCTTAGTTGGATAACTAAGAGCATCTTACACTTACAAGTTCTTTTTACCACATAATTACAGGAGACAATTTTGCTCCAATTTTTGCCATTACATAGCAAGGATTCCTCTTGCTCCCATTTCTAATAACATATTCCCCACTTCCTTATGAACTCTTAACCAGCAACATCATTAAAGTCCAAATTTCTATGAACAACTGGTTGCAGGCAATTCAGGCTTTCTAGACCATGCTCCTCAATTTTTTTCCAGCCTCTACCCACTGCTCCGTTCCAAAGTTACTCCTACATTTTCAGGTATTTTCTTTGTCATCACCCTACTCCTAGTACTAAAATCTGTTTTATCTACCTATTACCACAAACTTAATACCTTAAAAAAAACATTTTATTATCTCACAGTTTCTGTGGGTCATGAGTCTGAGTACAGCTTAGCTGAGTATTCTGCAAGGCTATAATCAAGGTGTCAGCCTGGTAATCTCATCTGGAGTTTGCACGGGGAAGGATCCACTTCTTTGCTCATATGGCTATTAGTGGTACTTAGTAGTTTCTGTGTTGCCACCCTAAGGTTCACGTTTCTTGCCATGTGGACTTCTTACAACAGTGTGGTTTGCTTCTTCAAAGTTAACAAGACAGAGAGTATCTTCACAAGATAGGCATTACAAACTTATGTAATGCATGATATCCACGTAATCACATATATCCCATCACCTCTTCCATATTCTATTGGTTAGAAACAAGTCATGGGTTATGCCCACACTCAAGGGGAGAAGACTTGGTATCCTTGGTAAAAACCAAGAGGTGGGAATCTTGGAATGGCCCTAGAAGCTGTCCACCACATACCAGAACAAGGCTACCCCAACAGAATCAATGAAACTTTAACCAGAATCTACTTTCCATTTCTTCTCTATCCTCATTCTGTAGGGTTTAACATATTATTTAAAGTTTCTCAAATCAGTTTCCATATTTGTGAAACAACCCTTCTTCTCCTCTTCACCTCACAGATACATCAAGAAAAATGATAAGAATAGTAGAAAATGGGCGCTTGGGTGGCTCAGTTGGTTAAGTGTCTGCCTTCAGCTCAGGTCATGATCCCAGGGTCCTGGGATCCTGGGATCAAGCCCACATCAGGCTCCCTGCTCAGCAGAGGAATCTGCTTCTCCAACTCTCTCCTCCTGCCCCTGCTCCTGTGTTCCCTCTCTCTCTCATTCACTCTCTCAAATAAATAAAATCTTAAAAAAAAAATAGAAAATGTAACAGTATTGTAGAAATTAAAAACTACCAAAAAAAATCACAGATTATAATTCAGAGATTTGAGCCCAATGAAAATGGGAAGAAATTCACCAGGATGAAGCAGGTATAAAAAATGGGCTAAGGACATTTATATACAAAAGTGTCATATTGGCTTTCCTTATTTTAAAATCAATTCAATTGAGAAAATTCTTAAGATTGAGAATAAGCATAAAGATATTTTATATAATTATCTTAGAAGTGCATTGTGTTTTTTAAAAAATGTTTAGTATTAGTAAAATTATAAATGATAATATAGATACTATGATAATGATGCCTATATACTTGTGCTTTCACTATTTTATTATTCATGCCTTTCCATGCTGCGTGAGGAAAAATGTTTTAATTAAACAATCTCCTACAATTGAGATAATGCAGGTAACATCCAGCATGATTTAAGTCTATATACCACTGCATTAAATAGTGATGACTTTAGTGTGGTATTTTGCTGTTAACTATTAAACTAAATTGCTTCTTAGTGTCCTTTTTGATGTTAAAAATATTAAATACCATGAGATAAATTTTGCTTGAGTTTGGTTTTAAACATTATTTACCAACCATAAGTAATAACTGTGTCCCATGCAACATTCTAATTGCTTTACATATATCAGCTCATTTAATCCCCACAACAACTAGATTAAGGCACATGCTATTTAATTGTCATTTTCCAGATGAGGTAACCACATAAAGGGATTAAGGAACTTGCTCAACTTCAGAGAGCTGATAAGTGGTGAATTTGGATTCAAACCCAGACATCTCATTTCGAAGTCCATGCTCTTAACCACGTCACAGCTGTCACTCTTAACAGGGGTTGCATAAAGATTAATATTTGACGTATGTTAGGAAGATGAAAAGTGCTCTAAATAATCACATAGTTTTGTATATTGTATTCAGTTTCAAATGAATGGGTGAACCAGGGCCCAAGTGCAGCAATTTATTTAAATAAGCCAGAAAAACAATATAAAATATTATTCACTGAGACACTGAGTAAAGGTTGCTTAAATTGGGGCATTGAAGAAAGTTTGCTTAAATTGGGGATCCTAGATGGCAGTCCGAAAGGATATTTTGAAGGAAAAATAATGACTAAGACAAGTTTACTCTTGGGAGGTGGAGAAAATCCCACCACACAAAAACAAAAGATCATTATCTGCTTAAGAATTTTTAATACCAAGATTTAACTTAGAGCATGCTCAAAGAAATCCATAACTAAAGCATTACATTAGAAAATATACATTTTAAATGATATTTCTTAAAGTGGGATTATATTATTTCAAATTAACCTAGAGTAAGATGGAAATTTTCCTTATCCTTATTAAGTTGATTGTCCATCAATAACTTCAACAGAAAAATGAACACAAGAGTACCTGGAGGCAGACGCAATGACTGCACCTAGAATCTAGTAAATACCACAGGTCATTTTACCTCCTGCTGCTGTGGCTAGACCCCATATCCTGCATAATGAGCTAACTTCTTTGTCTCTCAATTTCTCAGTCTTCTTAAACCAATGAGATTATTTGCAAAACCTACAACATGCTCGTTATGAATTGCAAACACCCTGCAAGAAGCCCATCTACTATGTGCAAAGATTTCTACCCAGCTGCACACATAACCCCCCCCAAATATGAAAAAGGAAAAAAAGAAGAAAGAAGGAAAGCAAAAAAGCAATCTAGCAGTTTCTATCTCTTATCAGGGCATTAATTGTCAACTTGACAATGTAGTAAGTTATTATCTCAGAGCTACTGAGGTTAAGTACAGAAATTTTTTTGCCATTTTATTCATTTTTATTTTATTTTATTTTATTTTTATTCAGGTATAATTAACATATAGTGTTACATTAGTTTCAGGGGTACAATATAATGAGTCATCAATTCTATACATTACTTAGTGCTCATAAACATAAGTGTGCTCTTAACCCCCTTTATCTAATCCCCCCTCCCCTCCTGCAACCACCAGTTTGTTCTCCACATTTAAGTGTCTGTTTATCTGTTTGTCTCTCTCTTTTTTGTGTGTGTGGTTTCTTATATTCCATATACAAGTCAAATCATAGGATATTTGTCTTTCTTAGTCTGACTTATTTCACTTAGCATTTTACTCTCTAGGTCCACCCATGTTATTGCAAATAACAAGATCTCATTCTTTTTTATGGCTGAGTAATATGCCATTTTATATACACATCCCATCTTCTCCCCAAAATGGTGAAACAAAAAAGCAAAACTAGTATGAAAGTGATTTAAATCAAATGTCCTGAAGTCTCCCAGCTCCCTTGATAGAATCTCTAATTCCTTTAGGTTCTAGTCCCCATTCTATCTTCTGTGGTAAGTCCAGTGTCCTAATATTGCTGAGGATTCTCAGAGCAGAGCAGAATGGGAATCTGGAAGAAAAGGAAAATCTCTCCAACCTCTCCCTTTATATTTGCTGCCCCTGCTTAATTTCTGATTGCTACTCACTCTCTAAGCTTCATCTAGCTAGCCCCTTTCCTTACGATTTTGCCCCACCTTAGACATTACCCAAATTAAAAGTAACACAAGGATATTATGTGTAAAAAATTTCACTCAATATTTAATAAAAAACAATAAGTATAACGTAGAATAGGAAACAACTTTAAATTTTATACCATACATTACTGTTCCAAAAAATTCACCTCCAGTACTGACCACAGGGTATCTCTTACTAACAAATCCATCCTTACTTACTTTGCTCCATTCTGCTAGGGCCCTCCTCCCATAAAACTTTATTCTATTTTTTCCAGTTCCAGTGACAACCAAAGAAAGAGCACACATTTTAAAAATATGGTTCTCTCTCAATTGTCAAAGATCAAATTCTTAGACCTCCATCCCCCATCAATTTTTGCAAATAGAATACTGGAAAGTATAAAGCAGTGAGTTCAACTCATATGAAAATTTATTTTCTTTCCTCTTCGAAACAAATGTAGGTTATGTGGATGTTTTTCTTTACATCCGAATGTAAGAATGAGAATTCTCTCCAGATGCTCATGCGCTCATACATGTGCGACACACACACACACACGCGCACACACACACGCACACACACACAGAGTATTCTATGGTGGAAAAAATATATTCCTTCTGTAGAAAAAAGCACAATATTTGGGAAAAGATAAATCTGGGTTCAAACCCAGCCTTTGTCACTTGGTAGCTATATGGCCTTGTTCAAACTCCTAATATCATTGACTCTCAGGTAGAAAAACCTCTCCCTCACAGTGTTGGCTTGGGGATTATAAAGGACAATGTATGATAAGTGATTTTCCTAAAGCATTTGAGCAATAAATATTAGTCTCCTTCAGCTTTTAGGAGAAAAAGTATTAAAATGTGTGTTGTGGGGGCGCCTGGGTGGCTCAGTCGTTAAGCGTCTGCCTTCGGCTCAGGGCGTGATCCCAGAGTCCTGGGATCGAGCCCCACATCAGGCTCCTCCGCTAGGAGCCTGCTTCTTCCTCTCCCACTCCCCCTGCTTGTGTTCCCTCTCTCGCTGGCTGTCTCTCTATGTCAAATTAATAAATAAAATCTTTTAAAAAAAATAAAAATAAAATAAAATGTGTGTTGTGTTTATAATATTTTCAAAGTCATTTTCCTTTCTTCTTTATTTTTTTAAGTTCCTTTCATTAAGCCCATTGCAAAATACTATCAGAAATTTCTTAGTAATACTAAACCTTGCTTTTGAAAACATTATGCCTCCTTCCACAGGATGGATATCAAATTCAAAAAACCTGAAATTCACAAAAAAAGAATAAATACGAATCCAAAATTTTTTGTAATGTACGGTCACCAGACCAGAACTCATTTGTGGTATTCATTTATCTCAAACTACTGGATACCACCAGCCAAATATGAATTGAAGTGTTCTTCTGAAACACCTACAAGGCAAAGCAGTGAGGCTGAAAAGACGTATTGGCTTGGTTCTGGGCTGTTCTTTGCCAAGAGAAGCTGCTACAGAGGTTGCTTTTGTGGACTTTTTAAAGCCTTCACACTTTATCTTGACCAAAATTTATGATCTACATGTGCCAATTGGAATGGCCAAAAATTCCAGAACATTTAGTAAATAAAATAAAAACCCAAAAGTATTCACAGATGTTTAATACCAAATATAAAATAAGTGTGGCTGATACTAATATTTTTAGTTGGTCAAAGAATTCTACTTAAAACTTCAACTTCAAGGGTGCTCATTGTATAAATTATAAAACCTGCACATAAAGGAATATTTAGCATCAATTTAAAAAGAGCATTAGAAAGATAAAAGCCAATAGAGACATTTCTTTAAAATATGTTAATAAAAAAAGCAAGTGCATAGCAGTGGGTATAGTACTCTCATATAAATTTTCCAAAATTTAGTTAAATATATAAAGTGAAAGAGAGAATTTTATAATGTTTGAAATTTTATCTTGTGCCACTATTTTTAAATAAAATAAAAATTCATCAGAACTGAACTATTATAGTTACAGATATTGTTACACCATAAATCAAATGGGATTTCTCATACTGGAAACTAAGAGTAATGAGGAGTTGGATAATTTGTGGAAACTACTGATTCAGTATTTTTCAAAAAGAATTTGTGTAATTCACATAAGGTACGGCCCTTCTAGAACCAACCAAAAAAGAAATATCGAAAGCTTAGATTTAAATTTTAGAACTCTCATAATTATCACCAAGCTACCCAGAAACAAATTAAAATTTGTATTCCAATTTACATATTCAATATTTTCCAGAAGTGAATAATTCCGTATTTTCCCTTTTTCAAAAATTTTTATTTATTTGAGAGAGAAAGAGCACGCGAGTGGGGAGTGCGGGGGCAGAGGGAGAAGCAGACTCCCCGCTGAGTAGGGAGCTAGTCACTGGGCTCAATCCCAGAACTCTGGGATCATGACCTGAGCAGAAGGCAGACACTTAACCAACTGAGCCACCCAGGCACCCCTATTTATATTCATTTTATAATGTAAATTAATTTTCTTAACACTCCAAAAAATGTTTTTTCAAATGTTCTACTTTCTGTTCTGCAAAATGAGGAGAAAGGACCTTTCCCATACCATTAGAAAAATTACCAATAAAGAGCTTCCAAATCTTTGGAAAAGAGCTACTAAGATTAACATGGAACAACTATAAATCAAGATAACTTGACAAATGATTATAAAAAGCTTCAAGATTTCCATGTCATTGTCATCTTCTCCTTTAGATCATACCCTTCATTTATTTATTCATTCACTCATGTCCAACAAAAAATGAACAAAATAGAGTACCTGACCTCAGTGAGAGAGAAAATAAACATATATCTAAAGCCCGAGACTGAGATGTGATGTCAAGTAAATTAAAAAGAGTGCGATATATGCAAATATTAAATCATTATGTTGTACACCTAAAACTAATTATAATGTTATATGTCAATTTTACCCATTTGTGGGTAATACACCTCAATTTTTAAAGAAAGGAAAACAATGTAAAAGAGTAAAGAAATCACTTCTAGTCAAGAAGGGACAGGTTTACCCTCAAATCTCTAATTTGAAATAACAACAGAAAAAAAAAAACAGACAAAATATATCAACGATGGTTTTCAAAATACTGGACATCAGGCGAAGAAGGACAGTGATCCCAGTGAGACAAAAAATAAACTAAGTAATTAATATGACTGTCCCAGATATATGGCCTTCCGAGAATTTCCAGATCACAGAACAGAGAAGGAACCCAAGCAGAGCCTGATGGACAACCTGGCTAGAGATGGAGCTGAGAATCTGGGGATATTAAGTAGTCTAGAGTTTGTAGGATAGAGTACTGGAGAAGGAAATGCTGAACAGAGAGAGACTCTGAAAATCTGCAGAGGGTCCTCTTTTAGTAAAAAATCAGTATATGTGTGGAAGGAAACTAACTGAGTCTAGAGAAAGAGCCACCACAAAAGATTACAAGAAATAGGACCCAGCATGCACACGGTGCTGGATCAGTGTTTGCCACAATCAGCCAGACTTGAAAACATCATAATTCATGAAACACTAGGTAGGGTTTTCAAAAGGAATTCATCTCATTGGTCAAAAATAAATATCCCTCCCTAAATTCTATGCTGGCCCTGCATTACACATCTTAGAAGCAAGATGCAAAAAGATCAGGCTGCTTCCAAGTAATTTAACTGTTCCCACAACAAAACTCAAGAACACCGACAGGAATATAAAAATATCCAGCACCCAAAAATATAAAACTGCAGTGTCTAGCATCCAAACAAACATTACCAATTATGCAAATAAGCAGGAAAACAGGAATCATGATGATAAGAAAAATCCTCAAAGTCAACCCAGAATTGGCCCACATGTCAGAATTAGCAAACAAAAACATTAAAGGAGGTACTATAATTGCATTTTTAGACACACAAAAGTTAAGACACAGAAGATTTAAAAAAAAAAAAACCCAAATCAAACATCTGGATGAAAACACAGTGCCTAAGATAAAATAAATACTAGAAAGGATTCACGAGAAATTAGACACTGCAGAAGAAGAGTGGTGAATTTAAATAAATCACAGCAGAAACTATCCAAAATGAAATACACAGAGCAAAAATAATTTAGAAAATAGTTAAGAGTAGTAATGAGCTGTGTGGTACAAGGTCAAGTGGCCTAATATGCATGTAATTGAATTCTCTGAAGAAGTGAAGAGAGAGCACAGGACACAAAGAATAATGGCTGAAAATTTCTAAAGTTAATGAAAATTAAAATCCAACAGATTTTTGCAAAGCTATAAGCACAAGAAACATGAAGAAAACTATACGAGGTACATCAAATTGAATTTCCTCAAAACCAGTGATAAAAAGAAAACCTGAGGGGAGCCTGGGTGGCTCAGTCGTTGAGCATCTGCCTTCGGCTCAGGGCGTGATCCCGGCGTTCTGGGATCGAGCCCCACGTCGGGCTCCTCTGCTATGAGCCTGCTTCTTCCTCTCCCACTCCCCCTGCTTGTGTTCCCTCTCTCACTGGCTGTCTCTATCTCTGTCGAATAAACAAATAAAATCTTTAAAAAAAAAAAAAACCTGAAAGCAGCAGGAAGAAAATAACACATTACATAAATAGGAACAAAAATAACGATGATAGATTTCCGTGAGTAAAAAACGCAAGCCAGAAGACAATGGGGGTAACCAGTAAAGTACTGAAAGAGAAAATCAGATTGTCAAGTTAGAAATCTCTACCCAGAAAGAGAATTCGTTAAGTGACAACAAAACAAAGACATTTTTAGACATAAAAAAGCAGAAAGAATTCATTGCCAGCAGACCTACAGTATCAGAAGTGTTAAAGGAAGTCCTTCAGGCAGAAGGAAAATAATTCCAGATGGAAATATGGATCTACACAAAGGAAGGAACACTGGAACCAACACTGTCACCAACTAGACCTAATTGAAATTGATAAAATACTGCCCAGCCAACAGCAAAATACACATTCTTCTCGAGCACACATGAAATATTTACCAAAATAAACCAGTCTGGGTGATAAAACAAATCCCAATAAATCTGAAAGGATTTAAATTATACAACTAATGTTCTGATTACAATAGAATTAAATTCAAAATACATAATGGAAAGATGTTTGGAAAATCCTCAAATATTTGGAATCTAAATAACATCCTTTTAAATAAACACTTAAAAGAAGAAATGTTTTAAATTAGAGAATTTCTTAACTGAATAAAAATGCAAACACAACATTAAAAACTCTGTAGGATGTCACAAAAGCAATAATTAGGGGGTAAATTATACCCTAAACATCTATATTACAAAAGAAGAAAGGGCTCAAATCAACCTCAGTTTCCACCTTAAGAAATGAGAAAAAGAAAAAGGAATTTAAATGAAAGATAAACAGAGGAAAGGAAATTATATAAGAGCAGAAATCAATGAAATAAAAAACACAAAAATGGTAAAATAAAGAAAATCAACGAAATCAAAACATGATTCCTTGAGAGAACTAATAAAATCAATAAAACTCTAGCCAGATTGACCAGGAAAAGAAGAAAGAAGATATTAACTGCCAAGATCAAAGACAGGAGGCATGATATCACTAAAGAGTCTACATATAGTAAAAGGACAGTAAGGAAAAAATATGAACAACTGTATGCCCAGAAAGGGCATGAAAGGTACCAACTACAAAACTCACTCAGGAAAGATAAATAAGCCCTATAGATCTGAAGATTCAATATTGTGAAGATATTTACCCTCCCCAAATTAATCTGTACATTCACTGCACTCCAATAAAAATTTCAGCAGGTTTTTTTTTTAAAGAAATTGACAAGCTGTTTCTAAAATTCATATAGAATTATAAAGAACCTAGAATATCCAAAAACAACTTTGAAAAGGAAGAACAAAGTGGAAATACTAACTCTACCTGATTTTTATTTCAAAACATATTATAATGTTACTATTGGGGCCAGCTTCATGGACCCATGCACCAGGCCCCACTCTCAGAAGGGCCTTGTGCTGGGTGTAATGCTCAGTTATTACTGCCTTGAAATCCTTAATAATTTTTTAATAAAGGACCCATATTTTCATTTTATACTGAACCCCACAAATGTGGCTGGTCCACCTACAGAAATCAAGGCAGCGTGGTATTTATGTAAAAATAGAGAAATAGGTCATTAGATCATGTAGAATCCAGAAATAAACCCCACCCACGACTATTTTTGACAAACGTGCAAAGTACTTTAGTGAGGAAAGGATAGTCTTTAAAGAATGCTAAAAAAATTGGATATTCATATGCCAGAAAAATGAATTTTGATTCAACTCATACTACATACAAAATTAACACAAAAAATTAACACTTCAGAGAGACATACAGTGCCTCCAGTGGAGGCTGGAGTCGCCTACACCAAACACCACCCCCTGCACCTAGCAGGGACATCTTTACTAGGGCAGGTCTGACTGTGAGCCAGTGCAGCAGACCTCTCCCTCGGAAGACCAACACAACCAAGTCTACTAATCACAGAGTGCTCCAAAGCGTCAGCTTCAGGTCTGGTGGAAATAGGATCAGGCTTTCTTTATACACACACACACACACACACACACACACACAAATACATATATAATTTTTTTTTCTTTTTTTTTTTTATTATGTCAGTCGCCATACAGCACATCATTAGTTTTTGAGGTAGTGCTCCATGATTCATTACTTGGGTATAACACCCAGTGCTCAGTGCCACATGTGACCTCTTTAATACCCATTACTGGGCTACTCCATCCCCCTACCCCTCTCCCCTCTGAAATCCTCAGATTGTTTCCCAGAGCCCACAGTCTCTCATGGTTCATCTCTCCCTCTGATTTCCCTCTCTTCAGTATTCCCTTCCTTCTACATATATAATTTTTTGTTCATTTTATTTTATTCTTTTTTCTTTGGAATCAGGCATATAGTTTTTTGTTCATTTGTGGGTTTGTTTTCTTTTCATGTTTTTTGGATCGGGCCTTTTTTTTCTTTTCTTCTTTCCTTCTTTCTTTTTCTTTGGAGTCAGGCTTATAGTTTTCTGTTTGTCTATTTGCTTGCTTTTTTGTTCCTTTTCCTTTTCTCTTTTCTTGGATCAGGCTTTTTTTTTCTTTTTTAAAATCAGGTTTATCTTAACAAACAAACCAAATCATATCTAGTTAAAGGTCCAAACACTCCCCACTGCAAGCAAGAAGGAACTCTGCAAAGGACTGTCCTATGGAAAAGAGCAAACAAAACACAACAGCAGAGTGCATATGGCATACACCAGAAACCCCTTCTGAAGTGCCAGGTCCTGGATGATGTTTGACTCCTTCTTAATACAGTATTACTCTCAGGAGCAGGAAACATAACAAGTTTTCATAACATGCAAAAGACAGAAACCTAGACACAATGACAAGACAGAGGAATTCTCCCCAAAAGAAAGATCAAGAACAAACCACAGCAAGGGATTTGTTCAAAACAGATACAAGCAATATATCTGAACAAGGATTTAGAACAACAGTCATAACAATACAAGCTGGGCTTGAAAGAAGCACAGAAGACACCAGAGAAACCCTGGCTGCAGAGATAAAAGACCTAAAAACTAGTCAGGCTGAAATAAAAAATGCTATGAATGAGATGCAAAACTGACTGGATGTAATCACAATGAGAATGGAAGAAACAGAAGAACAAATAGGTGATATAGAAGATAAAATTATGGTAAATAATGAAGCTGAAAAGAAGAGGGAAAGAAAACTATCAGATCATGAATATAAATTTAGGGAACTCAGCGATTCCACACAGCACAATATTTATCCATATCATAGGACTCCCAGAAGAAGGGCAGGAAAAAGGGGCAGAATAGGAGAGATAAAGAGTTTCTAAGACAAGCAAAAACTAAAGCAGTTCATGAACACCAAACCAGCTCTGCAAGAAATATTTAAGGAAACCTTTGAGCAGGAAAGAGAGACCAAAAGCAGCAAAGACTAGAAAGGAACAGAGATAATCTACAGGAACAGCAACTTTCCAGGTAATACAATGGCATTAAATTCATATCAATAATTACTCTGAATGTAAATGGACTAAGTGCTCCAATTAAAAGACAGAGGGTATCAGAATGGATTAAAAAACAAGACTTATAGATATGCTGCTCACAAGAGACTAATTTTGGACCCCAGGACACCTCCGGATTGAAAATGAAGGGGTGGAAAACCATTTATCATGCTAACGGACATTAAAAGAAAGCTGAAATAGCCATCCTTATATCAGACAAACTAGATTTTAAACCAAAGACTTTAATAAGAGATGAAGAAGGGCACTATATCATAATAAAGGGGTCTATCCAACAAGAAGATCTAATAATTATAAATATTTAAGCCCCCAATTTGGAACACCCAAATATATAAATCAATTAATAACAAACTTAAAGAAACTCATTGTTAATAATACAATAATAGTAAGGGACTTTAATACCCCACTCACACCAATGGACAGATCATCTAAGCAGAAGATCAACAAGGAAACAATGGCTTTGAATGATACACTGGATCAGATGAACTTAACAAATATAGTCAGAACATTTCATCCTTAAAGCAGCAGAATACACATTCTTTTCAGGTGCACATGGAACATTCTCCAGAATGGATCACATACTGGGTGACAAATCAAGCCTCAACCAGTACAAAAAGACTGAGATCATACCATGCACATTTTCAGACCACAATGCTATGAAACTTGACAAGAAAAAATTTAGAAGGACCACAAATATATAGAAGTTAAAGAACATCCTACTAAAGAATTAACCGGGGGTTAACCAGGAAATTAAAGAAGAAATTAAAAAATACATGGAAGCAAATGAAAATGAAAACAGGACAGTCCAAAGCCTTTGAGACACATCAAAGGCTGTCATAAGAGGGAAGTATATAGCAATGCAAGGCTACCTCGAAAAGCAAGTCTCAAATATGCAACCTAATCTTACACCTAAAGGAACTCGAAAAAGAACAGCAAATAAAGCCTAAAATCAGCAGAAGAAAGGAATTAATTAGGACTAAAGCAGATATAAAATATAGAGGGGCACCTGGTGGCTTAATCAGTTAAAGCAACTGACTCTTGATTTCAGCTCAGGTCCTGATATCAGGGTCATGAGATCAAGGCCAGAATCAGGCTCTGTGCTTAGCATGGAGTCCACTTGGGACTCTCTCTCCCTCTCCCTCTGTCCCTCCCCCCTGCTCTCTCTCTCTAAAATAAATAAAAATAAAATCTTCTTTTTAAAAAAAGAAATAATATAGAAGTAAAAAAAAAAAAAAACCAATAGAACAGATCAATGCAACTAGGAGCTAGTCCATTGAAAGAATTAACAAAAGTGATAAACCCCTAGCCAGTCTTATCAAAAAGAAAAGAGAAAGAACCCAAATAAATAAAATCATGAACTAAAGAGGAGAGATCACAACCAACACCGCAGAAATTCAAACAATTATAAGAGAATACTATGAAAAATTACATGCCAACAAACTGGATAATCTGGGAGAAATGGATAAATTTCTAGAAACATATAAACTACCAAAACTGAAATAGGATGGAATAGAAAACCTGAATGGACCCATAACAAGCAAAGAAATTGAATCCATAATCAAAAATCTCCCGAGAAACTTGAGTCCAGGGCCAGAGGGCTTCCTAGGGGAATTCTACCAAACGTTTAAAGAAGAATTAATATCTGTTCTTCTGAAGCTGTTCCAAAAAATAGAAATAGAAGGAAAACTTCCAAATTCATTCTATGAGGCCAGTATTACCTTGATTCCAAAACCAGACAAAGACCCCACTGAAAAGGAGAATTACAGACCTATATTCCTGATGAACATGGATGCAAAAATTCTCAACAAGATGCTAGCTAATTGAATCCAACAGTATATTATAAGGATTATTCACCATGACAAGTGGGATTTATTCCTGGGCTGCAGTGGTGGTTCAATATCTGCAAATCAATCAAAGAGATACACCACACTGATAAAAGAAAGTGTAAGAACCATTTGATCCTCTCAATAGATACAGAAAAGGCATTAGACAAAATACAGCATCCTTTCTTGAAAAAAACCTTCAAGAAAGTATGGATTGAAGGAACATATCTCAACATCACAAAGGCCATATACAAAAGACCCACAGCTAAAATCATCTTCAATGGGGAAAAACTGAGAGCTTTCCCCCTAAGGTCAGGAACATGACAGGGATGTCCACTCTCACTGCTGTTGTTCAACATAGTATTGGAAGTTCAAGCCTCAGCAATCAGATCACAAAAAGAAATAAAAGGCATCCAAATCAGCAAGGAGGAAGTCTAACTTTCACTCTTCACAGATAACATGAAACGATGTAGGAAACCGAGAAGACTTCACCAAAAAATTGCTAGAACTGATATACAAGTTCAGCAAAGTTACAGGATATAAAATCAATGCACAGAAATCTGTTGCATTTCTATACACCAATAATGCAGAAGCAGAAAGAGAAATCCAAGAATCGGTCCCATTTACAACTGCACCGAAACCCATACGATACCTAGGAATAAACCTAACCGAAGAGGTAAAAGTTCTGTAGACTGCAAATTATAGAACACTTAAGAAAGTAACTGAAGAAGACACAAAGAAATGGAAAAACATTCCATGCTCATGGACTGGAAGAACAAATATTGTTAAAATGTCTATACTACCCGAAGCAATCTATACATTCAATGCAATCCCAATCAAAACAACACCAGCATTTTTCACAGAACTAGAACAAACAATCCTAAAATTTGTATGGAACCAGAAAAGACCCCAAATAGGCAAAGTAACATTGAAAAAGAAAACCAAAGCTGGAGGCATCACAATTCCAGACTTCAAGCTGTATTACAAAGCTGTAATCATTAAGACAATATGGTACTAGGGGAAAAAAAAAAAACCAACATACACGTAGATCAATGAACAGAATGGAGAATCCTGAAATGGACCCACAACTATATGGTCAACTAATCTTCAACAAAGCAGGAAAGAATATCCAATGGAAAAAAGTCTCTTCAACACATAGTGTTGGGAAAACTGGACAGCAACACACAGAAAAATGAAACTGGACCACTTTCTTACACCATACACAAAAATAAACTCAAAATCAATGAAAGACCTAAATGAAAGACAGGAAACCATCAAAATCCTAGAGGAGAACATAGGCAGCAACCTCTGTGACCTCGGCCACAGCAACTTTTTACTAGACACGTCTCCAAAGGCAAGAGAAACGAAAGCAAAAATGAACTATTGGGACTTCATCAAGATAAAAAGCTTCTGCACAGTGAAAAAACAATCAACAAAACTAAAAGGCAATCGACAGAATAGGAGAAGATATTTGCAAATGACATAACAGATAAAGGGCTAGTATCCAGAATTTATAAAGAAGGCATCAGAATCAACACCCACAAAATAAATAATCTAGTTAAGAAATGGGCAGAAGACAGGAATAGACATTTCTCCAAAGAAGACATACAAATAGCTAACAGACACATGAAAAAAATGCACATCACTCATCATCAGGGAAATACAAATCAAAACCACAATGAGTGGAGTCCACTTGGGACTCTCTCTCCCTCTCCCTCTGCCCCTCCCCCCTGTTCTCTCTCTCTCTAAAATAAATAAAAATAAAATCTTTTTTATTTGGCCAAAATTAATAACTCAGGCAACAAGAGGTGTTGGCAAGGATGTGGAGAAAGGAGAACAGTTTTGCCATGTTGGTGGGAATGCAAACTGGTGCAGCCACTCTGGAAAACAGTATGGAGGGTCCTCAAAAAGTTAAAAATAGAGCTACCCTGTGATCCAGCACTGCACCAGTAGGTATTTATCCAAAGGATACAAAAATGCTGATCCGAAGGGGCACAAGCACCCCAATGTTTACAGCAGCATTATCAACAATAGCCAAATTATGAAAAGAGCCCAAATGTCCATCAACTGATGAATGGATAAGGAAATTGTGGTATGTATCTATATACAACGGAATATTACTCAGGCATAAAAAGGAATGAAATCTTGCCATTTGCAACAATATGAATGGACCTAGAGTGTATTATGCTAAGCAAAATAAGTCAGTCAGAGAAAGACAAATATCATGATTTCACTTATGTGTGGAATTTAAGAAACCAAACAGATGAACACAGGGGAAAGGAAAGAAAAATAAAATAAGATAAAAACAGAGAAGGAGGCAAACCATAAGAGACTCTTAACTATAGAGAACAAATGGAGGGTTGCTGGAGGGGTGACAGGTAGGGGGGATGGGCTAAATGGGTGATGCGCTAAGGAGGGCACTTGTTGGGATGAGCATTGGGTGTTATACATAAGGGATGAATCACTAAATTCTAGTCCTGAAATTTTAAAAAAAATAATATGAAGGCACACACTGGGAGTAAATATTTGCAAGGTGTAAATCTTGATAAAGGAATTGTATCTTTATATATAAAGAACTCTCAAAATTCAGTAAGAAAACACAACCCAATTAAAAATTGGCCAATTATTTGAATGAAAACTTCTCCAAAGAAGCTCTATGGATGTCACGGAAACACATGAAAAGATACAACATATCATTAATCATTAGGGGAAATGCAAATTAAAGCCACCATGCATGGCTAAAATGAAAAAGACTGACTATACCAAGTACTGGTGACGTTTGGAGGATTTGGAATTTCCATACTCTATTGGTAGTAATGTAAAATGATACAACTAGGGATGTTGTGGCTCAGTTGGTTAAGTGTCTGCTTTCAGCTCAGGTCATGATCTCAGGGTCCTGGCAACGAGCCCTGAACTGGTCTCCATGCTCAGCAAGGAGCCTGCTTCTCCCTCTCTCTCTGCCACTCCCCCCTGCTCACTCACATGCTCTCTCTCTCTCTCAAATAAATAAATTAAAATTAAAAACTAAAATAAATAAAATGGTACAACCACTTCAGAAAATATTGCAACAGTTTTTCTTTTTAATTAAATACATGCCTACTATATGTTCTAGCTATTCTACTCCTAGGTATTTACTCAAGAGAAAAGGAAAAGCATATGTCCATACTGACTTCCATAAGAATCTTCACTATAGGTTTTGTTTTGTTTTTGTTTTGTTTTTTTGTAAAGAGACAGAGCTAGTGAGAGAGAGCACAAGCAGGGGGATCAGAGGGAGAGGGAAAAGAAGGCTCCCCACTGCAGGGCTCAAGCCCAAGTCTCTGGGATCATGACCTGAGCTGAAGGCAGATGCTTAACCAACTGAGCCACCCAAGTGCCCCTCTTCATTGTAGGTTTATTTATAATTTCCAAAAACTAGAAAGAAACCAAATGTTCATCAACTTGTGAATATAAACCAAATTAAGATATATCCATATAATAGAATACCATTCTGTAGTAAAAAGAAATAAAGTGCTAATACAACACACAACATGGAATAATTCTCAAAGCCACTGTGAAAAGTAAAAAAAAAAAAAAAAAAAGTTAGCCACAAAAGACTAATATAAAATTCCAGCAAAGGTAAAAGTATAGTCACAGAAAACAGAACAGTGGTTGCTAGGGTCCAGGATGTGGTACAAAAGAGGCATGAAGGAACTTTTTTCATAATAGAAATGTTCTATAACATGATTTTGGTGGTGGTGACATGACTATATACACTTGTTGAAATTCATCATATTGTACATTTCAAATTAGCTAGTTTTATTTCATGTAAATTGTATCTCAATGAAACTGATAATTGTTTTAAGTAAGCTCTACACCCAATGTGAGGCCTGAACTCACAACCCCAAGATCAAGAGTTGCATGCTCTAACGACTGAGACAGTCAGGTACCCCAAAGCTAATAATTTTAAAAAATTGCTTATTAGAATGCTTCCCCCAGGAGATGATGCTATTGGTTCATGAGAAAAATACAACTAAATTTATTTTTAGGTACGTGCCTGAAAAGGTTATCTTCACAGCCTTCCCTGATTTCTGATTGGAAAAGCAAAGTCTCATCCTGGCAAGAAGTAATACACAAGCTCCAGAGTTTCATTTGACAGTCTCACCTTGTTTTGTTTTGTTTTTTTTATTATTACATTTTAAACGGTAGTACACAAAACAAAAACAGTACCAATATCCTTTAGTCACTATCCTTCCACAGATAGTTCCTGGTTAGAGGCATGTAGAAAATATCTCTCTGCAAATCTTTACTAATGTCCCTGACGTCTTGACAAGGCTACTGTCCTCCCTTGAAAGAGAAATCCAGAAGATGACCTGCTATACTGAATACCTTAGAATCTGAACATTTAAGGTCTGTCAAATAAAACATTTTGGTTGACAAACTTTGTGGAACTAGAATTTCAAATCTGTAAATCCTGGAAGGGAAGGGGGAACCACAGGTGGGTTGGAGGGTGGAGGGAGGGGGTGGGTGTACCTGTTCCTTAATGTTATCTTATAGCCCCTCCTGGTGTTTGGATACTGAAGGTTTAAAACTTGGATGGCCAAATCTTTATTTTTCTCTAAAACCAGAGAAACTCAGATGATTCTTTATTGTGAAAAGTAAAAATAGACAATAAGTGAACTTATAAACTTACAAATTATTTACAGTGACATAAACAGAGAGATTCTTGGTTTGCATCTGTCACTTGTTTTCCAAAGGAAATAAAAATAATGCCTACTTCCAGGATAGTCCTAACTTGAAAAAACAGCAGGAAGAACATCAAAATAAATTTTTTTTAAAGATTTTATTTATTTAACAGAGAGAGACAGCCAGCGAGAGAGGGAACACAAGCAGGGGGAGTGGGAGAGGAAGAAGCAGGCTTACAGCGGAGGAGCCTGATGTGGGGCTCGATCCGAGAACGCCAGGATCACGCCCTGAGCCAAAGGCAGACGCTTACCAACTGCGCCACCCAGGCGCCCCCAAAATAAATTTTTTAACGGCAAGAACTGAGCATTGTGTAGAAACACAAAAACGGCCTCGCCAACAATATAGCCCTCAAAGAGAGATGTGACGGCCTTTCTTGTTTAAGTTGCCGTGTGGCTAGTGCCAAATTTTCAGGTGTTTTGTCATGTTTTCATTCTCTGAAACTGATAGGATGAACCACCAAAACACAGCCTCTTCCAGCCTCGGCTCCACAACAGAATGGGGTAAAAATAACCCTTGAGTCTGAAAGAGTTCATCATGACGGATGGGACAGCTGTTACCAGGCGCAGGTAATCAGCCACTGACAATAGATGCTAGCCCTGCTTGTGCCCGCAAGCCGGCTTCTGCAGCGGGCGGACCCTCTGTCCCAGTCAGGTTCTGAGCATGGAAAATGGTCAGGACCAGTTTTACAGTAGGAAGTTCAGAATCTGAGGAGGCTAACAACAATGGTCTGCAAGGAAAGGAGCGTGGCCAATTCAGGCATGCTTACTAAATGATGAGGAGCTAAATTCAATGCCTCTTTCCTCATGCTTGTACATTGAGCGTTCCATTTGCGTTAGACTTCTGTTAAGGTAATCAACCGAAGTAGGAAATGGAAAAAAACACACTCAGTGCATTTGCTGCATCTCAATGCCTTTGAAATAATTTGGAAGTAGGGGAGATTGGAGGGATGAAAGCTAAAATGTCCTGAGATTATCTGTGGATATCATTTATCTATGCTGGCCGTTACCCCAAGTCCATAGGTAATCCAAGGAGTCAACTGGAGTTCACATCTCCCAATATGGATGTTAAATGGCCAGATCAAGGTGGGGGGGGACAGCATTTATCATTAAGTTACATAAAAAATAATATAGCTAATTTATTGGTAATATCTGCAGCTATTAGGGAGCACATCTTGGTATAAACGCAATGATAAGTTTGAAATTTGAAAATTAATAAATCAGTTAGTTAAAATGATCCTTGTATTCTACTCTCTTCTTTTTTAGTTTCTGCTGTTTGTGTATTATTAAAATACTTTTTTACTCTACCGGAGAAAATCAGCAGGTGCTTTTTAATTATTCAAACTCCTCTGGAAACCAAATTACTTAATGTAATTACAACTAGAATAAAAAAATAGTAATAAAAGCCATTTACAGTTCTGAGGGAATATGACATATATATTTACCATTTTGTAAAGAAACAACTGATTTTTGTTTCTGATTTATTTTGATGTTGTTTTTCATAAGAACTGCAGAACAACAATCAGAAAAAGGTGGTAATATTTATCTCAGAGATAAAGTGTGCTGTTTTCCAATATGCAGATTTTATCCAAGAGAAATCCATTTTGTTTTGCTGTAGTTTCACCCAGTTGCATAGATAATGAGGATTCCCATGTCACCTCTGGTATAATTAATAGGGAAGAATTCGTTCTTACTGGAGTAAAAGAATATCTTAGAATTGAAACAAAAGAGACACAGATGCCAAACATAAACAGCCAAGCAGGGCATGAAAGAAAGTACGACTACTACTATGAGAGAGAGAGAAGCCACAATGAACAATATAATTTGCATGTTTTAAACAACTTTATTTCCTTTTTAAAAGGCCAGAGTCTTATGAAGTTGCTTTTCCAATTATCCCCTGATTTTGAATCAATGGGTAGGTGTTTGGGATGGAAAATTTAAGTGCAGCTGTTTGGATATGAAAACCTCCATAATTTCATACTCGAGCCAACCAATAAAGTACCCGTCAACCTTTTACAACTTCAGAAAAAGCCTCAAGCTAGCATTTATGCCCGCCTTGATATGTAAAGGCTGCACTTGGCTGGGATCTGACTCTGGGGAAATTATTCTGAAAGGAGCAAGTTAGGGAGGTATAAGCACATAGACTTGTAACACAGCAAAAACATTTGCTTTCCTGGAGCAGTGAGAGCAGCTGCACATTTCTCACGGCCCTCAATTATGATCTATGCGTACCAACACGGCGCACAAATTCTGCTTTTTGTATTAGTGTTCCTACAACTGACAACAAAATCTCGTTTCCAGCAACTCAAACAAGGCAGAAAGAAGAAATCTCATGATCCAAATGGCTAACGCAGAGGTGACCATAAAGATAAACTGCCCTTCCAAACACGTGCCTTTTGGAAAAATAATTCATTTTTAGTGTAAACCTTGTAGGGCTTATCATCCGTTGAACCATTTATTCTTAGAAATTAACCCCTATTCTTCTCACTGAGACATGTTACTTCTAATTAAACAATTAAACTGACTCTGCCACCCTTATGTTTCATTTAAGACTGAAATTTGCTCACCCCAAGCACTGGTATTTTATTTTTCAGCCAGTTTCTCCCTCTGCTCTGATGGCAGCCAATGAGAGAGGTTCTTCTGGATCCCTCTAGCTCGTCTTTAAGCAATGATATACAGGACTCCCATCACACTTCTCTGAGGCCAGGTGGGAATGTTGTCACAGGGCTCTAAAGTCTCCATCACAGATATCAGACACAGACACTGGCCCCAAGCCAATGCCAACCCATAACAAAACTGACACTGCTCTTTTGCAAAATGAAAAAGAACAAAAAAAAAAAAAAAAATCAAGCAAACAAACAAAAACCAAGGGGAGAAAGCACAGGTCTTTATAATACTGAATTTATTCCCTTGGGAGAACAGCCCTTGATTCTGTGAGCAGGTCTTTCAAATGTTTTATGATTCAAATTCTGTTTTGAAATAAAGGTGACTGTAAATAGTAATGACTGTTAAGGTCCCTACCTGGCACAGTCAAAATGCTATTTAAATTTCCAGATTCTGTGAACTTCTGCTGGTTATTTAAAAATCTGAACTAATCTAAAACAACAGACTCTTGACTCTCCGGGATGTCAGTAACACAGTCACAACAACAGTGATCAGTGACATCAGATGTATGCTACGGCCAAGCAAGGATGCCTCCACATCAGCCTTCAGATAGGAATTGCTTGAATTGACAACACTCAATTCAACATATGTGCTAAATTACTTTTCTGATCTTAAACCTTTGTTCAAGTAGCCTAAAATAATCACCTACTCTTTCTGTCTCCAAAATCTTGTGTGTACCATTAGTTTGGTCATCAAACTTTTATTGTATGTAACAAGTACTGCAAAGGTAAGTTTCATCTCGGGTACTCCCAAGCCACTTTCTAGCAGTGGGGTTAGAAGAAATGAGTTCAGTTGGGCTGGCCAAGCTTGGTTCAGGGAGAGAGGCCTCAATTTCCCCAGAGAATCACTGGTCCTCACTGCGGTCTTTCCACTTATCACTGGGTGACTTTGAGCGTCTCATCACTGGCCTACACCTCAGCTTCCTCCTCCTTTAAGTGGAGGCTACACGAATAATCCTGACCTCCTAAGAGAACGCGAGTGGAGTTTACCTTAAAAAACCGCAGCAACTGTTTCGGTAGTATTTTAATTCTAAGGTTTGGATCAACACGTGCAATTTAAGTGGTAAAAAGGAAAATAAGGACATTCAGGGAGGACATTCCACAAGTGGAAGCCAGCTTAGCACTTTGATGACTGTAGCCAGCAGGATCCTGAGGGAACTCGGAAACTGCTGAATGGCGACAATGAACCTGGATTTCTCCATAATCTACACTTCAAGGTGATATAATTGATGTACTTCTGTATAAACCCACGCTGCATCTGCAAAGCCGAACACACAACAGGAAAAACTTACATCATCAGTGTTTTATTACATCTGTGGATATTTCTGTTTGCTTTTGCCTCATGAGATAGCGTTTTAGCTCTTGGGTCCAAATGCTACGCATTCACCAGCAGGATTTCCTATGTCTGCGACTCTCTGAGTAAGCTCCATTAATCTAGATTTCTCAAGAGGCTTTAAGGCCATTAGATCCTTTAAATTGGAGAGTTGTTCTTTTATGAGCCTCACAGAGAATACACATTGAATTTCTAGCCACAGATTGGAGAAAAATGTTGATTTAAAACAGGTGTTATTTGTAGGTTGTTGCGGTTTCCTTAATGCTTTGGTCTGTTTATCAGTTTACCTCTAAAGAGCAGCATCTAGACTTTTTCTTTCTCAAAACTGCCTACTTAAGGGCCATAGCCTCATTCTGTATTACTAGGAAAGAGTAGATAACACAGTGTTAGGAAACATACAGCCATAAATATAGTAAGGCAAATATACCTAACATTATCTCGATGAATTGTCTAATTTTAAAGTACTTGAATGCAAACTGGCTAAAAAGAGGACTAAAAAAGTTTTTTGATTATTTATATTCTACACAATAATTCTAAATATTAAATAAGAATGACAAAATACTGCAAAACAGGTTGCAAAAATACCTAAAATCTTAATCATTGCAGAGGCCAAGAGTGTTTTGCAGAGCTTTTTGATACTCCCCCGTTCCCCTCCCCAAATCTAAGTAAAATCATATCTTGCTATACAAATGCTACCTCAAAACAAGTACCTACGCCACCTCCTTGCCATTGTCCTCAGCCATGTGGCCTCTCCTAAGCCTCCCCTAGGAGAAACAGCCCTGTTTTTAGTAAGACCCCCATTTCATTGAAAATGTAAAACCAATTCAACTTCTCTCTCCAAGTAAATGAGGGCCAGCCTAGTAAACTGAAAAGAGGACTAGACTACCATAAGGAAGGGGCTGGGCCCCTAATAAGCCTGGGAAAGTCCTTCCACCTCTTTGGGTATCAGCTGTATCCTCACTGTCACCGAGGGCAATCAGCATGGGTAGAAAGACGCTGTGAGTCCGTACCCACCTACGCTGAACCTCAGTCAGTGGCAAACTGTGAGGACACAAGCTGAACTTTATGAATCAGTATATGAAGTAACACCCAGGAAGACTAATAATTTCAGTGAATACTACTTACTGACTGGTACCATTCAATGATGTCAGAGCACTGTAGCACCTTTACACTGAAATGCTCCACAACTCACTATTTCCATGCTGTTCTCTTCAAGAATATCATTTCTCTTTACTGATACTCTTTTTTCTCATTTATTAGGATAATATTTGGCTGCTCTTCCTGGTTCTGTTGCTAACTAGCTATGTGCTCCTTAGCTAACCACTTAGTTTCTCAAAACTACATGTTTCTCTCACTATAAACATAGGGTTTGGGATTATATAATTTTTAAATATTTTAAACCTTTTTCATTGTAAAATAAAGTGAATGGAGAAAATCCACATTAAAAAATGTGTAGCTTAGTGAACCACTATAAGATGATCACCCTGGGAACCACCACCTAGGTCATGAAATGGAATTTTTCCAGCCACTCCTCCTGTTGGAGGAACATGGAACATATAAAAAGCAGGGTGTGTGTGTGTGTGTGTGTGTGTGTGTGTTTACATATAATGAATATAACTTAATGAGTTTGCATCCATAAAACCATCACCACAATCAAAACCATAAACATACCAAGACTTACAAAAGTTCTCTTCCACACTATTTATTTACTGATTTACTTGCTCATTTTATGACTGAAAACATTTAACATAAGATCTGCTCTGTTAGCAAAATTTCAGTATACAATATTGGTAAGTGCACACACTTTGCTACAGAGTGTATATAACAGGATATATTTATCATGTGTAACTGAACCTCATGTCTTTGGACCAGTATCTCCCACTTCAACTTTCCTTGCTTCTATGAGTCTAATTTAGATTTCTCAGACAAGTGGGATCATGTAATATTTGCTCTGTGTCTGGCCTATTTCTTAGCATAATGTTCTCTAGGTTCATCCATATTTTATCAAATGGCAGGATTTCCTTCTTTTTCAAGGCTACCTAATATTCCATTGCATATAAAAACCACACTTTATCCAGTTATCCACTGATGGATATTTAGTTTGTTTCCATGACTTGACTACTGTGAATAATGCTGCTATGAGGATGTAGAGAAAAGGAAATCCTTGTGCACTGTTGATGGTAATGTAAATTCTTGTAGCCATAGTGGAAAACAGTATGGAGGCTTCTCAAAAAATTAAAATAGAAATATCATGTGATTCGGCAAGCTTACCTCTGGGTATATAGCCAAAGGAATTGAAATCAGTATCATGCAAAGGAATCTAAATGGCCATGTTCATAGTAATTCCTATTGAAAGGGAAAAAAATTGAAAAGACAGAATTTCTAAAAAAAAAAAAAATAATGATAATACAGGGATATACAGAAATTAATGTTTAGAGGAAAATTCATAGACAAATCATTTTTGTGAGTCAAAAAAATGAAAGAATCTAAATAAATTGAAAATGAGCTCAAAAATCTCTAAAAAGAATAACAAAGTAAAAGGAAAGCACAAAGAAAGAAAAAAAAGGTGGAAATTAATGAGGTAGAGAATAGAAAAATAGACAACAAAAATTCTTGTAGGTGTGTTTTAAAGAAACTAATAAAATGAGGGATAAATCATAAATATGAGAAATAAGAAATGAGGGGAAACAACCACTCAAACAGAAAAATTAAAAACATAAGAGATTACATTGCAAAGTTCTACTCAAATAACTTTGAACACCTACTTGAAATGGATAATTTCCTAGGGTAATACAGACTAATGATATTTAACTCTATTATAGATAGATAACATTTTCCAAAGAAGATAAAAATAAAGTTATTAAGAAACTACATCACTTTAAAAGCACTTTGCACGAATAATTTTAGAAGAAAATTCTATCAAACTTTTTAAGAGTCAGAATTTCCAATGGTTTATACATTGTTCTAGAACACTGAAGATAAAGGGAAAATTCCCAGTTTTTAAAAAAGTATTGCACTGATACCTAAATCTGAATTTTTTAAGCAAAAAAAAAACAAAACAAAACAAAAACACCCTATAGAGTTATACACTTACAGATATCAATGTAAAAATACTAAAAACAACAATAGAAAAACAGAATCCTACACAACACTAAGAAATAAATATGTGAAGACAACAAAAATATGAAAGAACTACTATTTGGTGAAGTTCAAGTGATTTTTCAGTATTTTTACTAATTGCTTTTCTTTTCCCTAAAATTTAAATATTGACTCTAAAAATATGTTTCAGAATTATTTCAAGTTAATCTTTATTTTCCTTTTAAAATTAAAGTATGTTATCACATAACTTGTTACTTGCAAAAGAAAATGACTTCAAAATTAATGCCAATGTTGTTTTTTAAAATGATTTAAAAAGTAATGAAGGCATATTTCCAATAACTATTGGCATGAAATCATTATATTTTATGCTATTTTTAATGATATAAAATTCATAGAATAATTTAGTTTCTCCTTGTTTCTTGTTTTTAAAATCAAACTTCTGTTAGTTTCCCCATTTCACTAGAATCATGTTCTAACTCTATTAAATTAAATCCGTGGGCAACTCCTTGCTTTAATTACTTGGACTTCAAGGCCATATTCTAAAAAATCAACAGGCAATGTGAATTCCTTTGGAAAAAATATATCTCAATTTAGATTTAAAAGGACCTCTTCAGAAGCTAGAAACAATCTGCAGTTGCACATCAACTTCACTACTATGACTATCTTCTAGACTACCCAAAAACAGTTATCTTTCTGATTTTCCTAAGTCTAATTATAGTAGAAAGTTTTACCAACCCTACTCAATCAAGTAAAATTTTTATATATTGCCTGTGTAAATGTAACTATGTAAGTTTCAAGAACTTTCAAACAAAAAGTGTTTCAAGATTTTTGCTTTTGCTTCTTCTGGACACCTTGAAAATCTTATTAACAACTGTGCATATGAAAAATACAATAGAAAACAACAACAAAGCCCTTTAAACATAAATATCCAGCCCAGTTCATTGTTAACAAACAAACAGCCAAACCCCAAACTACCATATTTCAATATTTGTACTGAAAGCCTAGGCACTGTGATTATTAAATGTCACACATCATCCATTCACTGTAATCACTGACTAAAGGCATTTGTCTATGTTTTTTTCTCATGGTTGTACAGATCAGATAATTTTTTTCCAAAGAGCCATGTGGCATATAACACTGAACTACTTCGATATTGAGATATTTGCACCCTTGTTACTATTTATTAGTAATAACATAGTACTATAGTACTATAGCTCTAAATTCTCAAAACTGTTGCATCCCTTTTTATGGAATGTTTATATTTCCATAAAGATTAATTATTCTTGTTTCCCTTCCTATATTCCGAAATTAAGCGATGTTTTGTGCTTTTTCTATATCACAGGCCCTTCATTCCAAGCGCCTTATGTTGTCCCTAATGGAATCTATTTTTGCACTGGAATATCTGAGAATTGCAAAACTAGACAAAAGTTTCACAATAGATTTGTAAAGTAAATCATTTCCATTAAAAGGAAAATATTTGTACTGTCGATAACTTTAATGAAGTATTTTAGAAAAGGCATATTTCTGTTATGTCATGAAATAAACCTGCGACAGTTCAAAAAAAGAAGAAAGAAAGAAATACATGACCAAATAGGATTTATTCTAGGACTGCGAGTTTGGTTCAATATAAAATAACCAATTAATATCACCTTCCATGTTAATAAATCTAAGGAAAAACTCATATGAGTATCACCATAGATTACTGAAAATTCCTTTAACAAAAATTTAACATCCAGTCCTGGTGAAAACATTCAAGAAAACAGAAACTGAGATTTGTTTTCTTAGCATAATAAAAAAAATATATGGTATATTATACACACACACACACATATGTATAATTATACTATTACTTAGTATAATTACATGATATCGGTGATACTGTTATGATAGTATTACCTCATGATAAAAGAAACTTAACCAACAAAAAAATTTATAAAGTAACAAGATGTAAAAATAACTTGAAGAAATCAACAGCCTTCATAAAAACAAGCAAACCAGTTAAAGGTTGTGATGATAGAGAAAACCATATTTGCAATAAGAACAAAAAAGAATCAATATGTAGGAGTACACTTGATGAGTCCATATGTAAAACTTATATGAAGAAAACTTTCAAATATAAAAATGTCCAGGTTCAGCTCTGAAATGTAGGGCTTAAAAGGCATCACTCCTGTCTGTACAGTAAAGAAAAGCTGAACAATCTGAAAATCGATGACCTTTCTTGGTCCCATAAGAGAACTGAGGTTGCAAAGTAAATCAATACTTCCAAATCTTGAGAGAAAGGCATGTACAGAGAGTCACAGCCAAGATTGGCCTACCTGTAATTTAAGCTTCGGGAGCCATAAATTAGGAACACTTAAATGGTTAAGTGTTAATTGCCGGAGAGTGGGTGTGGAGTAGTGTGAGAATGACAAATTCTTTGGGGGCTAAGTTCTTGAGAGGAAGGGCTTTACTTCCAGGAACCCCACCAAGTTCTCAAAAGGAGAACTGGAGGAAGATTTCCTCCTGGCTTTGTCAGGGAGAGGGTCAAGAGTAATCATTGTGAAATAATCCCAAAGTCTTCTCCACAACAGAGGCCTACTATCACAAAATGCCTATTTGAGCCTTATCTCAGATGTGGGAAGATCATTCCTCACACTCTAGACCCCTTTGGCCTTCCTGTCTCACCTAAGAGGGGGGAAAAATGTTAACAGGAGTCAAGGCTTCTGGAAATCAATTGGGAACACTGAAACCAAGGAAGGAAGCATGAGGCAAGAAGAAAAAAAAAAAAACCAACCATGCCACTGGACAAATTGTGAAGGTTATAACCAAAGACGCAGACTCACAAGAAGACTGAGATTTAATTTTAAGATTACAGACTGCTCCTCTTACCCACCTTTTACCATCACAGCAACAGAGCTCTGGTATTGTAACAACAGACTTGCTGGCAAGAACTGCAAGCAACAGACTTTCTCTGAGGCGTCCATAAAAGCCCAAAGTCAAAAGGCGAAACCAAAATAAGGACACTGGAGGGATCCGAAGTCTCTGGCACCATAGCTACAACAAACATTAAACCCACATTAACATACATTTTCTTACGAAAAGTCCGTTTATCAGCCTCTGGTATTCAATACAAATTCAATTTTCCACAAAATATTATGAGATACACCAAAAGTCAAGAAAAACAAAAATCTAAAGAGACAAAGCAATCATCAGAATCAAACTCAGATGTGACACAGATATTGGAATTATCAGGCAGGAAATTTAAAAAAGCTATGGTTAATATGTTAAGAGTTCTAGTGGAAAAAATAAACAATATACAGGAGCAAATATATAATATAAGGAGACAGATGGAAACTTCAAGAAAGACTCAAAAGGAGATGCTGGAAATCAAAAAACATAGTAACAGAAGTAAAGAACGCCTCTAATGAGCTCATCAGGAAACGTGACACAGCCAAGAAAAGAATTAGTGAGCTTGATATACAATAGAAACTTCCCAAACTGAAATGCAAAGAGGAAAAAAGGGGCACCTGGATGGCTTAGTCGTTAAGCATCTGCGTTCAGCCCGGGGCGTGATCCCGGCATTCTGGGATCGAGTCCCACATCAGGCTCCTCCACTGGGAGCCTGCTTCTTCCTCTCCTACTCCCCCTGCTGTGTTCCCTCTCTTGCTGGTTGTCTCTTTCTCTGTCAAATAAATTTAAAAAAAAAGAAAAAGAAAAAACACACAGAACAAAATATCCAAGAACTGGTATAACTGGAATACCAGTAGAAGAAAGAGAATGGAGCAGAAAAAGTATTTGATGCAATAATGGTGGAGAATCTTACAAATTTAATCACAGAAAGCAAAGCACAGATCCAGAAAGGACAGAGAACACCAAGCAGGATAAATACCAAAACAAAATTTTAAAAATTTCCACACCTAGGCCTATCATATTCAAACTGCAGAAAACCAAAGAGAAAGAAAAACCTTGAAGACATGAAAAAGCCAGAGAGGGGGGAAAAAAAGAAAACCACCTTGCCTATAGAGGAACAAAAATAAGAATTATGGGGACTTCTAATCAGAAGCCATGCAAGCAAGAAAAGAGTGGAGTGAAATACTTAATGTGTTGAAAGGGAAAAAAAAAAATCATCAACCTAGAATTCTATATCCAGAAAAATCATACTTTAAAATTGAAGGAGAAATAAAGATTTTATCAGACAAGTAAAAACTGAGGTAATTCATCATCAGCAGACATAACTTCTAAGAAACTTTAAGAGAAGTTTTTTTTTTTTTTTAGGCAGAAGGGAAATTACATAGATCAGAAACATAGGTCTTCAAAAAAAAGGGGGTGGGAGGATGGAGTGTATCAAAGAAGAAATAAATGAAGGTAAATTAAAATATTTTCTTGTTCTTATTCTTAGTTAAGTTAAAAGATGACTGTTTAAATTAATACTAGTAACAATGTATTGGATAATTATAGCATGTGGATAAGCGATATGAATGACAACAATGTTACGAGGGACAGGAAAGAAAAATGGAGAGAGTACTCTGTTATCAGGCAATTGTGCTACACATGCAGTGGCACAGCATTATGTGAAGGTGGACTTAGATTAGTTAAAAAATGAATATTATAAACTCTAGAGCAACCACTAAAAAAATATTTTTAAAGTATAACTGATACACTAAGAGAGCAGATAAAATGGAATCACATAAATGTCCCATTAAAAACAGAGAGGGCTGGGGCACTTGGGTGGCTCAGCCGGTTGAGCTTCTGAATCTTGGTTTCAGCTCAGGTCATGAACTGAACTCAGGTCATGAGACTGAGCCCCACATTGGCCTCCCTGCTCAGCACAGAGGAGGACTGAGATTCTCTCCCTACGCCCCTCCCCGCACTTGTGCATACTCTTTCTCCCTCTCTCTCTCTAAAATAAATAAATCAATCTTTAGAAAAAATCAGAGAAGGCATAAAAAGAGAGAAAAGAAGAAACAAAGAATATAGTCCACAAACAATACCTCTTTACAATACCTCATTACAAACATGGAGCCATTAATCCAATTATATCAGTACTCACTTTAAACATAGATGGTCAAAATACACCAATTAAAAGACAAACTGTCAGAGTGGATAAATATTAAGACACAACCATAAGCTGTCTTTAAGAAAATTACTTTAAGTATAAAGATTCACACAGGTTAAAAGTAAAGGGATAGAGAAGGAGATACCATACTAACATCTATCAGTCGAAAGCTGGAGTAGCCATATTAATGTCAGGCAATGCAAACTTCCAAGCAAGGAAAATAATCAAAGATTTAAAAAGAGCACTATATAATTATAAAGAAGTCAATTCTCCAAGAAGATCTAACAACCCGGAATGTGTGGTGTGCACCTAATACCAGAGCATCAAAATACATGAGTCAATAAAACTGATAGAACTGAAGGGATAAATAGACAAATACACTATTATATTTGTAGATTTTAACACCCCTCTCATGTAATTGGGAGACCAAGTAGACAGAAAATTAGTGAGAATATAGATGACCTGAATTGTCAATTACTACCAATCAATTAGATCTAATTCACATTTATAAAATATTCCATCAAACACAACAGAACACATATTCCTCTAAAACTTGGAACATTCACCAAGAAAGACCACATTTTGAGCCACGAAATACACATTAACAAATGTAAAAGATAGAAATCACACAAAGTATGTTTTCAGACCATAATGGAATTAAGTTAAAAAATCAATTAGCAGAAAGGTAGCTGGAAAATTCCCAGATATTTGGAATCTAAACAACACACTTTTGAATAACCCATGAGTCATAGATGATATCTCAACAGAAATTTAAGCACATTTTGAAATAAATGAAAATATAATTTATCACAATTTGTGGAATGCAGTAAAGGCAGTGTTCAGAGGAAAACTCTAGCACTAAATACATATATTAGAAAACAAGAAAGATCAAAAATCAATAACTTAAGCTTCTGCCTTGGGAGTCTAGAGAAAAAAAGTAATTTGTACCTAAAGCAAGCAGAAAGAAATAATAAAAATCACAGCATAAATCAATGACTAAAAACAGGAAAACAATAAAGAAAATAAGGAAATCAATAAAACCCAAAGCTAGATTTTTGCTCTTTGAAAATATCAATAAAATAGGTAAATATCCAGGAAACCAAGAAAAGAAGACATTACCAATATCAAAATTAAATTATCAATATCATAACCAAAATATCACCATACATGCCATGCACATTTATGGATAATAAAGAATAGTAAAGAGAAGTGTATGCCCACAAATTGGGTAACTTAGTTGAAATGGACCAAAACATTAAAATATGCAAACTACCAAAATTCAAGGAGAAATAGATGATCTAAGTAGCCTTGTTATCTATTAAAGAAATTGAATAGATAAAAAACAATCTTCCAAAAAAGAAAAAAGAAGTCAGGGACAGATGGATTCACTGGTGAATTTTACCATAGACTTAAAGAAGAAATAATCCCAATCCTCCACAATTTTTTCCAGAACATAGAAGTAGAGGGAAAAGTTCCTAACAATATTCTTTGAGTCTAACACTCTTTTGCTAATACCCAAACCAGACAAGAACATTACAAGAATGGAAATATCTCCCATGAATATCGACTTAAAAATCCTCAACGAAATATTAGCAAATCAAATCCAACAATGTATAAAAAATAATTATACTACACAACCAAGTCGGATTTATTCCAGATGTGCATGACCAATTCAACATCTGAAAATCAATCATTGTAATCTACCATACCAGCATAGTAAAGAAGCAAAATCACATGATCTTTTAAGCTGAAGCAGAAAAAGCATTGATAAAATCCAATGCCCATTCATGATAAAGCTCTCAGCAAACCAGAAATAGAGAGGAACTGCTTCATCATAGTAAAGAACATACACAAGACCCTTTACTTAACATCATACTTCATGACAATAGAGTGGATGCTCTCCTCCTGAGACTGTGACTAAGGCAAGGATGTCCTCTCCCACCATTCCTACTCAACATCACACTGGAAGTCCTAGCTAGTACGATAAGACAAGAGAAGGAAATAAAGAGTGTATAGATTGGGAAGCAAAAAATAAAATGGTCTTTATTCACAGAAAATATGATTATCTCTGCAGAAAATCCCAAAGAATTTACAAAAAAAGCTACTATAACTATTAAGTAAATGAAGTAAGTTCCAGGACACAAGATCAAGACAAAACAGCAAGTTGCTTTTCTATATACTATCAATGCATAATTGGAATTTGAAATTTGAAAATAATACAATTTAGCATAGTAGCAAAAATAATAATAAAAATACTTAGGTTTAATACTTCAGCTTAAAAAACATGTACAGGTGGAAAACTATAAAACACCAATGAAAGAAATTTTAAAAATCTAAATAAACAAAGAGATATTTCATATTTGTGGATTAGAAGATTCAATATTGTCAAGATGTCAATTTTCCCCAGTTTTATCTATGAAGTCAAGGCAGTCCCAATCAAAATCCCAGCAACCTATTTTACAAATATCAACAAATCGATTCTAAAGTTTTATGGAAAGGCAAAAGGCCTAAAATGATCAACACAATACTGAAAAAGAGGAACAAACTTGGAGATCCACACTACCCAATTTTAAGACTTAGTTTAGCTACAGTAATCAAGACAGTATGGTATTGGTGAAAGAATAAACCCACACCAATGGAACAAAACAAACAGGTTAGAAACAGAACCATACAAATATAGTCAACTGATTTTCATCAAAAGCACAAAGATAATTCAAGGGAGAAAGGAAAGTCTTTTCAAAAAAATGGTGCTGGAAAAAAAAAAAACTGGATACCATATGCAAACAAATCGACCTAGATACAGAACTTACATGTTTTTAAAAAATTAACTCAAAATTAATCATAGACCTAAATGTAAAATTCAAAGTTATAAAACTACAAGATTACATAGAAGAATATCTATGTGGCCATGGGTTTGATGATGACTTTTGATACAACACCAGAAGCATAATCCATGAAAAAAAAAAAGTCAACAGCCTTAATATATCAAAATGTAAAACTTCTACTCTATGAAACACACTAAGATAATGAAAAGATAAGCCACAGATTGGGAGAAAATATACATATTTATTAAAGAATTATATCTAAAATATGTGAGAATACTTTAAAAAAAACTCACACAACTCAATTTAAAAATGGGCAAAAGATCTGAACATATACCTCACCAAAGAAGATACACAGATGGAAGATAAGCATATGAAAAGATATTCAATGTTATATGGCATCAAAGAAATGCAAATTATAAATTTTGAATACTAACCCTTTATCGGATATGTCACTTGCAGATATCTTCTCCCATTCTGTAGGTTGCCTTTTAGTTTTGTTGATTGTTTCCTTCACTGTGCAGAAGCTTTTGATCTTGATGAAGACCCAGTAGTTCATTTTTGCTAGAGTGTATTATGCCAAGCGAAACAAGTCAGTCAGAGAGAGACAAACACCATATGATTTCACTCATATGTGGAATTTAAGAAACAAAACAGATGAGCATAGGGGAAGGGGGGGAAGAGAGTGAAGCAAACCATAAGAGAATCCTAACTATAGACAAGAAACTGAGGGTTAATGGAGGGGAGATGGGCTACGGATGAGCTAAACGGGTGATGGATTAAGGAGGGCACTTGTGATGAGCCCTGGGTATTCTACGTAAGTGATAAATCACTAAATTCTGTTCCTAAAACCAGCATTACACTATATGTTAACTAACTAGAATTTAAATAAAATTAAAGGGGAAAAAAAACCAAGACAGCACAACATACCTTTAGTCACTCTATGACTAAAATACAAAATATTGACAATACCAATTGCTGGCAAGAATGTGGAATTACAAGAAGTCCCATTCTTTGCTTGTGGAAATGCAAAGTGGTACAGACACTTTGGAAGACATTTTGACACATTCTTGCAAAGCTGAGCCTCCTGGGTATTTATTTCCTCAAATGATTTGAAAACATGTCCACACAAAACCTATGGTTTTAGGGTTGTGAGATCAAGCCCCTCATTGAGCTCCACACTCAGCACGGAGTCTGCTTAGGATTCTCTTCTTTTCTCTCTCCCTCCCCCTCTGCCCTTCTCCTGGCTCACACGCAGGTGGCTCACTCACCCCCCCCCCCAAGAAATAAAATCTTAAAAAAGAAGTACTTTTTAAAAATTCAAAAGAAGCTTTACTCATAATCATCCAAACTGGAAGCAACCAAGATGTCCTTCAACGGGTTAATGGCTAAATCAACCATGTATAATAGTATTCCATGGAATACTATTCAGGGATAAAGAAGAACTATAAAGCCACACAAAAGCATGAACGAGCCTTAGCTGCATAGTGGTAAGTACAAGATGACAGTCTGAAAAGGTTACCTATGCATGATCCCATTTATATGACCTTCTGAAAAAATAAAAACTGTGTAGACAGATTAGTCCTTGATAGGGGTTTAGGAGAGAGGGAAGATTAAGCAGATGAAGCACAGACCATTTTTAGGGCAGTAACACTATTCTGTATGGTACTGTAAAGGTAAATATGACACTATGCACTTGTTGAAACCCACAGAATTTTATAGAACAAAGAGGGTACTTTAATATATGCAAATTTTACAAAGTCATTTAGGAATTCAGGGGATCCCAATATGGAGTGCACATTATGACAAAAGAATCTAACTGTATTTATAAATGCCTGGAACCACCTCACTGAAGGGGGAGGGAGAGGTGCTCACTTAAGCAATTTTGCAAATGAACGGAGTCCATAAGAATGCATATAAACTCTGTACTCTAGCTGACAAAGTTATTCCTTGGGAAATGGGATACTGATTCTGAGACCACCTTTCAAGTATACTAAAACTGGACTACTAAGTAAATGGATGGCAAGTGATGGGAGCCAGGTTTCCCACTGTTAGATTAGGAGGTTACAGGCAAACAAGAGAAAAAGGCTAGAATGGTCCATGTAGTAATACATTAGAGTTGGAGACATCAGTATAAACTTGTGATACAGTTACATACAGAAATATTTGTAAATATGTCTCTATAGGAAGTTAGTATACACACCTACCTCTTTGTTCTGCTAGCTGAGAAGGCCTAGAAGTAAATATTATCCCAGTAGCAATGACCATACCTAGTGCCCAGAACTTGGTTTCTTGTATCATTCTCCAATAAAAGGAACCAGAGCTTCTTGGGAAAAAGTGGCTGGGTCTTAGGCTGTTAGAGAAAATATACAACATGAGCCCAGATTATCTTTTAGTGCTTGACAGGAAGGAAGTACTAAAACAAACAAAAACCCACATACAGTGATGAGAGAAATATTAAGAGACACAGGAGCCAACTGAAAGGGCTCCAATGGCTAGAGCTGGAACAATTTGAGCAACAAAATAAAGTAGGGTTGGATTATATAACCCATAGTAAGAGCCCATATTGATATAAATAAATGATGGAATAAATAAATGGGAAAAAATAAACAAATCTCCCATGCAGAAGAATTTCAAATAATTTATATAGACATTCTGCCTCGAGCAGGGAGAGCATAACTTCCCACTCCTCGAGGAGTGGCTTTCTATGATGACTCTTTCCAAAGAGTATAGTATGAAAAAGGAAGGGAGTACTTTAATGGTGGAAAAACCTGACCCACACTATCTCAGCTGGGTGATCAAGGTCAATATCAACAGTGACATCATGTTGATAGCATATACCCTTGGTCTGTGTGGTCATCTTCCTCCCAAAACCCGTACTCCCAATCTAATCATGAAAAAAATATCAGATAAACTTTCACTCTATGAAGTTCATCAAAAACAACCAAAGGGAACATCTGCCTGGCTCAGTCGGTAGAGCATGCAACTCTTGATCTTGGGGTTGTGAGTTCAAGCCCCACATTGGGTGTAGAGATTACTCAAAAACAAGGGAAGTCTGAGAAACTGCCACAATCAAGGGGAGCCTAAGGAAATGTAATAATTATGTGTAACATGGTTTACTGAATGGAACCCTAGAACAGAAAACTACAGTAGATAAAAACCAAAGAAATCCAAGTAAATTATGGACATTAGTTAACAACATATAAGTATTGGTTAATTATTCATAATAAATATAAGATATCAACAATAGGGTAAACCAAGTGTGTCTAACCCCAATGTCAAGGAGTGGAACTGGCAAGCCCCCCTGGAAGAATAATGTGAAGTTTGGTGACAAAAGGTAAGAATACAAAGAAGATGACGAATCATAACCTCCTTTCGATAGGCTATGTATCTTAATTTACAGGTTTCCCTCCCATCTCTTTCACTTTGTCCTTAAAATTTACTTGATAAGGATTGTTTTTTCTATAAAGTACGGATTTTTCTTACAGTACGATTTTGCTGGCTGAAGCTTTATGGAGTAGTTTAACATATCTGGCTGCTGGATTACCTGTAAATTGAATGTGGCATCCAGATGCGTGACCCGATGTGGGTTCCTGCCTTTGATGTGACTCTCAGTAGTGGTGTGTTCTTTCGGCAGAAGGCATAGGGCCTAGTTGTCTCTCTCGGATATGTCAGCAGCCACTGCTGATGCTCATTAGCTCTTAAGGGGTGGCACAGTGGTGGAATTTTGTTTTATTTTAACTCTAAAATTTCCTAAAATCAACTTTATTGAGGTATAATTTACATATGACAAAAATTAACAATTTTAAATTGCAGGAAAAAAAACTCTGCTAAAAAAAAAAAAACGCATGGTTTTAACAGCGCCTTGGATTTCTGCTGTTCTACATGCAAATGAAAGCACTGCATATACTCTCTCATGCTTTCCCCTTCATTTACAAAGAACCAAATAATGGCCATTAAGTTTTCAAGGAATCAACAAAACTGGGGGAAAATGTATGTGTTTTCATGTTCATTGACATCACTGGTAATCCTCACATAAGTGAAAGTGACCTTAATCTTCAGATTAAAATATATATTTCTAGATCTCTTTGACATGCATAGCTTATCACAGTTTGCAAAACCTTTTTAAATTTGTTTTTCTCATTTAGTACAAATAACCACATCATAAGAAGGCCCACTGATATTAATGCCATGAGCTATACTGAATTTGGACATAAGGGAGCTAGGGAAGAGGGAGGAAAAAGATAAGAAATAGCCATGGAAATATAACAAACATGTATGATAGGGAGAAGATGAAGGAGACATTCTGGCAAAGCTGATAATCTCAGATAGAAGTTGTCAATATCATTGTGAAAAGCATTCAGTTTTTTAAGCCTTGAAAATAGTCACATAGCCAGGACCAATGAAAATATGTGGAAGCCTATTCACAAACAAACAACAACCTCTCTCCATGAAAATCAGATGGAGAAATAAAAAAAGAAAATGAGCTTAATTTATTTCTCAAGTCAGATTTTTACATATTTTCAGATTTATCTGCATTGGCAGAGAATAGAAAGAACACAGGCTCTTGAGAAAAAGGATCTGGCTTTAAGTCCCAATTCTACCATGTACCTATGTGACCTTGGGTGATTCCCAAGCCTCCATGCTTTAATTACCTCATTTGAATAATGAGGAAATAATGTCTATTTCCTAGCACTATAGAAGAGAGAAAATGAAATGATACACAGAATATTCTGGGACAAGTATTATTTCTAATGAAAGCTCAGCACCTACAATACCATGGGGCCACAAGGGCCTAATCATTAAGGTCCTGGGAAGCACTTTCTCTCCATAGTTTAGAAACCGTTCCTGAGCAGAGAAGAAACTTACAGCTTGATTCAACTTCAATACCTTCTTCAACAAAAACAAATTGGCAAATGGGCTGTGCAACTATTTGCATTTCACATTGCTATGAAATTTGACATTGGATACAATTCAGAAAAACCTACCCAATTAAAACAGAAAAAAAAATTCTTTATCATTAAAAAGACAAGTTCCTCCTTTCTGTCAATGTTTTTCTTAGTTTGGGCTCCAAACAGGACTTCAGTGATCATTTTGATATAAAGTTTATAAATGCTTTTGATTATCAAATGTTATTTATACAAATTACACAGAAGAGATTATTAGTATTATATTTTAATATAGTTATACATTTTCTACAAGTAAGTACCAATAGCAATAAAAATCAAAATTTTTACTTTGGGGATCCAAACCTCCTCCTTCCCCAAATATAACATTAAGCAGTAAAAGGAAATTGTCAAATGATATGGAGAGCATAATTTCATTTGCATTCAGTTTTTCAATTTTAAAAAATACTATTTAGTCTTTTACCATTCGTATTACACACATACACACACACACACACACACACACAGAGAAGACAAATACCAATCTCTTCTGGGGAGGGACAGGAATAGGAAGAGGCTTCAAATGTATGTATAATATATTACTTCTTAACAAATATCTGAAGTACAAATGTTAAAATATTCAGATTTGATAAATCTAGGTATTAGGAACAAAGATGTTTATTATATTATTCACTATGCTTTGTTGTATTATATTAATGTTTTAAATTATTATCATTAAAACAATGGATGCACAGGGAATAAAAACCCTTTAAGAAATAATAAAGGGTATAATCTGAAAATGTAGAGTTTCCAAATCCATCTCTACCAGGCCCAGTTACTGAAAGTATCACTTGTGATCAAAGTATGTTCTAGTTCTTCTACAGTGACCACAATAAATCTCAAACATATACCACTAGTCCTAATTTTATTAATTTTAGACAAATCAATTAATATCCTCCTACAAAAGACAAAAGAATTAGCTCCCTGACATGATCCCTCATCCCCCTTCTCCCTTCCAATTTGTTGGTCATTATTCAGTTACTCTTTAAAAGTTTAATGAAGTTACTTTTGCAAGATATTCATCAATTACTATTCCTCGTTTACATGGCCCAAAGTCTCTACACCTCACTCTAGTTCTTGGTATTTAAAATCTTTTTTGTACTTTTTTTTTTTTTTTTTACAATACAAATAGGATTTGGGGAGGGAAGGAAAGTAAGTGAATTGGAAACTAATAGTCATCTTTTTATTATTTTTTTAAATTGTGGTAAAGTGCACATAAAATTGATCACTGTAACCATTTTTAAGTATGGAGTTCAGTGGCATGAACTACCTTCACCGTGCTGTGCAACCATCACCACCAACCATTTCCAGAATTCTTTTCGTTTTGCAAAACTGAAATCCTGTAACCATTGTTAAAAAGTAAACACAGGGGGGCGCCTGGGGGGGGGGGCGCAACGGTTAACCGTCTGCCTTCGGCTCAGGGCGTGATCCTGGCGTTATGGGATCGAGCCCCCCATCAGGCTCCTCCGTTGTGAGCCTGCTTCTTCCTCTCCCACTCCCCCTGCTTGTGTTCCCTCTCTCACTGGCTGTCTCTATCTCTGTCAAATAAATAAATAAAATTAAAAAAAAAAAAAAAAGTAAACACAGGCCCAAAGTGGTATCACTTTAGTTAAGGTTTCGAGAGAGTAAACCACCAAAACTTAATACTTAAACTAACTATAGTTTCAACCTCCCAGGAATGTCACCTTTAACCAATCAACATGGGAACTTCTTGGTCAGCCTAAGAAATTTACTGACAGACTCCTCACGTTCTCCTAGGAGGGCAATCTTGCCTATAACAATGGACTCTCTGCTAATAATTTCCATTTTTCCCCTCCCTTTCTACTTTTTTTTTTTTTAAGATTTTATTTATTCGTAGCATGCGTCAGAATCTCCTTCATTTCTTTCATCTTTTAAAAAAGACTTATTTGAGAGAGCGCGCGCGGTGCACCCTCACACATGTGGGGTAAGGGACAGAGGGAGACGGAGAGAATCTACAGCAGACTCCCTGCAGAGCACAAAGCCCCACCCAGGGCTCCATCCTGTCCCTGAGATCACAACATGAGCCAAAACCAAGAGTCCGCTGCTGAACCAACTGAGCCGCGCAGGCACTCCCAGAATCTCCTAACTTTCTAGAGCCAAATAACATTCCATCGTATATATATACCACATTGTGCTTATCCATTCATCTGTCAGTTGAGACTTGCCTTGCTTCCTTCCACCTGTTGGGTACTATGAATAATGCTGGGTGTACAAACCTCTCTCTGAGACCCTACTATCAGTTCTTTTGGATATAGTATAGCCACAAGTAAAATTGCTGGATCATGCAGTAACCATATTTTTAATCTGTATAGTAGCCGCACTATTTTACACTCCCACCAACAGTACAAAAGGGTGCCAATTTCTCCACTGTCTCACCAACACTTGTTATTTTCTGGTTTTCTATAGTAGCCATCTTAATGGATGTGAGATGGGATCTCAATGTGGTCTGGATTTGCATTTCCCTCATGGTCAGTCACCTTGAGTATCTTTTTATGTGCTTGTTGAGCACTTGTGTATCTTCCTTGGAGAAATTTCTTCAAGTCCTTTGGCCATTGTTTGATCACGTTGGTTTTTTTCTTGTTGAGCTGCAGGACTTCTTTATATAGTCTAGATATTAGCTCTTTATCAAATGCATGATTTGAAAATATTTTCTCCCATTCCATACATTGCCTTTTCACTCGATTTTTTTCCTGTGGTACACAGAAATTTTTAACTTTGATGTAGTCCAATTTATCTATTTTTTTCTTTTGTTACCTATTCTTTGGTGGTGTATCCAAGATATCTTTTCCAAATTCAATGTCATGAAGCTTCTCTTTTTTGTTTGTTTGTTTTTTGGGGGATTTTTTGCCTAAGAATTTTATAGTTTTAGCTCTTACATTTAGGTCTTTGGTCCATTTTGGGCTTTTTTTTTTCTTTCCTTTTTTTTTTTTTTTTTTTTTGAGAGACAGCGAGCACATGAGCTTGGGGGAGGGGCAGCAGGAGGAGAGAAAGAATCTCAAGAAAGGTCCACACAGCACAGAGCCTGATGTGGGACTTGAACCCAGGACCCTGAAATCATGACCTGAGCTGAAATCAAGAGTTGGATGCTTACCCAACTGAGCCACCCATGTGCCCCTGGTCTTTGACCCATTCTGAATTAGTTTTTGTATATGGTGTAAGGTAAGAGTCCAACTTTATTATTTGCACATGGATATCCAGTTTCCCCAACACCTTTTCTTTAAAATACTATCCTTTCCTCAATCAGTGGTCTTGACACCTTTCTCAAAATCATTTCATTTCCATATATGTGAGAGGTCATCTCTGGGCTTTGTATTCTATTCCATTGGGTTATATATCTATCTTTATGCCAGTCCCATATTATTTTGGTTACTGTAGCTTTGTAATAAGTTTCAAAATCAAGAAGTGTGAGACCTCATATTTTGTTCTTTTTCAAGATCATTTTGGCCCTTCAGGGTCCCCTAACATTCCATATGAATTTAGGATGGTTTTTTCTATTTCTATAAAAACACCTTCAAGGTTTGAGGCATTGAATCTGTAGACTGCTTTGAGTTGTATCAACATCTTAATAGTATTAAGTCTTTTGATCCATGAACATCTATGTCTTTTCATTTATTTGTGTCTCAATTTTTTTCAGCAATATTTTGTTGTTTTTGATGTCAAGGCTTTCACCTCCTTGGATAATTCATTAGTAGGTATTTTATTTTTCTTGATGCTATTTTAAATATAATTTTTTCTTAATTTCCTTTGCAAATTGTTCATTGTTGGTATATAGAAAAATCCAACTGATTTTGTGTATGTTTTGTATTCCGTAACTCTGCTGAATTGGCTAGAACTTCTAGTACTATATTGAATAGAAATGGTTACAGAGGGCATCCTTGTCTTTTTCCTAATCTTATAGTAAAATATTTCAGTCTTTCATCATTGAGTATGATGTTAGTTGTGGGCTTTTCATGTATGGCTTTTACTATGTTGAGTTAGTTTCCTTTTATTACTAGTGTTTTTAAGTGTTTTTATTATGAAAAGTGCATTGAATTCTATCAAACTTTTTTTCTGCATCAATTGAGATAATTGTGTGGGTATTCTCTCTTCATTCTGTTAATGTAGTGTATAACATTGATCCATTTTTCTACGTTAAACATACGTTTCACATATTCTTGCATTCCAGGAATAAATCCCACTACATCATGGTGTATAATCCTTTTAATGGGCTGTTCAATTCTGTTTGCGTAACTTTTGTTAAGGATTTTTGCATCAATATTCATCAGGGATATTGGTCTGTAGTTTTCTCTTATTGTCTTTGTCTGATTTGGATAATCAGGGTAACGCTGACCTCACAGAATGAGTTTGAAAGTGTTCCCTCCTCTTTAGTTTTTTGGAAGAGTTTGAGAAAGATTGGTATAAATTCTTCTTTAAACTTTTGGTAGAATTCACCAGTGAAACCATGTGGCTCTGGACTTTTCCTTGATGAAGGGTTTTTGATTATTGATTCAATTTCCTTACTAGTTATAGATGTGTTCAGGTTTTCTATTTCTCCATGATTCAATCTTGGTAGGACGTATGTGTCTAGGAATTTATCCATTTCATGTAGGTTATCCCAAGTTGTTGATGTACAATTACTCATAGTACTTTTTTTATTTCTGTAAAATTGGTTGTAATGTTCCCTCATTTCTGTTTTTAGTTGAGTCTTTTGTCTTTTATTCTTAGTAAAACTAGCTAAAGATTTGCCAATTTTGTCAATCCTTTGGAAGACACAACTCTTGATTTCAATGATTTTCTCTATCATTTTCCTCTATTTTATTTACCTCTGCTCCAATCTTTATTATTTTCTTCCTTATGCCAACTTATGTTTGGTTTATTCTTCTTTTCTTTTCTTTTATTCTTCATACTTTAATAATTGGATAAAACAAAAACACAGTTGGACTTTGGCACAATGAAGCAGAACTTCACCAAGACTAGATTAAGCAGGCAGAACTCATACCTCGGCAACATCTTCTACATAATTATGATAAAACAATGAGAATATTGTGTGGAATAATTAAAATCAGGTAATATTTTGTCAGGATTTCCTTCCCTAAAGGGCACCTCAGGGGAAGATCTAAGAAAATTGTCAGGTGTATTTTATGTCACAAAGATAAAATGAGACCATAATTTGAATTATGTATGAAGCATTTAAATCTGGTGTGCATGCATAATATCACCTCAGGATAACCAATATCTATTGTTTGTCCAATGCATTTTAATCTCAGTCTTACAGTTAATTGCATGTCAGTATTGTGTCTCTAGCTCTATCCTTTAGTATCACTACCTGGAAGGATTTTGAAAGATTTTCCTCCTGGTGACCAGGATGGAGTTGCTGAAAATGAACCTGGTTAGAGCCTGTCACTCACTTGCTTCTAGAAGATACAGACATAAACTGTTACTTAGATGCAAATACTTAAAAGGAGATCATTGTTTTTTATGCCTTTAAAATTAAAAACGAGTGTACTGCTACTTCAGAGGTGTTAAAATGTGAATCTATGAAACATGGAAACTACCATTAGCCAAGTTTAAACCTTGTTTTGACAATAACTTCCTTATATTTCTTGCCTCCAATTTTACCTAAAAGAAACCATATCTAACAAAACAAAACCAATATTCACATTTTGATTGATTACTTCATTCAGAAATTTGGGAGTACTTCATATATGAAGGCATTATGTTAGGTACTGGGTATGTTTTGTGTTGCCAAACTAATGATAACATAACGTTTATGATAACATATGATAACATAATGTTTATGAACTATAACAGCAGCATACATTTGACAAATATTTGTCAAGCATGTCTCACGTCAGGCCCTTGAGTGGGAAAGAACTGTAAATCAGATATAGATCTTGTCCTCAAAAAACTTGAAGACGAATGACAAGGTAAGATACAAATATACTGCAAGCAACTCAAACGAAGCAATTGTTACGTGCTGTAAGAGAGATAGAGACTTAGGATGATGAAGAGGCAGAGTAAACATCAAGAAGACTTTGTGGAGTTACGTAAGAAAGGTACAAAGGTAGAGATGGAAGAAAGTGTTATCTTGTGAAATATTGGCGGTATGGATGCCCACAGCGTATGTGTATACCAGAAATACCATCTCACTGGAGTACAGAATGCATGGCACTATTTATGACTGATCAACAAGGATTTCATTCAAACTTCACCCATCTTCCGTAAGTATTAGAAAAAATACAGTAAAAACTCTAAGTATTCTGTATTTTTTTTTGTATACTTCTTTTATTTTTTTAAGGTGTAAATTTAGGTTACTGATTTGAGAACTTTTTTCAATGTAAGCATTTACAGCTATAAACTTCCCTCTTAACACCTCTTACACTTCAGTTGCATCCCATAAGTTTTGGTATGTTATGTTTTTGTTTTCAGTTATCTCAAGATATTTTCTAATTTCTCCTGTAATTTCTTCTTTGACCTATTCATGTTAAGAGTATATTGTTTAATTTGCACATATTTGTGGACTTTCCAGATTTCTTTGTATTGTTTACTTCTAGTTTCATTCTTTTGTGATCAATCAGCAAGGATACTTTGAATGATTTTAATCTTTTAAAATCTGTTATGATTTGTTTTGTGGCCTAACCTAAGGTGTATCCTGGAGAATGTTCTATGTGCACTTGAGAAAAAAGTGTACTTTGCTGCTATGGGAGTGGGTGATCTGTATATATGTTAGGCCCACTCTTAGCTATACTGCCATTCAATTCTCTATTTCCTTATTGATTTTTGATTTTCTCTCTGGTTGTTCTATTATTGAAAATGGGGTATTGACGTCTGCTATTATTATTATAAAGATGTCAATTCCTCCCTTCAATTTTATTTTTGCTGTATTTATTTAGGAGCTCTGATGTCTGGTGCATGTATATTTCAATTGTTTTATCTTTTTTGTTAATTGATCTTTTTATCATTAAATAATTTCTTTTTTTTTGTCTCTTGTACTAATTGTTTATTTAAAGTCTATTTTTTTTCTGATATTAGTATAGCCACCCCTTTTGGAATATTTTTTTTCATCCTTTCACTTTCTACCTATGTGTGTCCTTAAATCTAACGGTGAGTCTCTTGTAGATAGTAGATAGTTAGATCCTTTTTTAAAATCCATTCTGTCAATTTACCAATCTGTGTCTTTTGACTGGAGAGTTTAATCCATTCACATTTAAAATCATTACTGATAGGGAAGTACTTACTATTGGCATTTTGTTATTTCTTTTCTGTATGCCTTGCAGGTTTTCTGTCCCTCATTTCCTCCTTTACTACCTTTTTTTGTGTTTGATTGATATTTGTAATGACATGTTTTGATTACCTTCTAATTTCCTTTTGTGTATCTTCTATAGATATTTTCTTTGTGGTTACCATGGGGATTGCATATAATATCCTAAAGTTATAACAATCTATTTTAAGCTGATAACAACAACTCCAATTGCATACAAAAACACTATTCCTTTACTGCTTCCCCCCACACACACCATTTTTTTTGGTATTGCCTCAAGTTACACGTTTATATTTTATATATATAATATATAATATATATATTATATATATATATAAATAAATACACATACACACACACACAGATTTATAATTCATTTCTGTTCTTTTCTTTTAAATCTATAAAGTAATAAATGGTAGAGTTTGGACCAAAATTATAATGACATAATTTTTATATTTGCCCATGTGTTCATTTTTACTGGAGAATTTTATATGTTGGTATGGTTTTGACTTACTGTCTAGGATTCTTATTTCATCTTGATGAAATCCCTTTAGCATTTCTTGTAGGACCAGTCTAGTAATTAACTCTCTCAGCTTTTGTTTATCTGTAAACATCTTAATTTCTCCCTCATTTTTGAAGAAGAGTTTTGCCAGATACAGAATTCTCAGTTGAAAGGTTTTTTTTTTCTTCCAGTACTTTCAGTGTATCATTGCATGGCCTCTGGTCTGCAGGGTTTCTGCTGAGAAATACGCTGATAATCTCGAGAATCCCTTGTATGTGATCAATTGCTTTTCTCTTGATGCTCTCAACATTCTTTGTTTTTGATTTTCCACAGTTTGATTTTATTGTGTCTCCGTGTGGGTCTCCTTTGAGTTTACTGTACTGGGAATTTGTTGTGCTTCTTGTATTATATTTCCATGTCTTCCTCAAATGTGGGAATATTTCAGCCACCATTGTCTCTTCAAATAAGCTTTCTGCCCCTGCCTCTCTCTGTTCTCCTTTTAGGATTCCCATAATATATATATTGATCCACTTGTGGCACCCCTTAAGTCCTCAGGCTCTGTTCACTTTCTTCATTCTTTTCCCTTTTTGGTTGTCAGATTTGATCATTTCAAGTCACTTGTCTTTAAGTTTGCTGATTCATTCTTCTACCTGCTCAAAGCTGCTGTTTAAACCCTCTAATGAATTTTTAAATTTTGTTACTGTATTTTTCAGCTCAAGAATTTGTTTGCTCTTCTTTATAATTTCTGTTTCTTGTAATTTTCATTGTGTATATATATTGTTTTCCTTATTTCCATTACTTCTCTGGGTTCTTTTTATCTTACTGAGCATACCTAAGACAGTTGTTTTAAAATATTTGTCAAGTAAGTCTGAAGTCTATGTGTCTTTAGGGTCAGTTTCTGGAGACTTACTTTGTCCCTTTTGAATGGGCCATGTTTCACCATTTCTTTGTATGCTTTATGATCTTCTGCTGACAACTGGGCATTTAAAAAAAAAATATCCACTTCACCCAGTCTTGGGAGACTGGCTGTGTACAGGGCAGGATCTTCACAAAAAAAGCCTGGTGTGAAGTTTAAGATTTTTTTCAGGCCTTTTCTGGACATACATCTTCCCTGGGCCTGTGTATATGTTTTATCCTATTCTTCTATATTCATGGCTGCTTTTAAATGCCCTAATTTCCCTAAGAGTCTCACCCCATTTCTTTCTCAAGGCCTTAGGTGTTCTGTTGTATCCCCCTGCCTCTAATTTCCTGCCCCAAGGTAGCCACCGTTTTACAATCTCCCTAACACTCTTTTGCATTAGCATGCCTGCCAGTGATTTTAGCAAACTCCAGCCTGACAGCCAAGCTATGTCATTGCTCCCATCAATGCTCCATGTCACGCAAGACAGAAACCAGTCCCTTGCACAGCCCCATACAAGCCACAACATTGCAAATAAGTTCTACTTTCTTTTCCACCTTGAACAAAGAACTGGGAACTGGCTGGCTTCCTCCCATGCCACACCAAGTAAGAACTGGGGCAAAGGTGAGCAAACATGCCATAAAATTTCCCACCATTTTGAGCGTGGCTTTTCCTTAGGTAAGAATTTATTAGGTTGCTACAGATCCTTAACTGGTTTCTAGAGCTCCCATAAAGCTATTCTGGTCAGTATGTTGTTTACTGATGTTTCTGTGGCTGAACAAGAGGTCTTCCTAGTTTGCCATCTTCTGTAGTCATCGTTTTAAAAACATAAATTGATGATATCTCTCCCATAAGCTGGATTAAATTATTCAATGTCTTTCTGTTAAAATAAAATCCAAACTCCTTGGCCTTCAGTCGTTGTATAACATGTCCCAAGCTTTGCTTTTCTTTCCAACTTTAATTTGTTCCATTCTTCCCATTTCTCACTGAGCTTTAACCACAAGAGTCCTCTCTTAGTTCCAGGAATACTCAAGTTCTTCCTGCCTTGATGTCTTTTCATTTTTATCTAGAATACCATTCCTTCCCTCTTGGCATTGCTAATGCCTATCTTTTCCCCTCAAGTGTTATCTTACAAGACCCTTCCTTGGGAAAATGGTCCCTTACCTTTCAGTAGGGTTAGTCCCATTTTTATATGTATCAAAACACCAGGCATTTTCCTTCATACTGTTTTCTCAACTGTAAATATATAGTTTTAAGTGAGTCTTGGGGTGATATTTACTCAATATCAATCTCCCCTATAAGCCAGTGAACTCTTCAGTACAGTGAAAATGTCTGGTGTATATTGCTATGTCCACAGTACCCACCACAGTTCCTAGGTCAGAGTAGGTACCCCAAAAGATTTTTGTTTCTTTGATGAAGAAATGAAGCTTCTCGTTTGTATGTTTGCCTTGTTTTACTGGCTTTTCTCTTTAGTCCCATAGAGATACTGCTGCATAAGGATTTCCTTTCTAGTTTTAATATTTACACACTACACTGGACTGTCTCAAGGTCTTCCATCTTCCATCTCAATGTCTTACACCCGGGCTGACCTACGGCAACGTCAGGAAGTGGCAAAGCTTTCTTTGCTCAGTGTCCTCTGCCCATTTTAATCATTTTCTTTCCCTTCAGGTAGCCAGAGCTCTCATCCTGGGAAGAGGTAATTGCATTTATAAAATGACCTTGAGTTCCTACTAAATTCTGGACTTACTTCATCAAGAGGCCCTCTTAGCAGCAGACAGTGCATAAATACAAAGTGGAATTGCTCACGTCACTGACAGGCATGGAAGAAAGGCAATTTTGGAGGGAGCTTCTCCACAACTTTAAAGTAATAATGCAGAGTCCCTCTTGCTCAGTCTCATTCCTTCTTTCGTTCCTTCATTCACTGCAGTATTTTGAGTACCTACTACATGAACAGTATATGCGGGAAGGAGTAGTGCAAAGATTAATAAGATTTGATCCCCATCTTGAAGTGCAGCCTAACAGGAGAGATGGATACTTGAATAAACAATTACGATACATACCCAATTATTAATTCATTCAACAAACATTTATTGAGGGCTTACTCTGTCAGGCTGTTGGGGAAACAAGTACAAAAAGAAATATTCTTGCTCTCAAACATTTTAGAGTATAAAGGCAAACATACTTGCAAGCAATGACTGTTAAAATACATTGTTGAGGTCTCATAGAAGTGGGAAATAATAGCCTCGTATAATTCTTTCAGCAACTCAGCTAACAAAGACAATTTCCATCCTCAAGAATATTTTGCTGTTAGTCCCTTTAACAAATGGCAAGGAGATAGACCTTTTTTTTTCCCAGAAGGAAACAATACAATATAAGGGAAAATTATGATGAAGGAAGACAAAAGAACCTATAAAATACAAGGAAAGAAATGTCAAGAGGATAAAAGGTTAGAGTAAAAGCACACTTAAACTTTTAATAAGGTCAAATGGGAACCAATTAAAAACAATAATACTTTCTCAATTCAGTTCCACAGCTAAAGGGCTGATGGGACATTGCCAGGTCACTGGTTCAATTCCCTGCCTCTAGGCTTTACTTAATTTCAACTATTCTGGGTAGTGACTGTGATGTTCCCACCTATATCCGCTGGTTTCTGTACAATAGCTTTATTTTCACCAATTAAGCCACTTCATTTATTTTACCTTGGCAGAAGAAACCAACAGAACCAGCTTCCATTTGTAATTTATTGCTTCTTCTAGGGCTTCTCAGAGGCAGTACCTGGTACAGATTTCAGTAACACACGTACAGTGAGACACAGACTGCCTAGAACATACCCCCTAATCTTTGCTATAAAGTTGTTATGAAGGACAGAGCGTGAGAACCTGAAACACAGGGCAGTAATTAACCTAGTTTTGGTACCTTGAGGAAGTGACACTTGGCAAGTGTTTGGATGTCTTTGTTTGTGTTAAGGGTCCAAATTATAAAATGTATGATATTTTTAAGGTTCCTCTCAGGGTTGATAGTCTATGTATCTATATATTCTGATCTTTTATTTCACCTTACAAGGGAAAATCAAAATATCAATTGTAGCGGATACTGTGATGCTCTGGCCAGATCCCACCTCAGGATGCACTGATCCATTCCATAACTTGTCAACATCAAGGGGCTTTTGTGTTTGGATAAAACTGACTCCTTGTTACATTGCTTAAATGTTCAATTTATTAGATAATTTTCAATAAAATTTTTAAGTTAATTTTCCTTAAATATTTCAAGCTTTATCATAAAAGTAATTAAATCTCCTTAAATGATTTAGAATAGACATAAAATTTAGCCTGGCTAATTCTTTTGAACATCTCAAACACCTTAATCCGTAAACAAACATACAGAAATACAATGTTTTCAAAATGTATAACTACACTTAAGACGTAAGCTTGTTCCAGAGCATTAACAACATGTGCTTGACTTATTTTATTATTTCTACATCTCCTTACATATTGCTAGTGTTACAGAAATACTAACTTTGACACCAGCCCAGAGTTATCCAAAATAAAGAACTTACACAGCTCAACACCCAAAAAACAAATAATCCAATTAAAAAATGGGCAGAAGACACAAAAAGACATTTCTCCAAAGAAGACACCCAGATGGCCAACAGACACATGAAAAGATGCCCAACATCACTCATCATCAGGGAAATATAAATCAGACCTACAATGAGATATGACCTCACCACTGTCAGAATGGCTAAAATCAACAACACAGGAAACAACAGGTGTTGATGAGGGTGTGGAGAAAGGGGAACCCTCTTACACTGTTAGTGGAAATGCAAACTGGTGCAGCCAGTCTGGAAAACAGTATGAAGGTTCCTCAAAAAGTTAAAAATAAAACTACCCTATTATCAAGCAAAACTGTGTTTAATGAGGTATTAACCGTTATTAATTCTTCTGATCAAAACTTTCAAAACTCAAAGATAAAAAGTTACAGCAACTTTAGGGGCGCCTGGGTGGCACAGCAGTTAAGCGTCTGCCTTCGGCTCAGGGCGTGATCCCGGCGTTATGGGATCGAGCCCCACATCAGGCTCCTCCGCTGGGAGCCTGCTTCTTCCTCTCCCACTCCCCCTGCTTGTGTTCCCTCTCTCGCTGGCTGTCTCTATCTCTGTCGAATAACCGCAATTCGTTCCATAATGTGAAGTGCCCCCTGCTTGCCAGTGAAACAGGGAAGCCAGCCTGGGGCAACTAGTATGCTAGCCTGAGCTACATTAGGGCAATTTATGGGAAGTAGTTTATTCCAGACTCACTTATTAGTTTACAAATACCATTCTCTTCTGAGTTCTTTGTCTGTTCCATATGCTAATGGTTAGTGGTACTCTTCATAATTAGAATATGGCCATGACATCTCTTTTTCTGCCCCACCCCATCTTTTTTTTATCTTTTACTGCAAATATCCTACAAATCACTAAAAGTCTCTTTTCCCCAAAAGAAAGAATATACATGACGGAAGGGTTCCCATATTTCATTTGATAGTTGATTCTGTGATACACTGCCCAGATTCACCTTCAAGACTGAAAGATCTATTCTCCCAGCTGCTGGAAGAGCGGCCAGCAGACAGTCCTCGGCTAAGCCCTCTTTCAGAGTGCCTTGCCCAAAGTTATGCCCCTTCCCTGGACATCCTTCTTCCAATGATTGGTCAGCACAGGAGTATAAAGGACCAGTCCCCCTCACCTCAACTCAGGACAATGCTGCAAGAGCTCCCCATGGGTCAGCTGTGGCCACCACCTTTTCCTTCTGCCCAATCTTGTTTTTTTTTTTTTTTCTTTTCCCTTCCACAGGTATTTTTTTCAGAGCACTCTCTAATAAGCTATCACATTCCAGGGAGAATGGCATGAATTTAGTGGTTTCCATTAAGGACCTAAGGGACGCAAGGGTGATGATCTCCATCATATCTTAATTTAATTCACCGGTTACTCACCAGAAAGAAACCAGATGGATTCTGAAGAATAACAATGGATGACCACAAACTCAACTAAGCAGCAGTAGCCCAAATGCAGCTGTCTGCCAAATGTAGCATCTTTGCCAGTACATATTACTATGACCTCAGGCACACGGTGTATGACCAGTGATTTGTCAAACCCATTATTTTCTAACCACAATTTTGAAAAAATCAGAAAGAGCTCACATTCACTTGGAATGGAAAAGAGTATATATTTCCAGTCTTGCCCAAGGGCTGTGTTATCTCTTCTTCCTGGTCATAAAATAGTTTTAAGAGATCTTGACTAACTAGGAATACCATAGAAAATCTCATTGGTGAACTGTATCTAAGATATCATGCACGTTGGACCAGATGAAAAAGAAGTGGCCACTCTACTGTGGGCCTAAGTAAAGTAAAATACATGCAGACCAGAGGGTGGGAGATACACCCTATGAAAATTCAGGTCCTGCTGCATCAGTAACATTTTTAAGAGTCTCATGGCCTCGGGCACTTGGGGACATCCCCTCCAAAGAAAGGAAAGATTATCACAACATTTACATCCTATCACAAAGAAGGAAGAACCTTACCTAGTGGATGTTTCCATGTCTGGAGACAGCATATTCCATAGCCAGGAATATGGTACCAAATCATATGCCAGGCAGCGTAGTCCATTTCCAGCTTTAAGTAAAAACCAAAGCAGGAAAATAATGTATAGCACGGCGGTGCAAGTATCCCTATCACTTAAGTAGCATAACCCACCAGAATGGAATAGCATTGGAGGTATCTGTGGTGCGATAAGATGCCACATGGTGTTTACAACAAGCCCAAATGGAAGAATCACAGCACAGATGTCTAGGGGTTTGGAGTAAGGTCATGCCATCCACAACAGACATTAACACAGCTTTTGAAAAGTAGGTCCTCATATACTATTGGGCTCAGATATAAATGTAGGGCCTGATCATGGACACCCAATAACAATGAAGCCTGAACTTCTCATTATGAGCTGGGTACTGTGAGACAACAAAGTCATGAGGTCAGGTAAGTCCAGGACCAATACGTCATGCAACACAAGTGATACACCCAAGATCAAGCATTAATAGGAGCAAGAGACATAAAAAAGCAACACAATTGGGTAACTTAGATCCTGAAGTAATCTGTTGTTGCTGTAGCACTTGACCATTAACTCATACCTACCACCATATAGAGGGATCTCTCATATGGTCAATGTACCAGACCACAACAGGTACTTGTTCTGAGTTTGGATATGGTTTTTTCTCAGAAAAGAACAAAATCCAAGTTTGGTTACAAATGGATTTTCTTGATCTGTGGGTGAAGAAAGCTGCAAATGGATGAGGGCCATACTGTATCCTGACTTAGAGATGGCTCTTAACAACAGTGGCAAGGGGAAATGCCCCCAATAGGCAGAGCTTAAGACAGTGTAGCTCTTTGTGAGGTTATAATGTGCATGGACTTATGTGCAGTGGCAAATGACTTGACCAGAGGTCAGTGGTCAAGAAGGATAAAAACTGGAGGGGCAGGAAAAGGTCTGGGATAAAGGGATTTCGATGAACCTATGGGACAGACATGAACTGTGAAAATCTTTGTATCAAATGGTAACACCTTTAACACTTTCAAGAGAGCACCCATTACAGAAAAGGCACTAAATAATCAGGCAGACAATCTAACTTAATCAGCTGACATCAGTCAGTCTCTGTCATCAACTTACCCAGGGCTAGCACAATGGACACACAAATGAAATAGCTATAGTGGCAGGGAGAGAAGCTATTCGTGGGCTCAACAGCATTGCTTCTATCTACCAAGGCTAATCAAGTTACTGATCTGATTGAATGTTCAATCTGCTAGAGAAACCAACACTAATTCCCCCAGAATGGCACCATCTCTATAGGAGACCAAACAGCCATTTGGTGGCCAGTTGAATACATTGGACCTTTCAGCTTGAAAGAGGCTATAATGCATGTTGACAGGAACAGACACGTGTTCTGGGTTTAGATTTGACTTTTCTGCCCATAGCATTTCAGTCAGGACCGCTGTCTGAGGATTTACAGTGTTTGATTTACAAGTGTCATCCTAAATAATATACCATCAGACCAAGGGGTCCATGTCAAAGAAAGAGCTTGGGATCACCAGTCATGTCAACTACCAAACCAACCGAAACCCGCTAGCCCAAAGGAATAATGGAGTGACCTGCTGAAAGCACAGCTGAAGCACCAGCTTGAAGGTCATCCTGTCAATATGGTGCTCCATCCTCCAAAATGCAATGTACACTCTAACTCAATCATCTTAATGTGGTGCTATGTCCCAGGTGGTGGAATACATGGTGCCAGGATACATGGAAACAAGAATGACCCCACTTATCGCCACTCCCAGTGACCCATTTGGGTAATTTGTGCTTCCCATTTCTGTAACTCTAGGAACTGCGTGACTTGATGTCCCATTTTTCAAAGGGGGAGTGTTTCCAACAGGGAGCAGAAAGATTCTAGTTGTACCATAAGCTTTGGCTGGCACCTGGTCATTTCAGCTCTTTAAGCCAAGTGACAAGCCAAGTGACAGCTCTTTAAGCCAAGTAACAGAAAAAGGAGTCACCATCTTGGCAGTAGTAATTAACCCTGATTGTTGGGAGAAAGTAAGGCTTCCTGTATACAATGGGGACAGAAAGAAATATGTCTGACACCCATGTGATCTACTTGCCCAAGCTTGATCGCAAATGGACTAATGCAACTAAGGCTTAAAGAAGGCAAGGCGACCAGAGGCTCAGGATGGTCAGAATCATGCCAAGAGGAAAGCCACCAAAACTAGCAGAAGGTGAGGGAAATTTAGAGTGGATAATGGAGAAGGGAGATGGTGAGTATTACTTGAGACCTTAAAACTATCATCAGGGCTGCTAGTTTATCCTACCAACCTTATTCTTTTAAGAATCCTCCAAGAAAAGAAACCCAATGGAATCCTGGAAGACTGATTCTTAGTATGTATATGAAGAAGTGGATCCAAGAGGTACAAGCAGTTCACTGATACACTGCCAAGATGCCCCTTTTAGGAATGAAGATGTTATTCTACCAGCTTCTGGAACTGCTGTCAGCTGTCAGCTGCCTTTGTAAAGCGCCTTGGCTGAAGAGAGCAGCCTTGCTCAAGGTCATGGCTCCTCCCTGAGTGCAGCACATAAAGACTGATCGTGGAGGTTATAAAGTCCTGTCTCCTTTGCCCTAATTCATGACAATCCCCAAAGCCCTGCTCAGTCTGAGATATTCCTCTGGATCACCTATGACCTTCATTAGGCAGCATCCCAGGCCAAGTTTCCCCTGTGCCCAATTCTGCTTCCTTCTCTTCCATTCCATAGGTGTTGCTTCCAAGAGAATTCCCTAATGAGTTTTCTGCCCACTAATCATGTCATTCCAAAGAACCCAATGTATGAAACCAATGATGCGGTCCTATCAAGTAAACTCATGCTGTGGACCAGAAATGAAGAGACTCTGGTTCTAGTCAGATGTTTGGTTCTAATGTGTTGACTGATCTCAATTGAGTCTATAAACCATATCACCTTTATTTTCCTCATCATTTAACTGAGAAGAAAAAGAAATCGCTGTGGTCCATAGTCCTAGACTAAGAACCACAATTTAAGTCCCCAAGTGGCTATTAATTGATTTTGCGACCTTGGGAGTATCACTCCAAACCTCTGGGCCCATCTCTAAAATGAGAGGTAGACTAAATGATCTTTATTTAGTGTCCTTTATAGCTCTAATAGCTTGCAAATCTAAGTATATAAATCCCGTATCATTATTTCTGTAACATAGCATTTAAGATGGCATTTTCAATTTTATCAATAACTTTGTTGCCAAGAGAAAAAATTTTCTCAATCCTTATGAAAAAAGCGTTTAAGGTCCTTGCCAAAAAAGAATTTTTTTTTAAATCCTATTACTTCACTCTTTCTTATCCCTTTGTTCCTCCCTTACTGACCTTTTCTGAAATCCTTTTTGGCATGTACCTTCCCCCCCATTCCTAGGAGACTTTGAACAAATAATAGGGGTGTAAAATGAGCATTCAGGGTTGGCATACAAGCATCATAAAGCTTAGTTTCAAACACTTCCTGTCCTCTTCCCTTTTCCCTGTGTTTACAGCCTCTGTTGCATTATACAGACTCTCTAGCTTGTTTTTTAGTCAATATTTATAGCATGTTTACTACCAAAGCTCCTCAGAAGCATTTTCAAGTCTTACCAAATGTTTTTCCTTCCCTACTACCTATCCGCTCCTTCACATTCAGTTTGAACCCCTTTCTGGTCATTATCATAGGCGTTGCCTAAAACTACCCCTTTTCTTTTGCTATCCCTGCCGTCCACAAACTGGCCCCACACATTTCCACGAAGAAGGAAAGAGATATCAACACATTGCAACAGGAGCAATTAGAAATGGGGTTGGTGGCTGGCTGTGCCATTCTGGACATCTGAGGAGGAGCCAAAAATAGAAATGAGCTGAGTCTGTTCGGGGCTTAGTGCTGCCAGAGGAGTTTCCTCAGTTAGTTCTCAAGGCTCTATTTTCTGAGTCATCTTTCACAGCTCACAGGCCAAAACTCATAACTCATACGCTATGCTCTCCATCAAGACACAGTTAATGTCAGAGAGTGGTTACTCTCTAAAGGAAGATCTTTACTCATGTCCTGACTGACAGCCCACAGAGTCCAGGAAATGAAGGTCACAGCATTCACCCGTATCAAAGCTGCAGTGAAAATCTTTTTAAATCATACAATAAAAGTTTATCTCCTCTTCTCATTCTCATCTCTCTCAACCAGCAATGTACTTTTGGAAGAACCATGTTAAACATAAATATGTATTAGCCTGGTTTGCAGACTCTAAGCCAGGTGAACCAGAGACTTCATGGCAGAGTAGGGAAAGTGAGAAGAAATGGGGCTCCTATGTTAATGTCTCCCAGATGCTCCTTATTGTTTGTTAACTTCTCAAAGTTCTTTTATTCCTTATTGTTCAATGAATATCAACAATAGTCTTTGGGTTATTTTTTTTCAAATCCTGCCATTAAATTGTGCTGAATTGGTAAGAGGATAAAGCCCAACTCTGATAAACTAAAATGCCCCTAATTCTGAGTATTCTTCTTGCTATGAACCTTCCTAAATTCCAAAGTTGTCCACGTTACCCTATTCTCAATTCCTGGTTTAAATAGTACTAAGATAAAAGCATTTGCCACTCCTCATCCCATAAGGTCAATGAACAAACTCAGAATTATTTTCTTTCTTTCTTTGCTTATTGACACAGATCAAATCACAACCTATTCTACCTACCCTGCTGTTGGACAGAGCTCAGAACACTGACATGAAGTCAGGGAGGTAACACTAATGCCACACTATGTGCGAGCAAGGAAAGAAGAATGCTGGCTATGAGATTTCTTGAGGGGGAGGGAACGTTTACCTGTGTGCCTCAAAGCCCGTTGGTTCTTCAAATACTGCTCCCCCAGCCTGTTAACTTGCACAGTAAGAGACAGAAGGTTGGAGATGCTGTGTCTCATCATCAAAACTCTCAGAACAGTTCAAAATGGGAACAGCAGCGCCACCAAGGGACGCTGTGAGCAGTAACTAATACAAACCAGTATAAAATGCCTTGCACATGGGGGATGCTGGGTTAATCACCAACACCCTAAAGTTTAAAATATATTGGCTGCAATGTTGATTTAAGTGACAGGAGAGGTGTTGCATTACAACCATCTCTTTGAAATTCACACTCGACTTCTTCCATGTTTTTTGGCCACAGCATGCAATATTAGGTGCTAGAAAAGTTTACATTTGTTACTTATTGAAAAATTTGGTCTCTTAGTCATATTGAAAATATAATGTCTGCAAGTACAAAGACGATGGATGGACTCGTAAGTTCCTTAACTCTACCAGCATAACATGTTCTCAGCTCTGCAAGGGCAAATGACAGCAATTCCTTTAATTATGGAGAAGAAACTGTGGTCATGGGAACACCATCATGGGTGCACCTAATGATGCTGACGCCCCCTTCACTCGACCATCTACCCTAACTGTGGAAATGCACTATGCTATTAGTCAGGGGAGAACTGTGTTTTAACAGGAAATTGACAGCAGTACACTATATCTCGGAAAATTGAGAGCTCTCATTTCCAAGCACCATGTGTCCCTTAGAAATCGCACAGGGTGCTACTTCTGGTATTTTATGTTTGTGAGCCTTACCCAACAATGACATAGCACTTTTTAGTTCATAGACAAGAGTTTTCTTTTAAGAATTTGTCAACTACCCAGCATTCTATAACACCCATAATAGCAATTGATGGGATTTGTATATTTGTATAATGCTTCAGAGCTTTCAAATTGTCTGTAAATATATTCTACTTGATTAAATTCATTCAATAATTTTTAAGATCTGAAAATGAGCCAGGAAAATAACCTTCACACATAATCATACAATGACAACAACAAGGCAAAACTAGGGATTATTACCTTCATCCAGCAAAGGAAGGAAAGTAAGGCTGGGGTGTAAAGTGGTACCCCATGGTTACAAGAAGACAGATAGAGAAAAGTTTGGCAAACAACAGACAGAAAGATTTGTCAAGATGGTAAAGGTCAGTTACTTGATAACTCAATTAGCAACAGAAAGAATATATAAACGAAAAATGTAGAGTCTCCGAAAACTCAGAAGCCTCAATGCAGTTAACTGCTTCCTATTTAATATCTGAAATAAAACCTATAAATTTCACTTCTTTTCACGTTTCCTCTCTTTTTCTGTTGAAGATATGAAGGAGTAAAGTAATTACCAAGTCTGATAACCAACAGGGATTCTTTACCGTGTGTGTGTGTGTGTGTGTGTGTGTGTGTGTGTGTGTGTGTTACTGCTCCTTTGGCTAACTGGTGAAATCTGTGGATCACTTCTCAGACTAATGTTGTTAATGTACAAAAGAAAATACCTAGGTTTGCAAAAGACAATAATGAAAATGAAAGACAATTATAAAATATCAAAAGAAAAATTGTGATTTAATGATATTACATGCTTCTATATTAACATATTTAATAACAAACTCTGACGGCAGGACTAATAGCTACTCTAATTTAAAAATAGGGACAAAGAATAAATGGCATTTCCAGAGATCTGCAACAACTCCAGTGTGATATGAAAATATCTGTAATTTCTATTGGTGATAAGGTCACAGATATTCTTAATATACTACTGTGGTTTGCGCCCACATATATAATTGAAGGAACTGTTAAATTTCAGTCAGTGATTAATAATTAAAAAGATGGAATTTTTACAGACCGCTTGAATTCTATCCAAGGGCTTCTTGTGGGTCCATGGATCCTATATTTAAAACTCCTGCGGTGGGAGGAAGGAAAGAGTAAGAGCATTAAGAACGCACATGAAGCATTCACAGCGGCCGGAATTTGCACTAGGTTTCATCAGCCCAGATAAGAACACTGTTTTCTGCTTCTCTTACAGTTCCCCACAGCCACTGCGACAACTTAGATAAATGGTCAGTCTCCAAGAGCACCTGTTAACAGATTCAGTGGATGGTCAGACCTCTTGGCTGAGACCCAGTGTAGGGTCTCCCTTCCTGGGCTGACTTGCGTTCCTCCTGCTGGAGATAGGTGGACCCTCCTTGACAAAATGGGCAGAGAGCCTTAGTGAGCCATGAGAGGAAGAATGAAACCCTCCCTTATCTCCAGTGGCAGGTGGGAAAATTACAATAGCAAAATGGGAATAAAACAAATTAAAAACATATCAGAGAGAATGTTTCACTTAATATAGTTTCTGCTTGACAAATTGTTTCTTCTCCTAGTGGAACACTTTATTTTATATGACACTAAATGGCAAGAATAAATCAAAAGCATTGTTTAGTTGGGGTAAGGAGAGAAATAAACGTGAATGAATTTAAACTGTAAGTCAAAATGGTACAGATACCTCTGATGAATGACAGCGGCTTACTCTCAATGGTTTCATTATGCAAATTATGTTATTTGTTTTCCAGCTTTACTCAAAACAAACGATGATGACAGAATATAAGCAAATTGTATTCTTATCAAGTGTCTCATCAATGTGACTTAAAATATTACAAAATTTACCACATGCTGGCCTTTTTTATATTACCCACTGATCATTTAATTCCAAATGTTGACGTGACACCGTAATATCATCACCAAAATTTTTTTCGTAATAAATATTCTGTGCATAGGAAAGGATCATGGGGGATTAGAGCTTACAGTAAGAAGAACAAATTGAATGTGATTTTTCTAGTCTTTCTACCATATAAATAAGCTATTTCTTGTTTTATACCAGTAAGTTTATATTTCCTACCACGCCCCCATAGTAACAGTGAAAAGCCAAGTATTCCTGAGTTAAGGAAACAGCAAAAGGAAACGAATTAAAATAAATTGTTCTCTGGAGCCAGATTTCCTTGCCTTTTCCAGTTTAGAAGTCCACATTCCCCACTCATCCTTTTCCTTCTGAGACTGCCCACCAAATCTAGATTTTGTTTCCTCTCCCCTCTGCTTAAGACTCTTCTCAATTTAAATGCCATGATCTGTTCCTCCTGTGTCTCCCCTGCTTCTATTCATAGCTTAATCCTAGAGTAATCACATGGAAGGCAGCATGAAATAAGGACAAATTTTAAATAATGAAAAATCTGATCTTATAATAAGTAAGCATCAAAAGGATATGAAAAATACATGAGAGAAATATTTCAAATTCAGCAAAATCTATCATTAATTTTTTTTCCCTCTAAGGATCAGGGAAAGATTGGGGCTTTAGCAGTAGAAGAGCTCAGATTTCAACTATTTAAGAGTCATTTTACTAGTAAAATATTCCTTCCCATTGAACTCCATACACTGACCCACCAAAGAAAGTATCTTCTTACACCAGATTTCTTAGAAATCTGAGCAATGTTACTGTTAGCACAGAAGATAAAAATAGACCAGGAGAATAAGGCTTCAGAACTAACATCAGCTATGAACACTAAAAGGCATTCATACCATCTTGTTCTGTTAACTATTCCATTCAAATCAGTGAATACTTATTGAGCATTTACTATGTGAAAAGTTTCTGAGGAACAGGAAATCATTAGCAATGGCTGCTACAAAGTACACCGATCCAAGACCAAAAAAAAAAAAAAAAAAAAAAAAAAAAAAAAGGAGTGGTGGTATTTATCCTATGGACCAAGGGGAGATTCTCGAACTAGAAATTCTATGACCCAGCTTCACTTTTCTAAGATTATTATTACAGGATAAACTGGAAAAAAAGAGATATTACAGAACAACCTAAGAGAGTTCTTTCTTTTTGTTTCATATTAATGCTTGACTAATTCTGATAACATTTGCTAAGACAAATGGTTTGGTTGTGTATGTTTTGGTTTTTTTTAATGTTAAACTTAAAAGTCACATCTTAAAAATACCCTTATATGTTAAAATTCAAAAGGCTTTCTAATAAGAGAAAACCAAATTATTCAAAACACTGAAATAGAACCTGATGAACCAATTTAAATATGATTATCCAAGCAAAATATTAATATATAACTTCAGCCCCCAACAAATATGAAACATTAAGGCAATATGTCTACTTTTTTAATCACTAAATTATTTTGGAGGATTTATAGAGAATGAAAGACCATTCTCATTCCAAAAGGGAAAAATTTATTTGACATATTCAAGATTTTCAAGCCATTTGGATTAAATCATTAATTATACACTTCTAGTTCGATAGGGCAGTTGAGCCCTGTTCAAAGGACAGATTAATCTGTTCTCCCTAACCAAACACCATTAAAGTAAAAGGGAACAGATATAAACATATGAATACAAAGGACATGGATCTGAAATCATAGGAGATGAAAAATGCTGACATAATTTTGGAAGATGAAGTGTGAAGGGGTAAGTGGTGATTAAATTAGCAGAGATGAAAAAACTGAAATCTTGGCAGCTTTGCAGGGAAGGGTAGGTTGTCAAAAGGGAGCAAAGTCTCTCATGGTTCAGAACACCTGAGCAGTTCAAGAACTGGAGCCACCAAGGAACTGTAATCCTCAAGACAGGGGTATGGGCTGGTACTGATAACAGAGTACTGGTCAAAAATCAGGATATGCACAAAAATCAGTTACACACCTGTATCTTCTTCCCAAACCCAGAATGCCAGATAGCTGCACCTCTCCTACACTGGCAGAAACCTGGAGACTCTTCTCAGGAGAGAAAGAACTGAAGAGCTCTGGACTCTGGGACAGTAGTACAGCTGTAAGTGACAGAGAATCTCCACCAGGCATAAGGTAACTAAGCGACAATCTACATACTGACTTGGCCCCCAAGTGCTGTCAGTAAGGCACCTATGTCTCAGGAGAAGGCGAGTCCCAGAAAAAGATCCCAGAGAAATAGTTAAATGTCCACTTAATCCATAGTAAGTCCCAATGGTTGACAAACCAACCCATGTTCACCACACATACATATGCATAGTGCTTCCAATTCATGTTTTCATACCTCATTTACAAATATGATGAATGGCCAAGAATCACCAAACATTGTGGCAGGGCTCCAAAATCAAAGACAAGGGGCACCTGGCTGGCTCAGCTGGAAGATCTTGCTGCTCTTGATCTCAGGGTCGTGAATTCGAGCCCCACGTTGTGTGTAGAAAGTACTTAAATAAAACTTTAAAAAAAAATGAAAGACAAAGTTAAAAAAAAAAAAGCAGGGAAGAAACAAACTATAGGAAATAGAAATAAGAATATGTGAATTCCAAAAGAGAACTTCAAAAAAATCTACAGTGAATATCTTGAAAGTGATGAGAAAAAATATCACACCCTTGAATTAGAAGAAATGACTATATTTTTTTTAAAAAAAAAGTGCTAAAAATTAAAATATCTGTATCTCCCTTAAATTTCTGCTTAAATGTGATATTCTCAGTGAGGCCTACCCTGACTATCCTTTTTAAAATGTGTATCACCTACCTCTTGATACTTGCAATCCCTCTCTGGCTTCAGTCATGAGAAAAGAAGATCCCCCAAAGGCAAGGAATTACGCTTATATTTAGCACCTATAATGGTCCCTGGCATATCATGGTGGTTCAATAAATGTTGGTGAATGAATGAATGAGGGGAAAAAAGTCCTTTGAAATTAAAAATATAATAGCAAACAGAAAAAAATTGATAGGTTGAAGAATAAAATTAAGGAAATCACCCAGAAGGTAGAATAAAAGGACCAAGAATAGTAAGAAAACAAAGGAGAAAAAGTTATAAAAGAAATAATACAAGAATATTTTCCAGAACGAGGATGTGATTTTCCAGATTTAAATGGCCCTCTTAGGGGCACCTGGGTGGCTCAGTCATTAAGTGTCTGCCTTCGGCTCAGGTCATGATCCCAGGGTCCTGGGATCGAGCCCACATCGGGCTCCTCCGCTGGGAGCCTACTTCTTCCCCTCCCACTCCCCCTGCTTGTGTTCCCTCTCTCACTATCTCTCTCTTTGTCAAATAAATAAATAAAATCTTTAAAATAAATAAACAAACAAATAAATAAATAAATAAAATGGCCCTCTTAGGGCTCACAAAAACAAATGAGAAAGACTCACACCCTAGCACATTATTGTGAAACTTCAGAATATCAAGGAGAAAGAGAAGATCCCAAAGTGACAGAGAAAAAAAAATTATCTATGAAAATTAGGAATCCAAGAATCACTAGACTTCTCAATAGCAACACCAGAAATAGAAGACAATGAGAAAGCACCTTAGAATTTCAAGGAGAAAATAATTTTTGATTTTGAAGTCAGTATCATGCAAAACTATTAATCAAATGTGATAATAGAATACACAGTTTCAGACATTCAGGTTCCTCCAATATTATTTCCTTTGACCTTCTTGGAAAGCTGCTGGCGAATGTGCTTCACCAAAATGAGATGTAGTCTAAGAAACAATAATTAAGGGGCGCCTGGGTAGCGCAGTGGATAAGCATCTGCCTTCGGCTTAGGGCGTGATCCCAGCGTTCTGGGTTCGAGCCCCACATCAGGCTCCTCCACTAAGAGCCTGCTTCTTCCTCTCCCACTCCCCCTGCTTGTGTTCCCTCTCTCGCTGGCTCTCTCTCTCTGTCAAATAAATAAATAAAATCTTTAAAAAAAAAAAAAAAAAGAAAGAAACAATAATTAAGAAATCCAGTAATCCTAAAAGGAATCAAGGAGAAAGGCAGAGAGGATTCCCAAAATAGTGAAGGGAAGTGTCCACGATAACAGCTTTGGAGCAGGCTTAGAATGTAACCTGTTAAGATTAGAGTAGAAGGAGAGAGGGTTCCACAAGGAATTCTGCAAGAAAAAAATGAACCTGACCATAGCGAGAAAGATGTTTCTAGCTCTTGTGCAAAGCATGCAGCTAATTAAGTGACAGGTAAAAAGAAACTTAAGAAAACACATTAAAATAAGAAAATTTAACTCCAGGAAAAACAAAAACACAGCAAAAAGAAAATGTAATATAGTACATTATAGGGCTCAGCTGTAACCATAATCATGATAATAAAAATCTTAAACATTCATTTAAAATGGAAATTATGATACAAATATATTAGGAGGATAGAGAGAGTGATAGTGGGGGGCAAGGAAGCAGGAATGAGATAAGAAAGCAAAACTCCTGAAATAAGACATCAACATATAATACCTAAAGTTTAAAATCAAGAATTCACAGTAGAAGCACTTTATTTAGATACATAGGGGCAACAGAAGAAACAGCTGGGACACTGGAAAACGGTTGCCTCTGGGACATGAAACACTGGATGTGGGAGGGCCATGTTCAGGGGATGCTGCTTTCATGGGGGAAGGCAGTCACATGCGTGCAATCTTTTGACCCCCAGTCAGCTGCAAAAAAATGAACCCTGGACCTGGAACACTTCCTCACCAAGAGATAAAGAGCCCACACAGCCCACTTTTGAAGCTCATCTTGCTCCGTCTCTCCCCTGTGTGAGTAAAGCATCATTCTATCCAGCACTTGACTGCATTGTGTTTTCCTTGGCAACTCTGATACCAAGATGCAGTTGGCAGAAGGGTCTGGAGTCCTCCTCTGGGATCAGTAACTGGGGTGGGGTATTCCACTCTCTTGGCATTGATCACCAGTGCTCTGCCTGCCATTTTTGTTATAAGCTTTGCAGCACCATTTGACTTGCTCATTTATATGCAATTTCTATCTTAAGAAACATAAAAATTCATTGAGCATTATTTCAAGTAGTAGTGCTGCAAAGAGTACTGGTATAAGCCCCACTGATATGGGAATTACAATCAACATGCACACCGGTTTCTGTAACAAATGACACCCAGTTTATTTATCATTATTTACTGTTATTAACAAACAATGTATTTGGCTTACCAGAGGAAAAAGAAGAAACTTTGATTATACGGTTTCAAAACACTAAAGCTCTTTTGTGGGTACATTCTCTAAATCCACACATAAAGGAAAGTGGCAAAACTAATTTAGCTATGTCGTAACAGGTAGATGGAAAGAAAAACAAAAGAGCAGTTTTTAAGTAAGCACTCTAGTCCACAGATTTACAGATGGCAGACAAAACAAGACACATCTACCCAGAAGGAAAACATGGGTTCTGGAAGCTTGAGTCAGAATTTGGTGGTTAATTGGAAATGAGATGTCAAGGAGGCTGCACATTTGTTTTACTTGAATAACAGAGTGAGTGGTGATGTTGTTCCCTGAGAGAAGGAACAGGGGAGAAAGAAAATGTTTTGAACACTGCTGGAGATGTCTGGTAGTCAGCTGGACTTACAGGTCAGAGCTCAGGGAAAAGCTGTGGACTAACTCCAAGGATGATTTAGACGGCTTCGGCACAAAGGTGGTTGGTGAACTTGTGAGCACTAGTTGATAGGGTATGCACGGTCAATACAGCACAGGCTGCAGAGTTAGAAGCTAAGCAAGGACTAAGACAGAACGTTGAGAAATACCAATAGTTCAAGAAAGAAGAACCTGGGGCGGGGGGGGGGGACATGCAGGAGAAGACAAAAAGGGAAAAGGAATACCAAGAGTATGATTGGTCTGACAGCAGCCAAAAGCAGAGAAAAATTCAGGAATAAGAACATAGGTAATTGAGTCAAAAGCCGTGGAGTGATGAAGGATGAGTCCATGGAACCAGAAATAAGGTCATTAACAGTCCAGGTGGGAGAGATCTGGGCGGATCTGTGGGAAAGGAAGCCCTCGTGCACTGGGCTGGTGAAAAGCATGAAGATGAGAAAATGGTAACATTGTTTATGGATGACTCTACAAAGAAGGAGAGAAAGGACTTCAGGCAGTTGCCGGAAGAAAAAGTATTACCGTTACACAAACAAAACAGTAAACCCTTCTCCGCTTGACTAGGCACCTGAATCCCTGCCTATTCCTTCCCCCATCTGCTTTTCAGACAAACTGGTCCTGTGTCAGAAATTCCAGATGCTGTCCAAAGCCCTAATCCAAACAGAAAAGACCACCCCAAGCCAGTACTGGTCAGATGCTGAGCTTCTGGTATTGTTACCGCTAGCGACTCATGTGGGTATGGGTATCATTTACACACTGCCTCCCTCCCTGACAGTGACCTAGATAACAAGTGTGAGTTCACTCACCTGTGTTGACACTGTGACTTGACCACTGACTGATGAGCTTCACAACTCCCTGCATTTGCCTGAGCAACCCTCCCTCCTCACTGACCAGCGCCTCCGAAGAGCCACCATGCTTCAACACCAGCAGCACTTATAATAGTAAATTACCACTACTTAGTGCTTGTTATGTGCCAGAAACCATGTTAAGTGCTTCATAGACATTAGCTAATTTCCTCCTCTCAGTAGTTTTATTATTTCTTTTACTTCCAGGTGAGCAAATTGAGGCTTAAAGAAATAAAGAAACGTGTCCACATTCACATCTAATAAGTGGTGAATCTAAGATTTGAATTTAGGTTTATCTAACCCCAGGACCACACCTATGACAACATAAATTAGAACAGACCTCATGGATACATTTATATCCCCATGAAATCAGGCCTCCTGGTGCAAAAGGATAATGGCCTATGTTTCTAGATCATCAACACATAATAGCTCCCCTGTACAAACCACTGATTGGGCCATATAAGCATAAAACAACAGCCCTGCCCGAAAAGACTTTTTAATCGAGCTGAGATCATCAAACAAATAGGTTTGAAAATGCAATGAACTATATAAAGTACCATATGATTAAGGGTCAAATGACTAGTACAGATTAGAAATGCTATTTGGAGGTAAGAGGAAGAAGAGATTCAATCAAGCCGGGAGGATCAGAAAAGGCTTCAGAGGAAAGACCTGAGCTAAATCTTGAAAAATGGCTCCAATTTCAACAGGAGGAGAAGAGGGAGGAGGATATGAAACCAATCAGCAGATAGGAAATTGGGACTGAAATGTTAGTGATAGCAAATGCAGGAAATGAGCAGGTCACCGGCATCTGAGCTGGGCAGAGTCAGTCTTTCTCAGCATGGAACATCCACAACCAAAGTGGGGAAGCTTTCCTTCCCAACCTCCCCTAAATACTTCCAGCCCGATGGTGGTTTTCTTTTCTTCAGTTAATGAAAGGCTTTCATTTTGCGAGATACCGCTCCATCCTACCATCAACCAAACCCCAATTCAAGTTATTTCAGGATGCTGATTTCCTCATATTTCCTGATATGACTCATGCAGTGGCAGCTTGAAGGAATAGGCTTAAAATCTCTAATTGAGGCAGCAAAGAAATAGTGAATTAAACCTTTTGTGTCTGCATTGCTGCCAACATTTTATGGAAGAATGAAACACATATATTCATGTTTGTATACGTTATGAGCCAGATCAGTTCATTAAATTTTCACAGAGTTGAAGCAAACTAAAAAAAAAAATTTTTTTTTATATTCTGATTTATTCATCAAAACTTCCAGCTTGATAAATGAGCAGAGGATTTCAGAAAATTGTCTTGTAAAGGAAAATCTATCTCTTTGGAAGGAGGCATTATTACATTCCTGGTTATTATAAATAGGAGTATTAACTACTGTATTTATTCAAGAAATGATGATTAAATAATGAGATGGTGTCTTTGTTTGTTCCAGCTTTTGTTTTTCCAATTTGGTGAAAAGGAGACACAGGAAAACATCCGACTAGGCTGGAGAGGGAAGGATTCAGAAACAATGCAGGGAAGGAACATGTTGACATCTGTAAGATGCCCAGGTTCTCAATCTTCCTCTAAATACCATTCTCGGCACTGGTGATTACATTAAATGACTACAAGTAGTAACATCCAGTGTTAACTTCAGTCCTGTACAGACCTTTGAATGTAAAGCTTTGGGTTTTTTAAGAGGGTGTCATTTTTGACTGTCTGCGAATCTCAGTGCATGATTACACTGAAGACTTCTCATTTGCATATAATGTCACAATCAGCTCCACTCCATTTGCAGTCAAATGTCCACTGCTAATTGCCAGACATCCAATATTTATGTGTTTAAATATAGTGAATAAATATTTATGCCTGGAAAATAATGAGCTGGACCTTAGTTAATTTGAAAAAATAAAGACAAAACAAAAAGGCCATGTGAAGTAGAAGCTGTTCTAAATACCAGGCACTGAGAAGATTATGTTTCCAGCTTTTAATCCATATTCATTTCAATGTCCCCCACAGGAACACTCTATGAGTCTTCAGTAAATGATGGTGGGATTGATTTTGCAAACGGAAACACTAAACTGGCTGACGCCAGTCAATGGAAGCAGCGCTGTGTGGTCAGCTTTCCAACTGAGGCCGAATGTGTTTGTCATTGGCTTGTAGGTGACCCTTGCAGGGATCATCTGTGTGCATTAATATGCATAGTGGTTTGAATGTTTTGACTAAAGAAAGCAAATGTGTTTTTTTGTCTGCTTGTTTGTGGTATGAGTGGTGGCAGGAGGTCAGAAAAATGGCAAAGATGACAGAGAAGAGAGCAAGAGAGCAAGGAATTTCCCACTCTCTTTGTCATGAGCCCTCATGGAGAGAGGGGTGAAGGTGACAAGCCAAAGGAGCGGACTTAGGGAACTCTGAGGCTTGAAGGCATAAATGACCGCCTTGCACAGTCTGGGCATGTGAAGGACTGTTTCAGGAACACCAGCGCACTGTATGCACAGCAGAAACAGTGACAACAGCAAGGAGGGCAGTATCGGCACAACCACGTGAGAGCTAAGTGAGAAGGCAGAAGGAGCACATGCACACCTCAGAGATCTCGCAGGCTCAGCTCCAAGACCACCACGGTAAAGCGAATACTGCAATAAAATGAGTCAAATGGCTTTTTCGGTTTCTCAGTGCATGTGAAAGTTATGCTTATACCATACTGTAGTCTATGAAGTGTGCATCTGCTCTGTGTCTCAAAAAAACAATGTACATACCTTAATTAAAATATACTTAAAAATACTAACCATCATCTGAGCTTTCGGTGAGTCATAATCTTTTTGCTGGTGGAGGGCCCTGCCTTTACACTGATGGCTGCTGACCAATCAGGGTGGTGGTTGCTGAAGGTGGGTGGCCGTGGTCATTTCTTAAAATAAGGCAATGAAGTTCTGCCACAACCGTTGACTGTTCGTGTCGTGAACGATTTCTCCGTAGCATGCAATGCTCTTGATAGCATTTTATCCACAGTAGAACTTCTTTCAAAATTGGGGTCAATCTTCTCAAACCCAGCCTCTACTTTATCAACTAAATTTATGTCATATTCTAAATCCTTTGTCATCATTTCAATAGTCTTCACAGCATCTTCACCAGAAGGAGTTTCCATCTCAAAAACAACTTTATTTTTTCATCCGTAAGAAACAACTGCTCATCTGCTCAAGTTTGATCGCGAGCCTACAGCAATTCAGTCCCATCCTCAGGCTCCACTTCTAAATTCTCTCGCTATTTCCACCACACCTGCAGTTACTTCCTCCATTGAAGTCTTAAACCCCTCAAAGTTGTCCGTAAGGGTTGAAATCAACTTCCAAACTCCTGTTCATGTTAATATTTTGAACTCTTCCCATGAAAAATGTTCTTCTCATGCCACAAGCATTCTTAATGGCACCCAGAATGGTAATCCTTTCCAGAGAGTTTTCAGTTTACTTTTCCCAGATCAACTAGAAGAATCACTATCTATGGCAGCTACAGCCTTATGAAATGTATTTCTTAATAAGATTTGAAAGTCAAAATGACTCCTTGAGCCATGGGCTGCTGGATGGAGATTGTGTTAGCAGGCACAAAAACAGTATTAATCTCATTGTACATCTCCATTAGAGCTCTTGGTATTGCCAATGAGCAGTCATATTTTGAAAGGAATCTTTTCTTCTGAGCAAGTTGCAACAGTGGGCTTAAAATATTCAGTAAACCATGCTGTAAACAGATGTGCTGTCATCCAGGCTTTGTGGCTCCATGGACAGGCACAGTAGACGTAGCATAATTCTTAAGGGCCCTAGGATTTTCCGAATGGCCAATGAGCCCTGGCTTCAACTTCAAGTCACCAGTTGCATTAGCACCTAACAAAAGAGTCAGCCTGACCACCGAAGCTTTGAAGCGAGGCACTGACCTCTCTTCCCGAGCTGTGAAAGTCATCTAATTAGCTGACATCTTCTGCAAGTAGAAGGCTGTTCCACCTACACCGAACATCTACTGTTTAGTGGATCCGCCTGCATTACTGATCTCCGCTAGAACTTCTGGATGATCTGGTGCAGCTTCGACATCAGCACTCACTGCTTCATTTTGTACCTGTATGTTAGGGAGACGGCTTCTTTCCTTAAACCTCATGAACCAACCTCTGCCAGCTTCCAACTTTTCTTCTACGGCTTCCTCACTTCTCTCAGCCTTCATAGAATTAAAGAGAGATACAGCCTTGCTCTGGATTAGGCTTTGGCTTAGGGAATGTTGTAGCTCGTCCGATATTCTATCCAGACCACTAAAAGTTTCTCCATATCAGCAAGAAGGCAGTTTTGTTTTCTTATCTTTCATGTGTTCAGTGGAGTGGCACTTTCAATTTCCTTCAAGAACTTTTCCTTCACATGCACAACGTGGCTAGCTGTTTGGTACAAGAGGCCTAGACTTTGGCCTATTTTAGCTTTTGCCAAACCTTTCTCACTAAACAATTATTTCTAGCTTTTGATTTAAAGTGAGACACACGTGTCTCTTCCTTTCACTTAAACACTCAGAGGCCAGTATAGGGTTATTAATGGGCCTAGTTCCAATATCGTTTCAGAGAACAGGAACACCCAAAGGAAGGGAGAGAGATGGAGACTGGCCAGTCTGTGGAGCAGTCAGAATGCACAGAACATTTCTAGATTAAGTTTGTTATCTTATATGGGCTCAGTTCATGGTACCCCAAAACAATAATAAAAGGAATATCAAAGATTACTGAGCACAGAATCACCATAAAAAATATAGTAATAAAAATATTTGAAATATTTCAAGAATTACCAAGCTGCGGCACAGAGACAAAAAGTGAGCACAATGCTGTTGGAAAAATGGTCAATGGATCTGTTCAACACTATTAAAAACATAGTGTCTACTAAGTGCAATAAAGCAGAGCACAATAAAATGAGGTCTACTGTAATGTGAGCAGTCTTGTTGCGGGGTGCAACTGAGAAGCCTTTGCGAAAAATTCCCGGATGAACTGAGGGAGATTTTAAGAGGAAGTTGGTTTTCTCTATAAGCAGAGAATGGGTTGGGAGGAGGTGGCAGAGGAATCAGTCCATGAATATGCTCATGCTCTTTTCTTGGCCTTTGAATATTACATAAATATGAGATATGTTCATGAATTTAATGTTAAATGTCAACATCCTCTCTGAAGGCAGCCAGGCAAAAAGGTTCATCCCAGACAAGTTTATTTGATGACTACTTGAAGAATGAACCTCTCAGCATGAACATCAGCAAACACGGTGATGAATATATGATGGAGTTACTTAATTTTACTCAATACGATTGTTTTTGCAGGACATTATGCTTCTTCTATGTGCTAAAAAACTGGTTATTTCATCATCACTTTGGAAAAAAAGTTTCCATAAGGATGTGAAAGATGCTCTCTTTCAAAGTTAGGAAATAAGCAATTACTTATAAATTGTTCCTACTCCTATTGTATCCAGCATTGATGCAGAGAAAGTGAGGAGAGGGCTTTCACTAGCAATTGACTCAATGCATATTTTTCATGCTGCTATTCTAGAATATTAAATTACCTACTATAATTTACTAACATCTTAATGAAAGACTGAATGCTGTTCAACCAGACTGGGAACAAGGAAAGGATATGTGTTCTCAGCACTTCTATTCCACATTATACTGCAGCTCCTGGGCATTGCAATATGGCAACAAAATGAAATAAAGGCATACAAATCAGAAATAAAGAAGTAAAACCATTTCTATTTATAGACAATATGGTCATGAACACAGATAATTCTAAGGAATTTACTGAAAAATCCACTATGACTAATAAGTGAGTTTAGCAAAGTGTCAGAATACAAGACCAATATACAAAAATCAATAATTATATTTCTATATACTAGCAATAAATATTTTTTTAATCATCCAGTGTTCATCCCAACAAGTGCACTCCTTAATCCCCATCACCTATTTCACCCATCCCTCAAATGCACCTCCCCTCTGGTAACCATCAGTTTGTTCTCTATAGTTAAGTGTCTGTTTTTCAGTTTGTCTCTTTTTTTTTTCCCTTCACTCATTTGTTTTGTTTAATAAATTCCACATATGAATGAAACCATATGGTATTTATCTTTTTCTGACTGACTTGTTTCACTTAGCATTATACTCTCTAGCTCCATCCATGTCATTGCAAATGGCAAGATTTTATTCATTTTATGGCTGAATAATATTCCATTGTGTATATATATAACGTATCTTCTTTATCCATTCATCAGTCTGTGCACATTTGGGCTTCTACCATATCTTGACTGTTGTAAATAATGCTGCTATAAACACAGGGGTGCATACACCCCTTTGAATTAGTGTTTTGTATTCTTTGGGTAAATATCAGTAATGCAACTCCTGTATCATAGGGCAGTTCTATTTTTTAACTTTTTGAGGAACCTCCATGCTGTATTTAACAGGGGCTGTACCAGTCTGCATTCCCCCAACAGTGTAAGAGGGTTTCCCTTTCTCCACACCCTCATCAACACGTGTTGTTTCCTGTGTTGTTGATTTTAGCCTTTCTGACAGTGTGAAGTAATATTTCATTGTAGTTTTGGTTTGCATTTGCCTGATAATAAATGGTGATGAGCATCTTTTCATGTGCCTGTTGGCCATCTGGATGTCTTCTTTGGAAAAATGTCTATTCATGTCTTCTGCCCATTTTTAACTGGATTATTTGTTTTTTGGGTGTTGAGTTGTAGAATTTCTTTATATATGTTGGATACTAGCCCTTTATCAGATATGTCACTTGCAAGTATCTTCTCCTATTCATAGGCCGTCTTTTAGTTTTGCTGATTGTTTCCTTTGCTGTGCAGAAGCTTTTTATTTTGATGAAGTCCCAATAGTTCATTTTTGCTCTTGTTTCCCTCGCCTCAGGAGACATATGTAGAAAAAAAGTTGCTACAGCCAATGTCAAAGAAGTTATGGTCTGTGTTCTCCTCTAGGATTTTTATGGTTTCCTGTCTCATATTTAGGTCCTTAATCCATCTTGACTTTATTTTAGTGTATGGTGTAAGAAAGGGGTCCAGTTTGCATGTTGCTATCCAGTTTTCCCAACACCATTTGTTGTAGAGACTATCTTTTTTCCATTGGATATTCTTCAGCAATAAATATTTTTAAATGAAAATTTAAATATACCACTTAAAATAGCATCAAACTACAACAAATATTTAAGGAAAATGTGTCCAAATGTATTTAAGGCTTGAACACTGAAAACTACAAAATACTGCTAACTGAAATTAAAGAAGACCTAAATAAAAAAGCAGTACAACATATTAATGAATTAGAGAATTTAAGATTGTTAATTCATCCATTCTCCCTAAAATTATCCATAGATAAACACAATCACAATCAAAAGTAGCAGGGATATTTTTTAGTAGGAATTTACAGGATAATGCCAAATTACTCATTTGTGGCAAATGCGATAAGGTACCACCCAGACCCCCTTTCAGTAATAAAGGAATTCTACTCTTTAGCCACTGGTAGTGCCACCCACAAACAGTCCTCAGATGTCAGTCCCATTGGGAATTGCCTCAGCAAGAGAAATCGGCTTCCCCAAGACCACGCCCCCAATTTCAAGACCACTGCCTGCATTCAATAACCGACTGACGTAGAGGTGGAAAGGCCTGGCACTCTCATTTCAACTCCAGACAGTCTCCAGGTCATTCCATCTTCTACATCCCTTGCCACATCAGGAGAGGCACTCCACTGAACTGCACTGTAGATTGACATCTATCTGACAAATCCTATTTCTTTCTCTTCCCTCACACCAATGTTGATACCAAAGGCATTCCCTCATAAACCTCCTGCATGCTAATTTCTATCGTAGAGTCTGCTTTCTGGGGAATCCACCTGTGATAGAGTCAAGGTATAGAAGTCAGGAACCCAGGGGCCAATTCATTACAAGCAATGACTGCTTAACAATTAGAGTGGTCCCAAAATAGAACGTTCTGCTCTGCAAAGCAGTCAGTTTCGTAGCATAGGAAGATCTCAAAATGACTGCCAGACATATTGTTGAAGATTTCTGATTTAGTGAAAGATTTAAATATATAACTAAAAAGTCTCTTCTAATTCAAAAATCCTCAACTAGCTTTTTGACTTTGGATACATCACTCATTCACTTGAGACTGTTTCCTTTTTAGGAAATTAAGAGTATTAGATGAACACTGAAGTCCCCTGGAGCTCCCGTGATTTTATAATCTATAATGTGTTGTTACAAGAAGCTTGTAAGAGTAGAGCTACTATGATCCCGGTTTCACAGATAAGGAAGAGGAGACATGACAGATCTAGACTAATGGCTCTTACAGCATAAAGAGAATGCAGACCGCTCTATGCTAAATAGCTGATTTTCTATGAGAAGCGCCAAGCTCCTCTGAAAAGAGTGTTTGTCAATTACCCATCTACTACAATTGATTCTCATTAGTTACTTCCTTATAGTCATCAAACTCACCCACATCTTACTCTCTTTAATATGCCATGCCAACTCTTTATCCTCATACCAGCTGGTACATGAAACCAGCAGCTTGTTTGCTGGAAAGTTTTCTGGTGCTCAGCAGGAAAGTCCAAGAAAAACCTTTTATCTCAGTTCCTGATATTTAAAAGACTCACATACTTACCAAAAGAGAAAGGGCAAGTAACACATATAGATACGTACTTTCTGATTACTTTTATTATCCAAAGGGCCTAAAGTCAATGCTGCTGCTAAAATATTATACTAATGACATTAGCATTAGATATTATTATTTTGAGTAGTACTTTATGGTTTACAAATAACCTTTGTGTGCATTATTATATTTTAAGTATACTTACAAGTAGAAAAATAATGCTCAAGAAGTAATAGCTATTTTTTAATTATTATTATTATTGCCAACTAGGAAAGAACAGAAGAACTAAGTTTATCCTGTAGCATAAAATACTGAGAAGTGGCATTGGAAATAATGCCAGTCACATGGATTATTTGGCTTTAAAATGAATATTATCTAATATCTTCCTCTGAAGGATTTTTAAATTTGGAAGAGAAAAGAGTCACATGTGACAGTGAAGATCTGAGGTGGGTGTGTGTGGAGGCAAACACCCACTTAACAATCTATTAAGGTTCCTAGAATAAAAGCACACACCCACCAGTACTTCATAGATTATTTTAATTTTCATATGTCAGAGGATCAGCCCAGAAAAAGTTTTGTGAATTTTTCTTGCTAGACCACTGAACACAATAAAAATCCCCTAGTAAATTCCGCGGGTATTTTTTGTAAAGCCCACACCAAGAAAGTAGCCAGCATAGCAGCGTTCTTTAACCAGGCTTCCAAATCATCGCATGGGGCCTTTCTATTTGAGCCTAATCAGCAAAGCTCCTTTCGTGAATGTCTGTATCAACTTCAATATAGCTTAGGAGAATCTTCAGAAGAAAATAAAATGTAAACAAATTAGATCTCATACTTTAACAACACTGCTTGGAGGGGTCTACCTTCTCTGCAAAGATATTTTTGTTGCTTTTGCATCTTCGTTTGGTTGAATGATGGGAAAGAAAACATTCCAGTTGGCAAACAATGCGAAAATCGTCCAACACCCAGTCTCCATTTCAACATTCTGAGACTAAAAATATATAGATATAGCCCTGGATTTATCTTATATTTTCTAGAATGTGAGAACATAAGATGAAAATACAGAATGTCTAAACATAACTAAAAACTTCAACCCTAAATAGCTGCTAGCTGATTAATTCTGGCTCCCACCCTTATGCTTTGTGACTTGCAGCTAAAAAACAAAAGCAAAGCCAAGCGCAAAACAATACATATAGGATGTTGAACGGACCACTGAATTTTGCTCTTTTTGCCTGAGGAAAACCATCTTAAGAAAAGAGGGTGGTCCCAGGGCGCCTGGGTAGTGCAGTGGTTAAGCGTCTGCCTTCGGCTCAGGGCGTGATCCCAGCGTTCTGGGTTCGAGCCCTACATCAGGCTCCTCCACTAAGAGCCTGCTTCTTCCTCTCCCACTCCCCCTGCTTGTGTTCCCTCTCTCGCTGGCTGTCTCTCTCTCTGTCAAATAAATAAATAGAATCTTTAAAAAAAAGAAGAGAGGGTGGTCCCAACTCATGATGCTGGGCTGAGTGTACAGTGTTACCTCCCCCTCTGGCAAAAATTCCTTTACAAGCCAAAAAACACAGCAAAAGAAATAGATGAATCCACCTCAACAGTAGAAAACAAAGAAGGGAGACCTCAGGAAAACACCACGAAAGGCAGAATGCAGAGGACTGGAGGGAAGAAGGAAGCCAGAGTCTAAGATGTAACTAGGAGAGGTGAGAGGGAAACCACAAAGACAAGGGAAGGCCCAGTGCCCCACATGTGAAGGCAGCAGACGCTACAAGCAGAGGAAGGTCCAGAACGTACACATCTTCCTCCTCTGCCCTGCTCCTCCCACCCGTCCAAGGGCCAGGCAACAGAAACAAGCATCCTCCTTCAGGTGAGCATGAGCGGCAAATGAGAGTGGAGGGACAGGGTGGCATCTTAGGCACTTGTGGACACTCGGGAGAATAGTGAGCCCTGCGCACACAGTTCCCCTCCCCTTCTTATCACACTCAAAAACTGACCGTGTCCTTCCAGTCAAGCAGGCTGTAGAAACAGAAGCGATCTTTTCTGAGTTTAACAGAGATTTCAGTTATAAAGATGTGCAAGAATCATCAGATACTTACAGAAAACCAACACCACGAAAGGGCAATATGAAATTTAACAAAGCAAAAAAATTTACATGCAAAGAAAGAAAACTTGAAGTCTGAGTAGGAGAGGTCTTCTGATCATCATAGATAATATTCCCCAAAAGATAACGAGAGTATTTCATCCTAAAAATCAATAAGAGGCTGAGGAGATTGACATTTTGACTATAAAAATACAAACTAATCAAATGAACACATACAGAATTTCAAATCTATAGAAGTTACAGAAAGAGACAGATTGGCATTATTTCCCACCTATAAAGGCTATTTGAAAAAATTACTAGAGGATGCATTGAGTAGGGGGTTGGGGAGAGAGGGGAAAGAAAGAAAAGGAAAAAGGTTAAAAATACAAGAAGAAAGGGGCAATTGGGTGGCTCAGTTGGTTAAGCCAACTTGATTTTGGCTCAGGTCATGATCCCAGGGTTACGCAAATCATGCCCTTCAGGGGGCTCAGCGCGAAGTCCACTTGAGATTCTCGCTTTCCCTCTCCTTCTGCCCCTCCCACTTCTTGCACTCTCACTCCCTCTAAATAAATAAATTAATTAATAATAAAATCTTTTTTAAAAAAGGAAGAAACAGTGGGATTCAAAGAATAATGATGAACGACAATGAAAGAGCATTTAGAGTTGTCTAAATGTGCTGATAGGACAATAAAACTGCAATAACAATCAAACTAAGATTCCAAACTATATAAAAACAAGAAATGTTCAGAGGTACCTATTTGATTAATGAGGAACACTGCAATTCTGAATCATTAAACTTCAGGCGAGAAATATATGTTTCTGTGACAGAAACTTAGGCATAATTACTCAAAATAGAATTACCTTCCAAACTATTAGAGTGAGGGAAAAAGAGGAAAAAGAAAAAGTTCAATCTAACAAAAGGAGGTGAAGAGAAATATATAGCTAGTGAGATAAACAGAAAACAAAATAAAACTGCAGGAAAAAGTTGAATGTATCATTAGTTATAATACATATGCCAGGGTTAAACTCACCTATTAGAAGACAGCGACTCATGGATTAGGATAAAAAAGCAGACCTCTCAATAAACTGCTCATCATTGACATCCATAAAATGAAAGTACAGAGAAAAACCTATAAAGTAACAAAATAGAAAAACACACATTAGGCAAATTCTAAGAATACAAGACAAAGGAAAACTTCATGTGAAAATATTAAATGCTTCCTTAATTAAAGGAAGACTCCAGTAAGAAAATGCAATAGTTACAAATCCATAAGTAGCTAATAAGCTGTGCAATTTGCATAAATAAAAATAGATATGAGTAATGAAAAATCTTAAAGGAAGGTGCTAACAGAGCTCTCTCAAAAACTGACAAAGGAAATAAGACAAAAATAAAGAATTAGGACATATAAGACATTATACACAACACTCTATACTTTTTTTTTCAAACATACATTGACAAAAATTCACTATGTATTATTAAGCCACAAAGAAAATTTCAACAAATTCCCAAAAGTGGAAATCATAGCAACCATCAAGAATAATGCAAAAAAAAAAAAAAATAGAAACTCATAATCTCAACAAAAAAATGTTAGCACAGCCCTTCCACCAAAATAAATTAAATCACTAGAAATTGTTAATCACATTCAAGACTACTCTTAGGTCAAAAGGGAAACAGAATGAAAATTACAACCTGAGAGAACTACTGAGAGTGCAAGAATAAGAAAACAAGACCACACCCACAGAATTACACCAAAGTGGTTTAACAAGAGAGATGCAAAATTGTTGCACTATACTTTCAATTAGCTAAGAAAACTCTCAGAAAACTAAGGCAGAATTGGTAGAGGTTAAAAAAAAAAGAGAGACACACACACACACAAAAAAGACACTAATAAAATTAGAAAATAAAAAAAGTTAATCATTAAAACCAAAAGGAGATTTTTTTTGCAAAGTTCAACCATTTTTAAAATTTTGAGAAGTATCATTTCAAAATAAAATGTAAATTAACAATACTGTAAATGAAGCAGAAACACAGATAAGTTTAAACATTTATAAAAGATACTATATTACTTATCTAGATGAAAATGGACACTCTTTTAAGAAAATAAAAATTCTTGAAACCGGCTCAAGAAAAAATAGATATAAATAGATTTAGAAGAAATTGAAATGTTAGTCAAAGAACTAGCTTAAAAACTGTAAAAGACCAGGTGGATTTACAGATGAATTCCATGTACTTTCAAGGGAAAAATTATTCTAATTTATACAAATTATTTCAAAACATGTAATAAATGAAGGAATTCAATCTGAAAAGGCCACAAGCTGTATGATTCCACTTACATGACACTCTGGGAAAGGCAAAGCAATGGACAGTTAAGAAGATCAGTGGTTCTCAGGGGTTGGGGAAGAGGAAGGATGAAAAGGAGGAGCACAGAGGACTTTCAGGGCAGTGAAAATTCTCTGTACAATACCATCGTGACGGATACATGTCACTGTACATTTGTTCAAACCCATATAATGAGCAACACCAAGAGTGAACCCTAAGGTAAACTATGGATTTTAGGTGATTATGATGTGTCAGTGCAGGTTTATCAACTGTGACAAGTGTACCGCTCTGGTGGGGAATGTCGGTAAAGGGGAGGCCACGTGTATGTGAGGGCAGGAGTTATATGGGAAATCTCTGTCCCTTCCACTTAATTTTGCTGTGAACCTTAAACTGCTCTAAAAAAAAAAAGTCCTAATAAAAATTAAGTAATTAATTTTTTAAAATCCATAATAAGCTTCCTAGCTCATTCTTCAAAGCTAACATAAGACTAATATCAAAACCAGAAAAAGACTGTACTCAGAAAGGCAATTATTGATAATTTTCACTGATAAACATATAAACAAAACTTCTAACTTAACTTAATACCAAAGTATATTAAAATAATATTGTAAATAAATATCGATGTCTGTGCGTGTGTCTTTCTCTCTCATTATACTCTGGGAAACTGAATGAATACATATAGTCATTCAGTAAGGATCCATTTAAGATACAAAATGGAAACCACAACAGTGACTTTCATAGAGATAATTTAATACAAAGAATTGTTAACTAGCCAGATGTTGAAGAATGGAAAAGGCAGAAGAGAATACAGATGACCCTTGAACAGCAAGCACAGTTTTGACCGGCACATGTCCACTTATATTTTTTAGTACAGTACTATAAATATATTTCTCTTCCAAATGACTTTCTTAATAACATTTTCTTTTCTCTAGCTTACTTTATTATAAGAATACAGTACATACTACATATAACATACAAAATATGTGTTAATTGGCTATTTATGGAATGGGTAAGGCTTCCAGTCAACAGTAGGCTTTTAGCAGTTAAGTTTTGAGGGAGTCAAAAATTATATACAGATTCTTAACTGTGGGGGTGGGGGTGGGGTCTGCTCCTCTAATCCCCATGTTGTTCAAGGGTCAACTGTACTAAGATATCATGGCCTAGGCAACTGTAGAAAACAGTTACCACCCCTAGGGCAGGGAGAACAAAGTGAAGAGGTTAGAATTAATACAGCTTAGAAGCTCAAGTGACTTCTCAGACCTGGGGCCCAGATTGCTCAGGGCAGGACGCTCGCTGACTGATGCTGGTGTCTCTGAAAGGAGTGTAGGAAGACTAGTTCTAGGAATGTTTTCAAAACTACAAACTGGAACCAATGACTGCTACTGGAAAAACTGTCACTCCTGGGATGAAAAATAGTGGCTGTCACTGAAAGGAACAGGAGGCAAACAGGAAGAAGCATGTCCTTTCTTCTTCCCTCAGCCTTCCTGTCAGCCGCTAGCACCCCCTAATTGGCAGAACCTGACAGGCAAATGAGAAACAAAAGAGTCCCAGGCCCAGCATCACTGACAGAGGATACAAGGGTGGGGCTGGAATTCAGGCCAGAGCTTAATACTAACATATGTATACATATATACACTGAAGGCCACGCTGTACTTCCCATAGTTTGGATTTCCTCTATACATGTAAATCAAATAGCTTTTTTGGTTTTTTTGTTTGTTTTAAGAAAGAGAGCAAGCTAACACGCATGAGTGGTGGGGGAGGGGCTCAGGAAGAGGGAGAGAGAATCTCAAGCAGGCTCCACACCCAGCTCAGAGCTTGATGAGGGGCTCAATCTCATGACCCTGTGATCATGACCTGAGCTGAAATCAAGAGTCAGATGCTTAACCAACTAAGCCACCCAGGAGCCCCTAAATCAAATAGTCTGTATTTGTTTCACTCCTCTTTATCATTACACATGAAAACATTAAGAAACAGGAACAAGAGCCCCATTAAGATAATCCTGATAGTTGTAGTATAATTTTTATAAAAGTTGGAATTTGAACTATATTTCTCTTCACTTATATTGCATATCTTTATTTGAATACATTTACTTTAATTTCGCCCTTCATTGGTTTGGTTATTCATATAATTCGTGCATGGGTTTCTTCAAGTAAACTCATTTTTAATAAGGTCTTTTTGTGCGTTTAAAAAAGGAAGTGGTTTAGTTGAAACTGTGTTTACATTAACATAGTCTTGAAGGGCTTTTTGTGAATTGTGTGATTTTTTTCCAACTATTTGAGTGGTTTTTGTTTTGTTTTGTTTTTAGCTAGTTTCTGGGAATGTGAAGCAGTAAGGTCTCTGGACAAGAAGGAAGCAAAGAGCACCTGGAGTCATTGACTGACAAAGAGAGTAAGTCTGCTTATCCAATGGCCACTGTGCAACAGTAAGGACCTATTCCCAACATTTATCTGGCCAGACAAGGTAACTCTCTATCATATAATCATTCTTCTCCATTTTGCAATAAACTCAATCCTGCCCCATGTTCATCCTCCCCATTACTATCCCTTGCTTCGCCTCCCTCACTCTGCCCACTGAGACTGTAACCACAGACTATAATTACCACTGTGGCATTAAAAACAAACACTGAACCAAACTATTTGTAGTCTTGTCTTCAACAGTCATGTCCTTTGAGTTATTCCTTTCTCTGTGGCCATCCTTGGTTATGTTTATCTAAGGAATTATCTTCATAAACTTTAAAGTTTTCTTCTCTTCATATTTACTGTTTGTCTTAAAATTTATATTATTACTAAATAGTCTGTGTTTGACAAGAACGTATGTTTCACTAAAGAAGATATACAAATGGCCAATAAACCCATGAAAAGATGTTTAACATCCTTAGCTACCAGGGAAATGCAAATCAAAACCCTAGTGAGATACCACTTCACATCTCCTGGGATGGCCATAATCAAAAGGATAGATCAGGTGTCCATGAGGATGTGGAGAAATTGGGAGTCCTGCTGGTAGAAATATAAAATAGTGCAGCCACTCTGGAAAACACTCTAATAGTTCCTTAGATTAAACATAGAGTTACCATATGATCCAGCAATTCTACTCCTAGTATAGACCAAACAGAAATAAAAGGATATATTCGCACAAAAACTTGTACATGTATGTACATAACAGCCAAAAAGGGGGAACCATCAAGGGTCCCTCAAGGGATGAATAAAATGTGATATATCTATACAATGGAATAATAAAATGGAATGGAAATTCATCAATAAAAAAGAATACTGATATATACTACAACACGGATGAATGTTTAAAATATTATTCTAAATTAAAGAAACCAGACACAAAAGACCCCATGTTATTATATAGTTCTATTTATATGAAATATCCCGAAGAGGAAAATCTATAGAGACAGAAAAAAGAACAGTGGTTGCATGGGGCTGGGGCACTGGAGATGGGGAAATGGGAGCGGCTGCTAATGCATATCAGGTTTCTTTCTAGGGGGATAAAAATGTTCTAAAATACATTGTGGTGATGGTTACACAACTGTGAATGTACTAAGAACCATTGCATTGTACACTTCAAATGGGTGAATTGCATGTTATGTGAATTATATCTCAAAAAAGCATTTTTAAGGGATAAAAATAATATTCATATGGTCCAAAGAACAACTAGCTAAAGAAGCCTAATATTTCTGGGGCGCCTGGGTGGCGCAGCTGGTTGAGCAACTGCCTCTTGGTTTCAGCTCAGGTCATGATCTCATGGTCATGAGACTGAGCACCCATCAAACCAGCATTGATCCCTGCATGGAGCCCAGCGCCCTGCATCGGGCTCCACACTGAAGGTGGAGACTGCCTGAGTTTCTCTCTCGTTCGGCCCCTCCCCCTGCTCATGCTCTCTCTCTCCTCTCTCTCCAATAAATAACTAAATCTTAAAAAAAAAAAAAAAAAAAAAGAAGCTGTCTAATATTTCTGCCATTTCCTCTGCATGTCCCTTGTCTTTTTCTGTTGAAATGTAGATGTTATTTATGTATTCTGGATATTACTCCTTTCTTAGTTCAAAGTATTACAAATGTCTTCTTCCAATTTGGTGCTCATCTTTTATACATTATTTAATGTCTCTTTGGATGAATAGAATGTTTTAATTTTATTGAGTATAATATATTCTTTTCAGGTTGAGATTATGCTATATGTGATTGCTGCAGAAATTATTCCCTCCCTCTAAAATATTCTTAGATCTATATTCTCTAAAAATTTGTTTTGTTTTTCATATTTAAGTTCTAATTATGCATGGAATTGAATTTCCTATATGGTATGAGGTGGATATCCAATTATATTTTTTTCCATATAAATAATGCATTGTCCCAGGTGACTTAATATAATAGTTATTTTGTCATTAATCTGCAATGCCACCTCCCCCAAATGTTTCATTTTCCTAAATGGGTCAATTTCTGAACTTTATATTCTGTTCCATTGATCTATATATCCATCCTTTCTTAACTACTATAGTGTTATAATAAATCCTTTTGTTTCCTTAGGGGTCTCTTGACTGTTGTTCTCCCTTTGTACTTCCACATACATTTAGAATCACCTTGTCTAATTGCATGAAAATTAATGTTTGGAATTGCTATAGAATTGCATTGAAAAAAATACATACATATATATATATATTTATATATTTATATATATAAATATATATATAAATATATAAATATATATATATATAATTATTATTGGGTCTTCCTACCTATAAACATGCTCTATCTCTTCATTTAGTTGGGTCTTCTTTAACATGATCTAATTAAGTTTTCTAGATTTTCTTCATTGAGATACTGTATATATTTGACTTATTACTTGGACTTTAATCATTTTTATTGCTCTTGTAAATGGTATCTTTCTTCATATGTTTCTAATTTTATTTGTCCTTGTGTATAGATATCCCAGTTGGGTTTAAATATTGTTCTTATATCCAATATTGCAATATTATTGCTAAATCCTAATAATTTGCATGTTGTTGTATGTTTGCACTAATTTGTATATTATTAGGGATTTTCTATGTAATTAATTATATCATCTATAAATAATTACAAATATGTCTTATTTTCATATTCTAATACTTTTTTTTTGTTTTCTTGTCTTCTTGGGCAATCTCAGACCTCCAATACAATATTTAAAAAAAAGAGAGAGAGAGAGAGACTTGGAGAGCCAGAAAGACAGAAAGAGAAAAAAGAAGGAAAGGAGAAATAGGAGGGAAGAGGACGAGAAGGAAAAGGGAGGAAGAGAAGGACAAAAATATGCATGTGGTACGCATCTGTGTCTTGCTTTGACTGTAAAAGGAGTGTTTATACTATTTACTCCTAAATTGTAATGTTTGAGGTAGGTTTTCAGTAAAAAGTCTTTTCCAGGTTAAGGAAGTTTCCTTCTAAGCCTTGAACTTGCTAAGAGTCTTTCTCCATCTACTAAGATAATTGTATGATTTTTCTTCTTTAAGTGATAGATTACATTTGATGCCAAATCAACCCTAATGTTTTGATGATTTTATACTTTTATAGGAATTCAAGCAGTAAATATGTACCTGTGTGCAACTAGTAGTTTTTCAATGATGTGTAGCAATCTCATGAAACCTAGTAGAAAACTCAAAGACCCCAACAAACTATAGTAATAGGCTAATTTTTAAGTGAACACCAATTTTTAATAACCTTCAATAATTTGCTTAAGAAGTAATCCTATGGATGTTACTCAGCCATTAAAAAGAATGAAATCTTGTCATCTGCAGCCACGTGGATGGAACTAGAGTGTATTGTGCTAAGTGAAATAAGTGAGTCAGAGAAAGACAAATACCATATGATTCCACTCATATGTGGAATTTAAGAAACAGAACAGATGAACATACGGGAAGGGAAGGAAAAATAAGATAAAAACACAGAGAGAGAGAGAGAGAGGCAGACCATAAATGACTCTTAACTATAGGGAACAAACTGAAGGTTGCCAGAGGGGTGGGGAGTGGGGGGATTAGGGTAACTGGGTGATGGGCATTCAGGAGAGCACCTGTGATGAGCACTGGGTGTTATACGCAGCTGATGGATCACTAAATTCTACCCATGAAACTAATAATACGTTATATGTTAACTAACTTGAATTTAAATTAAAAAAAAAAGAATCCTATGGAGTTTGGTCATTTTACAATAATGTGAATTTATAAATATAAAATAGTTTGACCAGGAAAATTTGACAAAGAACTTATATTTCTGCATCTGTTCAAGACCTCTCCGAACCACCTGCACCTCTCTCCTGCAGCTGTGAGAATCACTACTCTGGTCACAGTGTACATTATACTAGCCATAATCTAGAAAGACATATCTATTTACCTCTTCTTACTAAAACAAAGTCTCTGCTTTTCAAATTTTGAATTATCTTATTCTGTATTTCCTGATATTGTTTCCTTTGGAAAACTATCTTATTTTCTTTGTTCAACTTACCATCTAAAATATTCCATGAAGTTTTTCTTCTCTGAATACCCCCATCTGATTCAATTCTTCTTGTCTTTTCATTAAACTATTATTCTTCAGCTACTGACTATTTTCAGTCCTTGGTAATGCATCACATGTGATAATGATTATGTGAACTATATAAGGAGCATAATGTCTAACACACAAATTGCGTTTGATATGTATTATTTAATGAAATTCTTCCATTAATCCCTTCATTAAATTCAAGTTAGTAACATGCTATTTACAACACTGACACTTCCATATACAAAACAATATATTGTTTTGCATACAATTAATGTTCTGTGATATGTCCAAAAGCCACCCGTGCTCTCCTTCCTCCACAACCATGAATATCTCATACTCTGTTCTTTTAGGATGCCCTGTTTTGCTGACTACTACTTCTTTCCTATTCATTACCGCCATCTGTATTCCTTCATTAACCTCTTTCTTACGCTTGATAAGATCCGACCTAGTTGGACTACAAGCCCCTTATAATTAGAGCCAAGCCTTGAGATGAGATGAAAGAATAACTATTATTTTTGCCCAATACATTTACATTTAAGATTGCCAGTGAACAGGGTATTTGCTGCCAGGTTTTTCTGGAGTCATCCTGTAAATCTACCAAACTGATATGAAGTTAGCATTTGAAAATGCTACACAATGATACATTTCTGTAGACATTAAAATCAAAATTAATAAAACAAAAAAGAGTATGACAAATTAAAACCCTTATTAAAAAGTCAGATTAAAAATTCTGAAGGAGACAGAGCTCAAAATTGTGAACATTAGCTGAAATAAAAGTGATTCCAAAACTTAATTCTCAAATTCGGAGTAAAACTACAGGGCAAATGAATCCTTAGGTCATTTCCTGTGCATGTGTACAAAGAAAAATAGTTTAGAATAAAGAGTAGCATGTGAGAATGTGGAGAAGAAAACATACTATTTTTTTAATGAAAAAAGTTACATCACTTTCCAGGCGCCAGCTTTTCTTTATAGATCTTGGATATCAGCCCTTTATCCGAAATGTCATTTGCAAATATCTTCTCCCATTCCGTGGATTGCCTCTAAGTTTTGTTGCTTGTTTTCTTTGCTGTGCAAAAGCTTTTTATCTTGATGGAGTCCCAAAAGTTCATTTTTGCTTTTGTTTCCCTTGCCTTTGGAGACGTGCCTTCAAAGAAGTTGCCAAAGTCAAAGAGGTTATTGCCTGTGTTCTCCTCCAGGATTTTGATGGATTCCCGTCTCACACTGAGGTCTTTCATCCATTTAGAGTTTATCTTTGTGTACGGTGTAAGAGAATGGTTGAGTTTCATTCTTCTGCATGTGGTTGTCCAGTTTTCCCAGCACCATTTATTGAAGAGACTGTCTTTTTTCCATTGGATGTTCTTTCCTGCTTTGTCAAAGATTAGCTGACCATAGAGTTGAGGGTCCATTTCTGGTTCTCCAGTCTGTTCCATTGATCTTTGTGTCTGTTTTTGTGCCAATACCATACTGTCTTGATGACTATGGCTTTGAAATCTTGCTTGAAGTCAGGCATTGTGATGCCCCCAGCTCTGGTTTTCTTTTTCAAAATTCCCCTGGCAATTCGGGGTCCTTTCTGGTTCCGTACATATTTTAGGATTGTTTGTTCCAGCTCTGTGAAAAATGTCAATGGTATTTTAATAGGGATTGCACTGAAAGTGTAAATTGCTATGGGTAGCACAGACATTTCAGATAAAGGGCTGATATCCAAGATCCATAAAGAACTTATCAAATTCAACACCCAAAAAACAAATATCCAGTCAAGAAAAGGGCAGAAGACATGAACAGACACCTCTCCAAAGAAGACACGCAGATGGCTAACAGACACGTGAAAAAATGTTCAACATCACTAGCCACAAGAAAATACAAATCAAAACCACAATGAGATACCATCTTACACCAGTCAGAATGGCCATAATTGACAAGACAGGAAACAACAAATGTTGGCGAGGATGTGGAGAAAGGGGAACCCTATTACACTGTTGGTGGGAATGCAAGCTGGTACAGCCACTCTGGAAAACAGTATGGAGGTTCCTCAAGACATTAAAAATAGAGCTACCCTAGGACCCAGCGATTGCCCTACTAGGAATTTATCTCAAAGATACAGATGTAGTGAAAAGAAGGGGCACACACACCCCAATGTTCATAGCAGCAATGTCCACAATAGCCAAACTGTGGAAGGAGCCGAGATGCCCTTCAACAGACAAATGATAAAGAAGATGTGGTCCATATACACAAGAGAATATTACTCAGCCATCAGAAAGGATGAATACCCACCATGTGCATTGACATGGATGAAACTGGAGGGGATTATGGTAACTGAAATAAGTCAAGCAGAGAAAGACAATTAGCATATGGTTTCACTCATGTGGAACATAAGGAATAGTGCAGAAGACCACAGGGGAAAGAAGGGAAAACTGAATGGGAAGAAATCAGAGAGGGAGACAAACCATGAGAGTCTCTGGACTCTAGGAAAGAAACTGAGGGTTACAGAAGGAAGTGGGGTGGAGGGATGGGGTAACCAGGTGATGGGTATTAAGGAAGGCACATGGGATGAGCACTGGATGTTATATGCAACTAATGAATCGCTGAACACTACAACAAAAACTTATGATGTATTATATGCTGGCTAACTAAACATAATTTTAAAAAAAGAAAGAAAGAAAAAAGTTAAAAGAATACTCATAAATTTTCACCTAAAAGTTGACCTTTCCTCCTTCTGTTATGATCTCCTATCTTTTCTCTCCTGAGCCATCAGCCTATGTGGCATGCCTTTTGGGTGAATTTCTATTAAATATACCACTGATGGGAGTCAGCTTTCTCTACTTAAACTTTATGAAATAACTATTTATTATTCTTATCTACTTCACCACAAACTCAAATTGTATTTTAATAAAGTGTAGGCTTCCAATGCTTCTGTTTCAGCAGCTTCCTGTTAGCAAGATAGACAGGGTGCTGGTGGGTCAGTGGGACTCCTCGTCATGGGGTGTTTGACCACAGGCCCTTTGCCCTCCTGGGCTTTGGTGCCTTCACCTAAAAATTATGGACTTATATCAGATGACATTAGAATTCCTGCCAACTCTACCTGCCACAGGCCAATGAAAATAAATTAATGCAATAAGAGGGATTTTTTAAAAAATGTGGAGAAAAATGAAATGGAACATCCACATCCTTACATGTTATCCTTCTCAGTATTAACCTCTACATTTATACTCTAAATCCCCTACAACAAAAATCAACAACAGCCCCCAACAAAATCAACTCAAGGAGGTCCACACCAAGACACAGTAATAAAATAGCAAAAAGGAGTGACAGAGAATTTTTAAAGCAGTGAGAGAAAAGAAAACAGTGACATATAAGAGAAATCCTGTAAGGCTATCAACTGATTTATCAGCAGAAAATCTGCAGGCCAGAGGGAGTAGCATGATATGTTCAAAGTGCTGGAATAAACAAATCTGCAAACAAAAATACTCTATCCAGCAAGACTATCATTCAGAATATAAGGAGAGAGAGTTTCAATAAATTATTGAACATTATATCTGAAACTAAGTATGTACTATAGGTTGGCTAATTGAATTCAAATAATAAAAAAAAGGATAGACAGTTTCCCAGACAAACAAAAATTAATGGAATTCATCACCACTAAACCAGATTTATAAGAAATGTTAAAAAGGACCTCTTGATTGGAAAGGAAACACCATAAGCAGGAGTAAGAAAAGTGAGAAGCACAAAAGCAGTAAAATTAAGTAGATCTATAAAAATCAGTCAAAAGATTCACAAAATCAAAGGATTTAATGTATGACACCATGTACCTAAAATGTGGTGGGAGAGGAGCAAAAATTTAGTGCTTTTAGAGTGGTTCATACTTAAGCAGCCAGCAACTTAATATAGACTGCTATACACTAAGATATTATACATAAACCTGATAATGGTAACCACAAATTAAAAACTGGTAATAGATATGCAAGAAATAAAGAGAAAAAAACCAAGTATATCACTAAAGAAAGCCAGCAAACCATGAGAATAGAGAGCAGAGAAGAACAACAAATACAACCATAAAACAAACGTAACTATCAATTACTCTGAATATAAATGGACGAAATGCTCCGATCAAAAGACATAGGGTGAGGGAATGGATAAAAAGAACACAATCCACCTATATGCTGCCTACAAGACACTGACCAAAAGACACCTGCAGATTGAAAGTGAGGGGATGGAGAAACATTTATCACACAAAGCGATGGGAAAACCAAGCTGGGGAGCTATACTTATATCAGGCAAAATAAACTTTAAAACAAAGACTATAACAAGACACAAAGAAGGACACTACACAATCATAAAGTGACAATCGAACGAGAAGATAAAATTATAAATATTCATGCATCCAGCACAGGACCACCCAAATAAATAAAACAGTCAATAACGAACATAAAGGAACTAATCAGTAATAATACAGTAACTACTAGTAGAGGAATTTAACACCCCACCTACATCAATGGACAGATCATCCAAACATAAAATCAACAAGGGAACAGTGGCTTTGAATGACACACTGGACAAGACGGATTTAAGATATATTTAGAACATTTGATCCTAAAAGAGCAGAATACACATTCTTTCCAAGTGCATACAGAACATTCTCCAGAACAGGTCACATATTAGGCCACAAAACAAGCCTCAAATTCAAAAAGATTGAAGTCATATCATGCATCTTTTATAACCACAATGCTATAAAACTAAGTCAATCACAAGAAAGAATCTGGAAAGACCACAAACACATGAAGTTTAATTAACATGCTACTAAACAATGAGTAAGTCAACCAAGAAATCAAAGAGGAAATAAAAAAATATGTGGAGACAAATGAAAATGAAAACACAATGGTCCAAAATCTTTGGGATGCAGCAAAAGCAGAACTAAGAGGAAAAGTTTATGGCATAACAGGTCTACCTCCAGAAGCAAGAAAAATCTCAAATAATCAACTTAACCTTACACCTAAAGGAGCTAGAAAAAGAACAAATGAAGCCTAAAGCCAGCAGAAGAAGGGTAATAAGATTAGAGCAGAAATAAATGATATAGAAACTAAAACAGTAGAACAGATCAATGAAACTAGGAGCTGTTTCTTTGAAAAGATCAACAAAATTGATAAAGCTCTATCTAGGGTCGTAAGAGAGAACTCAAACACACAAAATCAGAAATGCAAAAGGAGAAACAACCAACCCAAAAGCAATACAAAGGATTATAAGAGAATATTATGAAAAATTACATGCCAACAAATTGGACTACCTAGAAGAAATGGATAAATTCCTAGAAACATAGAATCTCCCTAAACTAAACTAGGAAGAAATAGGGAAAAAAATGAAAAGACTGATTACCAGTAATAAAATTCAATCAGTAATCAAAAAACTCCCCACAAAAAAAAAAAAGTCCAGGACCAGATGGCTTCACAGGTGAACTCCACCAAACATTTAAAGAAGAATTAATATCTATTCTTCTTAAACTATTCCAAAAAATGGAACAGGCAGGAAAATTACCAAATTCATTCTATGAAGCCAGCATTACTTGGATACTAAAACCAGATGAAGACAGTACAAAAACAGAGAACTACAATATCTCTTCTTAAAAATATATGTATACTGCCAGAAATTTTAGTTGTTGAAAATGTGCCACAATGAGAAAGGTTGAGTATCCCTGCTTCACACCTTTCTATAGATAATTTGATACATTTTTATGGGTTAACAGCCACCTATAAATTGATGCCTGAACCCTAGCCTGAATATTTCCTGAGCTACATTACCGCAGAAATAATAATTGGACACCTACAACTCAATATGTCTAAAGTACAATTCACCATCTTCTGCCCCCTACTCTGTTGTTTATTTCCGTTAATGACAGAGCTATAAACATAGTTGCCAAATCAGAATTTGTTATTCCTCTGGATCTCTCCTTCCTCAACCTCCATATCCTACCAACTTCTATCATTTAACTCCTAAATACTTCTCAACACTAGCCACTCTTCTTCATCCCCACTACATTTCTGCCTCAATTTAAGCTCTCATTTCCTCACAATGGATTAGTGCATTATCCTCCCTGCCTGCAGTCTTGCCTTCCTCTTCATAGTATGTAACTCAGTTATATATTTGGCCATGTCCATTTCCTCTTTAGCAGGAATCAGTTGTCCCCATGTGCTTATTCAACAGAAACTTCTTTGCACTTCCCCTCATGGACTTTGTCCCAGACAGCCCAGGCTGTTATGATGAAGCACCATAGAGTGGCTCGCTTATGAATGATAGAAATTTATTTCTCACAGTTCTAGAGGCTGGGAATAGAGATCAGGGTGCCAGAATAGTCAAGTTCTTGGGAGACCCTTTGCCAGGTTGCAGACTGCCAATTTCATGCTGGATCCTCACATGGCAGAGAGCACAGAGAGGAGGCAAGCTCTCCCACGACTTGCCTCCTATCAGGACACCCATCTCATTTATGAAGGCTCCCTCCTCATGACTTCATCCAATTCTAATCACACCCGAAAGGCCTCACCTCCTAATACCATCACACTGGGCAAGGTTTCAACATGTGAATTTGGAGAGGTCACAAAAATTCTGTCCATAACAGACTGCCCTAATTTATTCCATTCATTTCTTTGTAGTTCTATTTTCTGTATTTATATCTTAATTCATGTACTAATTCATTCACCCTTTCACTAAGTACTCCATGTGTCAGAGATAAAACTGTACATAAAAAAGACAAAATCCCTGACCTTACTACATTTGCAGTCTATTAGGAAAAAAAGATAAAAACATAAGTACACTAGTAAATAAATAGTAAACATACAAATAAATAATGTAATTTCAGTACATGATAAGCACAGTGAAGAAAAATGAAGCAGAGCTAGATGGCATTTGATGAAAAGGAGGGGCTCCATTTTCAGATGGGAAAATTGGAGAAGGCCACTTTGAGGAGATAATATACCAGTCACAGCTGGTGTCAAAGCTGAGGCAGGAACTACCTTAATAAAACAGAAAGGACTGGAGTGACCCAATGGGAGAGTATAGGAAACGAGGTCAGAGGCTGTCAAAGTCAGATCATGTAGGCCTTTGTAATAAGTGTTTGAATTTTATTTTAGTTTATAAGAAAAATCATTCATTTGTTCATTCGTTCAACTCAATAAATGTTTATTTCATGCCTACTTTTACTGACCAGTGTTCTACTCACTGGAGATATATCAATGGGCAAAAAATGGGAAAAAAAATCCCTTTTCTCACTGAGCTTCCTCTCTATGGGAGAGAAGAAGAAAATAAGTAATAAAGAAAATTATGTAGTATTTTGAAAGGTGATTAAGTCTTAAGGAAATAAATAGGGTAAAAGTATTGGAAAAAAGTCTGAGGGGGAAGAGCTGTGATCTTAAATAGGGTGGTCATGATAGGCCTTACCAAGAAGGTGATATTTGACAAAAACCAGGAGGAGTTGAGGGAATGAGCCATGATAATATCTGGATAAAGAGCATTCTAGACCAAGAGAATAACAAGTACATGCAAGGCCTAAGAGAGGATGTGTGGCATGTCTGAGAAATAGCAGAAAGACCAGTATAGCTATAGAGGAGTTCTCCTTCACTACTTGGGATGGAACAAAGCTTTGGAGCAGGCTTGAGGGGAAGGAGGGACAAGTGAGAGTTCACATGAGTCTGTTAGACATTCAAGTGGAGAGGTCTGGTATGCAGATTGGGTAGAGAAGTCTAGACTTTGAGAGAGAGGCCTGGACAAGAAAAATACAATCTAGAAGTGGTGTAGCTTAGTTTTTATTTCATAATTATAACCTGAACTCAGAAGTCTAACTAGATTTTGAGAAGGAAAAGGAAATATGGAATCCAAAGAATTGTATCAAATAGAAAAGGAAGATTACAATAAACAAGATTGAAAAGCTCTACTCAGCTACCAAATGGAATGGCTTTGTGAGTTAAGACTGAAAACAAAATCACACTGATCAGAATTGCCTACTCTCAGCAATGTTGATCTTGCTGGTTTTGTCTTTCTTAGACCCAGCCTGGCTACAGGCCACCCTACACCTTGCCAAAGACCATGTCCTTACATTTCAATCAGTCGTCTTAAAAGTGCAAATGAAAAGGCTGAGAGCCCAAAGCTATATCAAGGACAAGACACCAAGGCCTCGTCTCTAAATAAGGCTCACATTCGCAAATTTCTCCTTGGAAATGGCCTTGCCGCAAAGGTCATTATTATTTGAAGTCACTACTCCACTCTGGGATATAATCCCAGGAACAACTCCATTGAAGCACAAACTCCCAAATCATTTTCTTCAGAGAAGAGAAGTCTTGGAAACTTTTCTACATGAGCTGAAGGGAAACACAGTCACAGGGATCACTGCCAACTCCTGTGGCAACACTGAAATACACAAGAAGGTTGGCCACTGCTTGTTTTTGCTTTTGCTGTCTTACGTTATTTTTTGTTTGTTTGTTTGTAAGCTAGTGAAATGAATCTAGTGGAGAGGAAAATTGATAATATTAGAGGTCACACAGTTACCAGAGCATTGTGCTTGAGTAAGTGAACAGGGACGGGTTCCAATCCAATAGGAGAGAGATCAGCTTCATCTGGGAGCATGAAGTGTTTGTCTACAGAAACAGGTGGGAAGACAAACTATATAATGCAAAGGCTGGTATGTGGAAGAGTTTTCAGCAGTGGAAAAGCATGATCACATTTATATTCTGTTTCCTGTGAAGTGAGGAGACTGCAGGGGAAGAGTTGAAGCAAGACACTCGAAATCTTCATTAGTACTCTGGGAAGGAAATGCGGGTGACTTGAACTTGAATGGGAGCTGTAGACGTGATGCGAAGTCTTAACTGGGATATATTTTAAGGCAATACTCATGGAAATTACCTTAGATTTGGCAAGGGGGTGTAAGTAAGAAAGAAATGTCAAGGATGACTTCTAAGCTTTTGGTTTGTGCCAACTAGGAGGACTGTAGGTACCATTAATTGAGGGAGGAAACTAGGCAAGGAAAGTTTTGGGATTACTTGTGACACTTTAATTCTGAGCAACCTATGGTGCAGCCAAGGTGGTCACATAAAGCAGGAAATAATAGACAGCACCTCACAGAAGATGAGCCCCCAAAAAAGACCAGTCTAGAGACAACACTGTGAGGAAGCTGATTCATACTGATTCTCAAAGAATTTTGTAAACCAGGTGTTGAACACAACCATTATTAAAAATTAAATTAGATCAACTTAAAATTAAATAAATAATATTAAAAACATAGGTAATAAATATTCAAATTCATGACTTTCTAGTTACTTTACTATGTTTTGCTATGATCCTCATTCTTGAGATTACTTACATCTACGTGTCTTTCCATCTCTTCCCAACTCTCCATTCGGTGTCATCACAGAGTTACCTTGAAATCTGTCACGCTGGGAGTATTTACACCATGGTAATTGGCAAATGCTTCAAATTAGAGCTTTATTACCCCCACAGAGCTGGTTACTATATTAACTAGCACACTACTGTCTGGAGATATACATTTGTTTGTCATCAGAGATGGCTTTTACTCCACATTACTAAGATGAGTATAAATAGAGAAGACAAGGCCAGGACTGCACATTTAGAGGTCAGAAGAGAAGGAAAATTACCAAAAAAAAAAAAAGAGAGAGAGAGAGAGAGACTGAGTATCAGTGGTCATTCTGATTCTCAATATAAAAAATCAGGAGTACATGACATGGTGGAAGATGAGGGAAGAATACATATACAGAACGTGATCAACTATAGCAACTGTTGCTGATATGTAAAGTGATACTGTGAATTGACCATTCACCTTGGCCTTATGGGAGGTGGTTAGTGACTGACCAAAGTGATTTCAGTGAAATGGTAAGGATGAAAATCTAATTGCAGTATGCTTCAGGAAGTATGCAATGCAAGAAAAAAAAGGTGACAAGAAAAAGTATAAGAAGGAGTTTGGCTGTAAAAAGAAGCAGAAAAATGAGACATCAGCTGGAGGCAGACATGGGTGAAGAAAGTTTTGTTTTCTTTTCAAAGAAAGGAAATATTGTGCCATATTTGCATTCTTATGCAGAAGACCCAGCAAGTAGTATAAATTGCTCCTACAGGATGGAGAAGAACCAACTGCAAAGTCCTTGAAAAAGAAAGAGGATGGGATTGAGTGTAATCAGTGGAGGGTTTGGCTTATATATACAGGAAAGAAACAGATCATCCATTGCAACATTAATTCTAAGGCAGAGCACGTGGTGTGGGAAATCAGAGTACGCCAGCCCAAAATATGCCACCTGGGTATAAGAATTATTTTGAACTAGAGGCAAATGAGAATTGACAGATACAGAAAGAAGCCTTCCTAGAGCTTCCCTTATCTAAGAACAGAAACTTCTTCTGGATGCGGATTGCCGTAACTCCCCTCTCCCAGGGAAGTTTCTTGGCCGTGAAGAAGACAGAAAGTCAGTGTTGAAATAGACAGACACAAATCTTACTGGAGTAGTTTCCCCCATGTAGTAACCTTCCCACAATCTGCTGCCCTTGGAAGCCTAAAACCCTTTTCCTTTGTCTTGTCACTCTTCTACAAATTCATTGTTCTTTATTAAAATTCTGTATAAGCCCAAGTTTTAACCACTCCTTTGAGTTTCTCATCAGTGGGCTCTCCCACATGTATGCACAATGCACATGTTGATAAACTCTGTTTCTGTCTTGCTAATGTATCTTTTTCAGTTTGTTTGTTTGTTTGTTTGCAGGCCCAACCACTGAACCTACGAATGTAGAGGAAGCTTTTTCTTCCCTATAGTGGATACAGTTGAAATGTTCCACCCAACCACTTGTCTACCTAACTCACACCCATACTTCAGGCTTCAGCTCAAGTTTAATTTGTTCTAGTGAGCATTCTGGATGCCCCAACTATGCCCAACTGGCCTTGTCTTGGTCTCTGAGCATAAGAACCACAGGGGATTTCTATCTTAAAGATGCAGAAATAATGAAAATTAAATTTGTAAAAACTAGGCAGAGGAGAAAACACAAGAAAACCTGGCAAAAGCTTTGGTATTAAGCATGCTTCAATTCAATTTCAGAACACCAGCCTTCAAAGAAACATAGATTTTAAAGTATCTCACAGAAATATTACTCAAACATAAGTGTGGTTTTCAAGCAAACGATTTTGGATCATTTTTCAATACCATGTTTATTTTGAGAGATTCAAAAACACTGTTATCTTGTCATCTGTTCTCCAGATTTTTTTTCCCCTAGTCATTTCTTTGCCTTTCCTATCACCTTAATTTAAAAGCAATCAAATGTGCTGTCACAGACACTAGATTATAACTTTAGGTACAAAACAAATAATGGGCAACTCTTTTAAAAAAGAGAGTGAATAACCACTGACTGCATACAATATAACTAAGGAGACAAGGCAGGCTAGAATTTTCTCTGATAACCTTGCTTAATATGAAATTGGTCCTTCAATCTCCAAGAAACCCCAGGCTCTATACTTAATAAACAAGCCTAAATATATTCTGCTTCTCCTAAGAGGAATGAAGAACTGTGAGCTCAGAGAACTTGCTTCCTCTGGACCCTTTCAACGGCCGACACCAGGCCTCAAACTCAGAGAACGGTGCATCTGACTCTGGTGTTCCTTGGGGGGAATTAAGTAATTAATTTTCCACTTTCCCCGCCTTCTCCCCTCAACATCCCCACCAGATTTTTACCTAAAATCCCCGCACTAAATACTGTTCCTTACTGTTTCAGAAGTCAGGATTCCTGATCCCAGTTTTTCCCAAATACGCCTTATCATGTGAGTTACCCAGTGTGCTCTAAAATACAGATTCTCCCAAGACTTTCCTTTGGAGACTGATGCAGTAGGTCTGAGATGGAGCCCAGGCTGCCCCATTACAATGCAAATGTTCCAAAGGAGAGATAACAGCCTAAGCTCTTGTGGTATTCATTTGATTTGTTTATAGGTGACCTCTTTCAGAGAAGCATTTAAGATGCCTAGCCAAAGGCTGGACTAAGAGAAATTTGCAACGATTCACAATGTGATGATAAGCATCCCAAGCTGTCACTGCTCTGCTGGGTAATCAACAGATGCGTTGTACACCCAGCACTCACCTGCTCAGCATTAACAGAAGACAGGCTAGGACTCAAGCAGCCGGGGACTCCACTCTCAGCCTTTCACCGTCAGCTGTGTGAACTCCGCAACTTATCTAAGACTCTGGGCTAACACACTTCTCAACTAGGAAGTGCTGGATTTCATGATCTGGGAGAGTAGCTGCCTACCTTACAGGTAAAACAGGCCCATCCATCCTGACCTCTCTTTGGCTTCTAGGGAAAATCGCTAAATATGATGGATAACTGTCCCACAGCCCTGAGGGCTCCTTCTCTGAGCAAATACAAAAGTGAAATATTCCCTTTTGCCATTTGTTACAGGTTGAACTGTATCCGCTACCCCGAAAAAAAATTTTGTTGAAGTCCTAACTCCCACTATCTTAGAATGTGACCTTATTTGGAAATAGGATCCTAGCAGATGTAATCAAGCAAAGATGGGGTCATACTGGATTAGGATGGCTCCCAATCCTAAGCCCAGCATCCTTAGATAAAGAGGGAAGTTTGGACACAGAGACACTATGACGACAGCTATGTGAAGACAGAGGAAAGACTGAGTGATGCCTCTACAAGCCAAGAAAATCAAGGATTGCCGGCAGCCACTGAAAGCCAGAAAGAAGCAAGGAAAGATTCTCCCCGAGAACCTTCAGAGAGACTGTGGCCCTGTCCACCTTGACTTCAGACTTCTGGCCTCCAAAACTGTGAGAGGATAAATTTCTATTGTTTTAAGCTACCCAGTTGGTGGTACCTCAAAACAACAACCCTTGGAAACTAATTCACCATTTACCTAATAAAACACAACCACAGAATCATGGTAATTAGAACTATATTTAACTTAGAGCTAATACTCATACACTTATTCACCTTTTATTTATGTTTTTTAAAGAGAAAGAGAGGAAGCACATGAGAGGTGGGGCAAGTAGGAGAGAGAGAGAGAGAAAATCTTACACAGGCTCCCCACTCAGCGCGGAGGCCGCTGCAGGGCTCCATCTCACGACCCTGAGGCCATGACCTGAGCAGAAATCAAGAGTCAGACATTTCACCAACTGAGCCACTCAGGTGCTCCACTTATCCACCTCTTTAAAAAGAATTTTAAAAAAGGGAAAAGTGGAGTCTAAAAGTGTGTACACAAAGCAACCTCTCCCCCACCCCTGCCTCCTACCACCCCAACTTCCCCCCATGTGACACTGAACTCCAATGTTGTTAACACACCTCCCTAGCAGTTTACAAATAGTGGAAAAGGAAGGAAACTGAACATGTAGGAATGGAAACATTTGGCATGCTAATCAACTGCAAAAATAGCTTTATCAGACTGGAATGAGATTGGGGTTTTGCCGATGTGCCTGCCAGACAAAAATATTTAATGTTTTAGGACACAGAGAGAAATACTCTGGAGTTCTGCTATAATGTTACCCATTATAATTCAGAATTCGATGTATGGGCTCATCCTGGATGTCATCCAAATTGGGCTTATTATGGAAGATCCTCAGGGAGTCTTCTTTTAACAACCCACACACCTAAAACCCGGGACAAGGAATGCCTCCAAGCAGTGAGGCTCCTATGGAACTAGTCTCATTTTGGTCACTGTGGAAGCACTAAAATATTATAAATACACCAGGAAAATGGGGGCAATGCTGTCTTCCAAACTGAACTTACTATACATCATTTGTTTCCTCTCTTCAAGGATTGGCTGCTAGCCATCAGATTTTCCAAAAACAAAGAGAAATGAACTAGTCCCTCTGCTTCTTGTACTATTGAAAAACTCACTCACCGAGGAATAAATGCTCCCCTACATCCGGTCTCCCAAATAAGACCTGTAAGACTTTCCTCCAGGAAACATACAAATAAAAATAAAGGCAGGTGGGATAAAAGAGGTGGAGGGCAGCATGATAATGAGGAACTTGCTGGAAACCTGTCAGGACATTCAGTGCCTCTGTTAGTTTTGTGTGTGATGCCTAAAAAATTTCCTGCCCCTGGTTTCTTTTAATCTTAATGAAGTGGTAAGGGGAATAATTTTCAATCTGTAAGAAGTTTCTTTTAATTGGCCCTTATGAAAAATTTGAAGAATAATATCATTTCCATGAAATGGCACTGGTAAATTTACCCAGGGCTACCAAAAAATAAGAGCCACTGACTTGACTGGAATTGACTCTAATTTCTGTCGCCAGATTTGGCAGAATAATCCTATAGCTGGGATTCAGATCTAACAAAAATCACTGCATGAGTACAAGTCATAATTAGGCAATTACGGGTTCTAATGATGTGATTGTTCGTATTTATACTGATAATGTAATTAGTCCTAATCAGATTATAGACTCAAATAGACTAAAAATTTCTTTCTTTTTTTCTTTTCTTTAAGTGGTCCTCATGCCAAAATCATTCTAAGGGAATTATGTTGTTATTACCTACAAGACAAAATATGCTTGTAGTCTTCTCCATACTTCTTAATACATAGAATAGGGTCCAATAAAACATTTCACAAACGTAAAGCTTTCTTCTCGGGTCCCCACCACTGCTTAACAGAAACACACACACACACACACACACACACTCCAGAGGCATTAATGACTTTTTCATTTGACTGACCCTTCAATACAGACATGTGTTATTTTTACAACAGAGTACTGGAATCTTGAAGTACAAAAGAAATAAACACTAGGTATATATTTTTCCTCAGATGTGTATTCATTCATAAAGTAGCCAATAGTCTTAATCTCTCTAGATAGACTAGTTCTTCCTAGAGCACCTTATGGGATCTTTGTCTTCCCTGCTGGTTCAACCCCTTCTCGTATCCCAACCCTGAGCTGAATTCTCTATCTTATCCCTTAGGCTCCAGAAACTTAAAACATCTCATACGTAGGAAACAGAGGCCCACCAGGGCCTTGCCCCAAAGACTTTTGAATCTTAACTCCAGCATTTTCCTATCTTGAATATTCTGTCCATTTTACACTTCTGCTCCAGACAGGTTACAAATTTGATAACCATATTATGCTCAATACTCTTGAACGCTTTTGTAAACCTACCTTTACCCCCATTCTATCTTCAAAGTAGTACACATTCACCTGTAAAGGAATTCTTCATGTAACTTATACTTAAGTCATGTGTTATAATAGTTCAAAAAAGCAAAAGAAGCAAAATCAGACAATGGATGAGACAAGGGCTCTGTATCAGACTGCTCGGAATTCAATCCCAACTCTGTCAAGTACTATCTAAGGCATTTTACCTAACTAGTCTATTTCTTAGTTTCCCATCTATAAGATCAGAAAAATGTATATATGTTTTCCATAGGCCCATTATAAGGATTTAGTGAGGGATAAAATTTTTTTAATAAGCAATCAGAAAGATTCAAGAAATTGGGGCACCAGGGTGGCTCAGTCAGTTAAGCATCTGCCTTTGGCTCAGGTCATGATCCCAGGGTCCTGGGATCCAGCCCTGTATAGGGCTCCCTGCTCAGTGGAGAGTCTGCTTCTCCCTTTCCCTCTGCCTCTCCCCCCACTCGTGCTCTCTCGTGTGCACTCTTTTTCTCAAATAATTTAAAATCTTTTTTTTTTTAAATAAAGAGTCAAGAAACTAAACATGAAACAGAAATAATTAAATCCACATGGAGGACAGTGGAGAAAGAGTAGATGGAGAAATTCAAATTAAAAATGTGAAAGGCACATGACGTGATGAGCACTGGGTGTTATACACAACTGATGAATTACTGAACTCTACATCTGAAACTAATGATGGCTAATTGAATTTAAATTTTAAAAAATGTGAAAGGAGCACCTGGGTGGCTCAACTGGTTAAGCATTCGACTCTTGATTTTGGCTCAGGTCATGATCTCAGGGTCATGAGATGGAGCCCCTCTTTGGGCTCCAAGCTGGGCATGGAGCCTGCTTAAGATTTTCCCTCTCCCTCTACCCCTCCTCCCCCCCACTTGCACACATGCACACGGTCTCTCTATAAAAACAAAAAATAAATGTGAAAGCCAAACTCAAAAAGACACGTCAGCATGCAAAGAAAACTATAAGCAGATTAAAATAATTGTAGAGAATATGGATAAAATAGAAGATGAAGAAAAGGAGATATCATATGGTATTTTGTATGAGAGATGTCAGAAATAGTTGTTTCTGGAGAAGAACCTAGAAGAAATGGATTAGTAAACAAGCCAGTAGAAAAAATCTTTCTAAACGTAAGGAAATCCAGTGCATACAAATCAAAAGGGGCTACTACTTTCCAAGAAACATCAATGTTACACCTAGCAACTTTGTGATAACATTTTGAACGGTAATAACAATGATGATGATAGAATTCTTCAGCCACCTCTTACCTCCACCCCACCTCCCAAATAGTTACTAATAGAAAATAAAAACCAGCCTGACCTCTAACTTCTCTTCTGCAATATTAAATGTCAGAACTAAACTGAGCAAAATTCAAGCTATCATTGAAGTTCAAAGTATAAAGCATTTCAGCCATGCAAAGGCTTAGAAAACACACTTTTCTTTAAAGAAATACCTTGAAGCCCTCCAACTGACCAAGAGAACAGAGCTAACAGGGTCCTCGAAGGCCAGTTAAAAATAGATACTAAGTCTAAGAATAAATTTTAAGTCTGGTTATAAAGTTGAATGCAAAGCAAAATATGTCCCCCAAAGGGAAGACACAGGATATAAGAATAATAATGCGAGTACAATCACTAGGGTGTAAAATACGGGAGGATCGGTGTAAAAGACTCAGAACTCAGAGAGGGTAATGGATGCTGTGCTGCTAGAGAAAGTAAAGGTGTCCTAGATTTCATCTGTCAAAGAGGAGGACCCAAAAGAAAACCCTTCAAGTATCACCTATTAAGCATGGTTTGAGAAAAATTTTGAATTTCATGGAATGGAAGCGAGATATATATTTCTGAAAATATGTGACAAAAAAGCAAGGAAAATAGACAGAAAATGAAAAAACACTAGGGAGGTATATCTATTAAAGTATCAAACCACAAACAGAATTAATAGCAAATATAGCAAATCTGTCAGCTATGACCTTGATATTACATAAATGGACATTATATGAGTTTCCCAATGAAAAGACAAACAGTCTCCTATTTGGTTACAAAATTAGAGAGATGGAGTGTGGACTCTTAAATGTAGAATAGAAGCAACTAAAACATATTGATATAAGATGACTTTTTTAATGAAGAATAGGCAGAGGATTTTTGTCAAAAAAATAGCTATGGTCAAATATTAAAAGCAGATAAAAAGTAATTCTAAGTAAATATTACATGAGATAAAATCAAGTATAGGATAATGATAGCATGTAAAATAATACAACTACCATATCTACTACTAACTTTAATAACTACTAATAAAAATACAACTCCCATAAGTGTTAAGCAGCAAAATAATAACATACCATTGTACATGAGGTAAAAATCATTACAAATTTAATGAAAGTATTAAAAATAATATTAGCAAGAGCCTTTAGCATATCTCTGAAGGCTCTAGCAGAGTATTCTGCCTTGCCTTTTCCTGGCTTCTGGTGGTTGCCAGCATTTGTAGCATTCCTTGGCATCCCAAAGCTGTTAGTTACATCACTCCATTCTCTGCCTCTGTCTTCAACTGGCCTTCCTACCTATGTGTCTCTCTGTGTGTTCACTGGTCTGCTTATAAGGACACTAGCCATTGGATTTAGGGCCTAACCTAATCTGAGTTCATCTTAACTAATTACACCTGCAAAGACTCTAGTTCCAAATAAGGTAACATTCTGAAGTCCCTAATGGACATGAATTTTGAGAGGACACTAGTCAATCTAGTATATTATGTTATAAAGAAAATCTTAAGAAATCCCCAACTTTGGAAATATTACAGATCACTTTCCCTGACTATGACAAAATAAAGCAAAAAAAGAATTACTTTGACATTTTAGAATTTTCTCCTAAAGTATTCTCAAGGCTGAGGAAGAAATGAGATCAATACACAATTTAAAAATAACGGTGAAAACTATACGTACAGAAATATAAAGAATACTGTTTAAAATGCACTCAGAGGAAAATTTATGTTTTTAAAGTATTTATTAAAAATGAAATGATTAAATAAGGTAAGCATTCAACTCAGTATCCAAGGGAAATAACACAATGAAGTAGGAAGAAGAAATAACAAAGACAGAAGAAGATACCAAAGATACGGCATCTAGTAAAATTGATAAATAAATCTAAATGACAGTTCTTCAAAAATATGAATAAAATAAACAAATCTCCAAGCAGAATAAGCAGGGGGTGAGGTTGGGGGTCAGGGGGAGGGAGAAAAAGACAGAGAATGGCTGAAAAGACAACATAAGCATTGGATGGTTAATGGGAAATAATCACAGTAAACAGGACAGTTCTTAAACAGTACAAATAATATTGCAGTTGTAATCATCAATCAATGTAGAATCAAAAAACAGATCCTCCTTCAGGAGTGGGGCACCCATCTTACCTGCTGCCAGGAATGTGAATGCATATGGACACCCTCTCCAGGAATGGGAATTGTGCAAGGCCCAAGGGAGCCCCCTCACCCAAAGTCACACTTCCCTCCTTGGGTGCAGTGCACACATAGTGACTGGTCAACTGGTCAACTGAGGAAAATTCTGCAGAGCCATCCCAACACCAGAGCTCCCTATAATATCAGATAAAGCCTCTGCTGCCGCCATATCACAGTTCATTCCTCCCCCTGCCCAATATTGCTGCCCTCAACATTCACGTCTGCCCTGCACACAAATCTCAAAGGTTCCAAGTCCATCTCCTAGGAAATCAGAATTGCAATGGGCACTCTGAAAATTATCTGCAGAAGAAACTGGAAGGTGTGAAAAAAGTATGAAATTGTCCCCTGACCCATACCTCCAAAGATATCTGACCTAATTATTTTATGAATCAAAACATTTAAGGAGAAAATAATTATGGACCACAGGAAAATGTGGCTATCTTCTCCTATCACTTTATGGAATAAACATATTCCTTATCCAAATGTTAAAATCTGACAAACCAACCACAGATCAATTTCCTTGTGGATATCTAGGAAAATCTTACATTAAAATATTGGTGAATCAAAATCAAAGACTATTGAAAGAATAAAGCTTTGTGACTAAGCAAAGGTATATTTTATGAATGCTGAGATGTTTCAACATAGAGAAATCTATTACCTTGAATCATCATGTCATTAAGTCAAAGAAGAAAAGCTATGTAAGCCTCTCCAAATATGCTGGAAAGGCATGGGGCAAAATTGTCTCTATTCCTAATAAAATTCTTGAAAACTAAGTACAGATTAATACTTTAGTGATTTTATAAAGAAGACTATCCATCCAAAACATCAAGCCATCAACATTCTTCTCAGAAGTCAGTATTTTTAGATGAATGATTGCTAAACACTGGGATGGAGGAGGGCTTTGTAACCACTACTATGGAGATATTTAAGTTTTCGTTTGCCTGTAGGCAGTTACAAAAACTATTTAAAAAAATCCAAAACAATCCAAGTTATAACAAGCTGAGGAAATATTTATTACGGACAACTCTATTATGTCTGATAACTAAGCAACTGTTTTTATATGAATAAAAACATATTGAACACTCAATGGAAAAATGGGTCAGGAATACAAATAGGCAATTCACAAAAGAAGAAATAAGAACAGCCAATAAATATTTGAAAACAAAAAACATATTCAATTTTAGAAATTAAAAAACTGTAAATTAATACATCAGTGAAAAACCATGGTGTTCTACAGATCTCAAATGTAGATGTTGGGAGGGTAAATTGTTCCTACCTTTCTCAAGAGCAGTTTGGTAACCTGTATCAAAAGCCTTAATATTTATTGATTATGATTCAAGTAAGTCTGCATACAGGAATCTCAATAATGTCACAAAATGTATGTATAAAAATGCTTGGCAGTTTTTTCTAATATAAAAATAAAGGCGATCTAAATATCCAGAATTAGAAAATGGTTAAGTAAATTACGATCCATCCACATGTTGGAATTATTTGCTACCTCTAAAAATAAAATTTTCTGAAAAATTTTAATAACAAGAAAAATTATATATACTACAGAGCTTTACAAAAGCAAGATACGAAACAGTTTGTAGTGCATGATTCCATCCAAAATATGAAAATGATTTAAAAACCTGGAAAGAAACATGACATAAGACCGAGATGGGCTTTCCCTTGGTTGTTAGATTACAGTTGTCTTTTCTGCTTTTTTGGACTATTTTGCATTTCATAAGTTTCGTTAAATGAATACATATTGCTTTTACAGTTGGGGGAAAGGCACATTATAGAAATTGTATTTCCTCCACTCTGACGACAGAGAGCTAAGTCCTTTGCCTTTTCCATATTAAATTTTCTGTTAAAAGAAATAGTATATTAAGACCCATTGGCCTATCAGCCACCTAGTTTCCTTGGCATCCAAGTGATGCAGTGTAAGTATATAAGGCTTATTTCTGAACCTTGTGGAATGATATGTGGGACAGAAAAAACCCGAAAACCCTTGAGAGTAAGCACTGTTAACAACCTCCAGGGCTCCCAGAAATCCATGCATGTCATTATTTAATTTGTGCAAATTAAACCCTTTAAGGCAAGAGTCTTCCACAGCCTACTTTGCCATTTTCCACTTAGAATATTGGGACCAGATGGAATTAGGTTAAACTGAACTGTGTAGATAACTTTGAAAGGTAAAAATGGAAGGAGGAGGAGGAAGAGCATGGGGTTGGGAGGAAGGAAGAAAAGAAGGGAGGGCGGGAAGAGGAAAAGTCAAATAAGGGCCTGGGAGGAAGTCAGACCCGCAGGCTTTTATTCCTGCTACTTACATACAAAAGAGTTTGCTCAGAAGAGACAATAACTTGTTCTGTGCCCCTCAAGACCCAACCATGCCCATTGTTAACCTCCTTCTACAGAAGAGGAATCTTTCAAATGAATCAACACAATAGCTCACCTCACCTTTACTTGGTCAATAATCAAAGTGGGGACAGAAGCCAAGACTCTGATCCCCTGTCTTGTATCAATTTTAAAGCAGTGTCTCATTGTAGAGTAAAGACTTCTATTGTGCTGAAGTGCAGGAAACTAATTGGAATCATTCTGGCTTTCGTGACTCATAAACTTAATGCTCTTTTAGCATCATTTTGGCTGAGCAGAATTCCTAACCACAGTTTAATAGCAAAAGACATTTAAAATAACAATCTCAAAAGTCTTTCCAACCTCTCCAATTAGAGTAAAATAAATTGGCTCTTAGAATTAGGAGCTGTGCCTTCACAGGCTATGGAATATCTCACTGGTTTTCACGTATCTTAACTATGAAGGACAATGACAATTACTAACACTCCATTTTCATCTTGCTCCTAGCTACCAAATATTTCTACTAGAGCTGAAGCCACCTCCTTGGTCATGTACTTTAACTTGGATCATTTTCTCATGGTTTGGCTTGGCTTTCATTCATTTTCTTAATTAGTTATTTTAGCTTTCATTGGGTCTCTAGGAAAGGCTATGAGGTTTGGCATGTGGAGCAATCAAAAGGATTTTCATGTTATCATTGTCTGTTAATTTATTGAGTTCCAAGCTTTGTTATACCAAACCACAGACAAGTCTCCCCCATATCTCCATATTCTAAAGAACAACAGATAATCATTTTGCCGCATTGTGTCTTTGTGATCTTTTGTCCTTATCATTTACTAAGTGGAAATAGTCCCTGATCCTAAACCAATTCTTGGCGAAGATATCAGACTGGTGGGCCACCAAGTTTGAGGATTGATCCTGGGGACCTTATCCTATTATGCCCATACGTTTATTCCAAGTGTATCTAAGTCAACCTTTATTTCTGGCTTGAAAGTACACGAATGGAGTTCTTTTCTGAGACTTTAAAGACAAAATAACTAGTTTAGAAAAACCCAAACCAAAGTGATCCAACCTTCTACTTGGACATAATCATTTTATACACACACACGTTCCTATAATATAATGAACACATAGTCATCAGTAATCTCTCCGCGGCAGGACAGCTAAGATCTTACCTACAACATTCCTTGGGAGCTATCTGCTGCCTTAGGCTCTCCAGGCGTAGAACCTCTGTGCATGGAGGGACTAGGAATTAAAAGGAGGGGCGCCTGGCCGGCGCAGTTGGTTCAGCGCCTTACTCTTGGTTTCGGCTCAGGTTTGATCTCAGGGTCTTGAGATCAAACCCCTGCACTCAGGGCAGTCTGTGCTCCTCCCCACCCCAAAACAAATAAAACAAATAAATCTTTTTTAAAAGTCATTTGGAAATACCAGAAACTATGAAATGAAATTCTGTCTCAGCCCAGTGTGTGCACTTTTTTCCTCCCCCTGTGACTCTAGGTCTTTGGAATTTGACCCAGACTGATTTCTCTGCTGTTCCACTGGCTTCTTCCCCATTTGACAGTATATTGGCTTTCTCACTCCCACTTGTTTTTCCTGGTGTTTACTTAGCTCCTATTCTGCTTCAGTTTGTGCAATTGGCCACAACCTGCTTTTCATTCTTGGCTTGGCTCAAGCTCTCAAGCTTCCACTATTTGGACTTTAATTCACGGCCTAGCCATGTTCACACGCTCCCTCTCCTGCACTTCTGAATGCGTGGCTGCTCCAACAGAAAGGGAGGGACAACCTCAACCACACTCCCCATCCCCAATATTTTTCTTTGGATCAGCATTTCCTGGTCCTTTTCCATCCTTTAGTTTCCTCACGGGTAGACTGCCTCCACTGTACAATTTCCAGGTATAATGTGACATACAGACACATATATATGGTTATACATATACACGCATGTGCGTGTGCACACATAGACTGCCTCCACTGTACAATTTCCAGGTATAATGTGACATACAGATAAATATATATGGTTATACATATATACACATGTGCGTGTGCACACATAGACTGCCTCCACTGTACAATTTACAGGTATAATGTGACATACAGATACATATATATGGTTATACATATACACACATGTGCGTGTGCACACATATGTATATAAAGCTTTGGCTTTTTCTTCTCAAAGGTCAATAAGTTTTTCTTTTTGATTCCTTTTTCTCAGTCTCTTATTTTTCTTTCACTTTACAGGTGTAATTTTCAGAATATCAAAATCTGTCTGACAATTACGCAGGGTAATTCTCACTGAGAAAGGACCAACCACCTTTTCTTTGAATTGAGGTTTGTCTGTGATTCTGAAGACTATAGTTTTAACCTCTTCGTTACACTCCTGTCACGTCACAGAAATAAAATTAGAAGCTACTCTGAGGGCACACAAGAAATGTCCCTTCACAAGCTTAAGCATATTAGTAGAGCCTAAGAGTCTCTATAACCTTCCTCATTTAGGAGTAAGCAACTCATAGATACCTCAGTCTGCCCACATGTGCCTTCCTCAATTTCGGAGTAGCTTAAGTGTTCTACTTAGATGTTTTATTAATATATGCATAGGATCACAAAGACAAGAGTCACGAGATAACACCATCAAGGTTCTAAGGCAGCCCCTCCGTATCTGGATATACTACCAGCACTGGAGCAAATGGCAATGGGCAGGCAGTGTAACCTGGCACACAGCATCTGTGTCGTATGTAGATTCATTCACACAAGCTTTACTTTTATTATCTTAGCTGCTAATCCAAGACCAACCAGGAGAAGGCAGTACAGGCTAAACAACGGAAACTTTAAACTTTCTTTAAAGTGAAAAAGAAATAATCTGATAGGTTATTTATAGCATAAACCTCTGACCATGCTGGGGAACAAAGGAACCTTTTCCAACACTATCATCATCTGCACAGCCTCACTCCTCCTCACTTCTGCAACTCTCTTCGTGGTCCCCTACCAACTTCTCCATCCCTCCTTATATATTAAAATATATACAATATAGAAACTGGAAAAACAGCTAAATTATAAAGTTGCCCAATCCATCTTTAAATTCCTAAGCTTCTTTCTCAATCATTACAATGTAAGGCCAAGTTTAATTTTTAGATAGCACTTGTTAAGATCTCATGATGCTTTTTTATGACAAGATATACTTATCATGAGCCCTCAAGACCAGTCTGCTTCACACCCACAAAAATATAAGACCACTTGTTTCAAATACAAAAACATTTCATACACATAAAAAAGAGCAATTTCTCGTTGAATATGGAACATTATTCCCCAATGGCACCGGGAAGTGAATGAAGGCTGCTCACTCAAGGCCAGAGAGAGGATTCTAATTAGAATTTCAGCCCCTGACACTGGGGAATCCATTCACTCCACTAGCTGCCCAAGGCTACAGAGTTGGATCGCCTCGCTGCTCTGCAGGACCCTGGAGAGAAAAGACCAAGGTCCTATCTGGACATTTAAGCAAGTCCCATTCTTCTACTGATCAAAGCAGCATGGGCTTCATTAACCAGTAAGCCACACTCCCAGCTGTTTTTGTTCGGGTGGTTGGATTTTCTCGGGTAGTTTTTACTAGGTTACCCCAAGCAAAAATATGAAGTTGCTTCAAGCCTTTCTCATCTGCAATTCCTTCATTAATGCCACCTTTATTCTCCTCCCTAAGTGCACAGGGTCTCTACACTGACCCCCACACTGGCCAGGGATCTCCTCAGAAGCCCCCCACTAAGACATTCCTTGGGCCTTCCCTTGTCTGTATTAATCATTCATTCCCGCTGGAACAGTATTAGGCTTTCTGAATCAATCTTAACACATGATCTTAATTGTACTACTTAAAATTACACTAGATATATAAGGGATCTTTGAGGACTTTCAATCGCTAGCTAGCACTTTGACCTCAATTTTCTTTTTTTTCTGTTTGGCCCACCCAGTGGTTCAGCATCTGACTGTTGGTTTTGGCTGTGGTCATGATCTCACGGATTGTGAGATCCAGCCCTGGGCCTGGCTTCCCACTCAGTGGGGAGTTTGCTTGAGATTCTCTCCCTCTACCCCTACCCCCACTCACACTCATGTGCTCTCTCTCTCTAAAATAGACAAATCTTAAAAAAAAAAAGTGAGCAAGAACATGGAAAAGAGTCTTCTTTTCTCTTTGTGAAATATATTAAACATGCAGATAAGAAAAGAATATAATGAACTCTTATGTACTTAATACCTTGCTTTATCAAATATTAACATTATCCCACATTTGCTTCAGAATTACCTGTTTTAGAAAATATTACAGAAAGAGTTAAGCCCCACCCCCTTCGTCTACTTACTTTCCTCTAAAATAAATCTCGTCATGAATGGTTCTATGTATTTATTCCATATTTTAACCATAGACATTATTTGATAATGCTTTATGGTTAAATCTTCCTATAAGTGGAATGAATCATACTGTATACATCATTCCACAAAGAGTATTTTCACTCAATGTTATGTTTTTTAAATTTATCCATGCTTACAGATGTACCTCTAGTTTACTCATCTTAGTTGTGGTATAGCATTCATTCAGGTGACTAAACCATAATTTATTTATTCTTTCTCCACTTGGTAAACATTTAGATTGAATGTTACAAGGGACATTCTATATGTTTCTGTTTTCACACACATACAAGAGTTTTTCTGCCATATACAGAGCAGCAGACTTGCTGAGTCAGAGAGTCTGTTCCTCTTTATTTAATAGATATTACCAAATTGATGTCCACAGTGGTTGTATCAATTCACACTCCCACCAGTTTCAAGTTACCATTGCTCTGTAACCTTTTCATAGGACATAAGATTATATTAATCTTTGCTGATGAGCATAAAAGGGTACCTCACAGTATTTCTGAACCATGCTTCTTACAGAAAGTGATCATGACTATCTCAGCACAACTGTATGACATATATAAATTCTGCTTGTATTTTCCAACCACATCTTATATGTGTAATGACATACTTTGAGGAAAAAAAGGAGTAAATCATTTTAAATAGGGTGCGTACTCAAAATCCAGAATACGTGTTTGTTTGCAAACATGCATGCCATTCTGTAAAAACTGGCCACCTAGAAGGAATAAATAAATTGATGTTTCATCAACTCACAGTACGAGTTTATCCAAGCATAAGACCTACATGAAAATAAAACCTGGAAGGTCTTCGAGAATTAGCTTTTGTGGCCTGTAGACTCTTAATGGTAACATCAGATTAAGTCAGCTTCCGTGGCACCTACATTTCAGTCATTAAGTCTAACTTCTGAGTTGGGACTTGGTTTCCTACTTACTGAGGTAAAACTATGCATATGGCTGGTATAAGAGGCAGGTGCTTTTTTTTTTCCTTTTTCTTACCACATCTCAATACGTTAAAAATATTTCACATATATTGGGCATGTAAAATGTGCCACACCCCAGGGCAAGCACTGCATCTGAATTATTTCCCTTAATCTTCATAACTATAAACATGGTACTATTATCATCCTTATTCTAGAATTAACAAAACTGAGAGTCTGAAAGATTAGGTGAAATCACAGAGCTTATAAATGACGTAAGTGTCTGGTTCTTCCTGATTGAGAAGTCTTAGATATATTCACAACTATACCAATCAGCCCAATTCAAAATTGAGACACCTATATAACTATTTTTGGAAAAGTGCTTCTTCATGTTAGAAATGCAAGCTTTTTCTCTTTCTGTTCTACTTCTACCCTCAAAGACAAAACAATCCTATATGCATTCGAAGACAACTCTCATATCTCCCCGATCTTCTCTTCCCCAAGTAAGACACTCTTACATCTTTCCACTGTTTTTGTCTTTATGTTGCCCGCCTTTATATCCCAACTACGATCCTCTGGGTGAGCCTCAGATGTGGCCCCCCTCTGAAAGTATGATGCTCAGAACATATTGCGACAGCATATGTCCAAGGAATATCCAGTACAATGGATTCATCAGCTGCCTCATTCTGTACCTTTTACTCTCCTAAATGCTGCCCTAAATCATACTGGCCTTTTTGGCAGTCATAGCACATTGTTGACTCATTCTGAGATCATGCCAACAATAATTCCCAAGGGATTTTTAACTGTGTATTTCTATAAACCCATGTCTTTCTTAACCTGCATTTTAACAGTTTTTTTTTTTATCCAAATGTAGGCTATTACAGTTGCACCCATTAAGCCTTATTTGGTGCAGTCTGCTGAGATTATTTTGGTTCCTGATTCTTTAGGTTTACTGGCATTCACTCTGACTGTACATGATCTGTATGCTATCTTTGTCTTCATCAAATTCGTGGATTAAAATCTACTCAGTGGTCTCAATAACAAGCTTTGTGCTGCATTCACAAAAATATTTCTTCAAACTCACACTGATCTCTTCTAAAAGTCATCCCGAGTCATAGGGTTTGATCCTTTGACTGTGTAAGTCATCTAAATGTATTAGCATCAACCTCACATTTCTTCCTCTTGACAACAAGGATATCATTAAAAACTCTGTCAAATGTCTTTCCAAATTTCAGATAAGCTGGATCTATTTTTCCTGTAACCTTGACAAGGAAAAAAAAAAAGAAATGGAGCTATTTGGTGATAATATATTCTCGATGACCCTATATTAGATATATTTTATGGTGCCCCTTTATAATAACTCTTTCACCTGCCTTATAAGTAATAAGTTCTAGAGTTTTGCTTGGTATCTAAAATCAACTTACTGGTTAATAGATTATGGAATTCACTTCTCTTTTTCTCTTTGACAGAAAATGAATTTCACTTCCAGGACTGATGTAGTAAGTTGTGGCAGGTCAGTGATTCTTCTTGCAACTAGAGGAAAAAAAGCAAATAAATTACAGAAATTGTCCATTTAAAAATATCAGGAAGGAGTGGAACCAATGAGGACTAGAACTAAAATTTCAGAATCCAACGAGCTTTTCCTAGGAGAGTTGACAATCATCAGCCATTTTCTTTCCTGGGGTCATTTAACAATTCCAAAATAGACATGAGGATCGAGTCTGGCCCTTGGAGAGAGATTCTACCGAGGAAAAAAGAAAGAAGTTGTGAATTTAGAGGCTTTACAGGTGCTGGCTAACCTGTATTAAAAACTAGAGAAGCCCTCGATACAAGGTTAGTTTTTGCAAAGGGTCAGCTCTTGAGTTCTGAGAGAGCATGCGAAACTGGAGGGGCTAAGTTGGAAAGGCAAAGTAAAATCTTTCACAATTGCTTGATTCCTTGGATAAAAAATATCACAAGAGTGTATTTTATGACTTGTTTTGTTGCCTTTCAGACATTTACCAGATTTTGAAGCTATACAGGGCAAGAACCTAAAGAGCTATGCCCAAAACCTCCAATGGTCAGAATTGAATCCTCCTAATATGTTAACACCAAGGACACAAAGACCCACAAACAATCTAACTGGGGATAAACCAGAGGTAAACTAGATCTTAGAAAAACTCTACCCCAGTCCTAACACAGATCATCCATGACTAGATGCGCCCTTCAAACTATTTACCTAACAGAATAAAGTGAGAACCTTCTTTAATGGAAAACAGCATCATCTACAACCTCCATGGTTCTTTTACTCACGTCGTCATACTATAAAAATTTGCTAGGTACATAAGGAGTCAGAAAAACATAAGCCCCATTCAAAAGAAAAAACATAAAACAGAAGATAATTCAGATATTAGCCACAATAAGCAAATTTAAAACACTTTTATGAGGCAATCAACAAAATGCAAAGGTGACCTACAGAAAGGGAGAAAATATTTGCAAACCACATTTCTGATAAGAGATCAATATGCAAAATATATAAAGAACTCAGAGAACTCAATAATAAAAAAGCAATCCAACTAAAAAATGGGCAGAGGAACTAAATAGATATTTTTTTCCCCAAAGAAGACATATAAATGGCCAACAGGTACATGAGAAGATGTTTGACATCACTGATCATCAGGGAAATGAAAATCAAAACCACAATGAGACCTCACCTCACACCTGTTAGGACTGCTGTCATCAAGAAGACAAGGGATAACAAGTGTTGATGAGGATGAGTAGAAAAAAGAATCCTAGTGCACTGCTGAAGGGAATGCAAATTGATGTAGTCACTATGGAACACAGTTTGGAAGTTTCTCAAAAATTTAAAAATATAACTACCATATGCTCCAGCAATCCTACCTCTGGGTATATATCCAATGGAAATGAAAGCAGCATCTCAAAGAGATATTTGTAGCATTATTCACAGTAGTTGAGATATGGAAACAAGGTGTCTGTCAATGGATGAATGGATAAAGAAAACATGAGATACACACACACACACACACACACACACACACACACACACAGGAATATTATTCAGCAATGAGAAAAAAAGGAAATCCTGCCATTTGTGACAATATGGATGGACAGTGAGGGCATTATACTAAGTGAACTAAGTCAAAGAAAGATAACTACTGTATGATCTCACTTATATGTGGAATCTAAAAATAATGAACTTATAGACATAGTAGAATGGTGGTTACTAGTGGCTGGGGGGAAGGAAGAGGGATGGAGAGATGTTTGTTAAAGGGTAAATATTTCCAACTGGATGAATAAGTTCTGGGAATGTAATGCACAGCACTGTGATTACAGTTAACAATAATGTATTATATACTTGAAAACTGTTAAGAGAGTAAATCTTAAATGTTTTTATCACAAAAAATAATGATATTTATATGATATGCTAGAGGTATTAGCTAGTGCTGTGGTGGCAGTCATTTTGCAATATATAAATAAATGTATCAAGGGGAACTTGGGTGGCTCAGTCAGTTATGCATCTGCCTTCAGCTCAGGTCATGATCCCAGGGTCCTGGGATGGAGCCCCATGTCAGGCTCCCTGCTCAGCGGGGAGTCTGCTTTTCCCTCCCCCTCTGCCCCTCCCCCCACTTATGCTCTTACTTGTGCTCTCTCTCAAATAAATAAAATCTTTAAAAAAATAATTAAAAAATAAATGTATCAAATCAACATGTTTTATATCTTAAACCTACAAAATGTTATGTGTCAATTACATCCCAATAAAGCTAGAAAAAAATTTTTAACCTTTCATGGAAATGTGAAAGAATATAAAGAAGAGACAGATAAAACTGAGAAAAATATGAAGAATTTGAATAATTAGGCACAACCGAATTAAATCGCCAAAGAGACAAGTAGACACATTTTTCTAGAACTAAAAAATACCCTACCTGATATTTATATCTCGTTGGTGCTGAATACCACATGAGGAAGATATTAATGAATTACAAGACAAATCAATAGAAAAAATCCAAAGTGAAAAGAGAAAGAAAGAAAATAGCAGAAAGAAAACGGGGGAAGAGGAACATAAAAGTAAGAGTGGGAATCAGTAAAAAAAAAAAAAGAGAGAGAGAGAGAGAGAGAGAAAGCAAGCAAAAGTCCCAAAAAGAGAGGAGAGCAAGAATGAAGCGGGGAATAGCTGTAAATATTGAAAACTGATGAAAAATATCACCCACAGATTCCAAAAAACCACACTAAATCCAAAGCAGGATAAATGCTTTAAAAATCCATAATTAGGCACAACTGAATTAAATCGCCAAAAATCAAAGACAAAGAAAAATTCTAAAAGCAGGCAGAGAATTGATCTATAAATTCAATGGTATTCTCATTAAAATTCCAGTAGGATTTTGGTGCTAAATTTTATATGAAGATGTAAAAGACATATAATAACCAACCTAAGTGTCGGTTTTTTTTTTAAAGGACAAAGTTTGAGGACTTACACTACCCAATTTTAAAGCTTGCTATTAAAGCTATATTAAGACAGTGTGGCACTGGCCAAAAAGAGACATATAGACCAATGGAACAGAACTGAGAATTCAATAATAAACACTTGCATTTATGGCCAATTGCTTTTCAACAATAGGAAAAGGATAATATTTTCAACAAATGACACTAGGATAACTGGATATTCATATGCAAAAAAATTAAAAAGAACTTAGACCTTAGACATTTACACAGAAAGGAGAAAATACAGGAAAAAAATTAAATACCAGTGACCTTAGGGTAGGCAATGAATTTTTTGATATGACACCAGAACATGAGCCAAAAAGAAAAAATTGAAAAACTTGACTTTATAAAGTTAAAAAAAAATTTTGCACTTCAAAAAATACCATCAATAAAATGAAAATATCAAACACAGACTCAGAGGAAATATTTCTAAATTATATATCTGATAAACAGCCTGTATGTAGAAAAATATGAAGACCATCTGCAACTAAGTAATAAGACATACAATCCAATTTTAAAAGGAGCAAAACCATGAATTAACATTTAACCAAGAGAGACATACAAATGACCGGTAATAATATGAAAACGTTTTCAAGATCAATAGTTATTAGGAAAATTCAAACTATAACCACAATGAGACACTATAATACACTCACTAGAGTAGTTATACTCAAAAGGAGATCATACCAAGTGTTGCTGAGGATATAGAGAAACTGGCAGCCTCATACAGTGCTAGTAGGAGTGCAAAATTGTACAGCTCCTTCAGAAAACTGTTTGGCAATTTCTTAAAAAGCTAAAATTGTTTGGTAGTTTCTTAAAAAGCTGAACATAAACTTACCATATGACTCAGCAATTCCACTCTTAGAAATCTACCCAAGAGAAATGAAAACATGTCCACAAAGAAACCTGTATGTGAATGTTCATAACAACATTATTTATAATAGCACGAACTAGAATATCCATCAAGTAGTGAATGGATAGAAGGAGGAGTTAAGATGGCGGAGGAGTAGGGGACCCCTTTTTCAGCCGGTCCCCCGAGTCGAGCTGGATAGGTACCAGACCAGCCTAAACAACCATGGAACCAGCCTGAGACGCAGGAAGATACATCTGGATCTCTACAAATGAACATCTCCAGCGCTGAGTAGTGAGATACGAAGCGGGGAGCCCTGAAACTGCGCACAGATATCGGAAGATAAACGGAAGGGGGAGGGAGCCGCCGCGTTCGGGCGCCGGGAAGCGGTAGCCACCTGCACGGGGGAGCGGGTGGACTCGGGAACCGGCACCCGCGAGAAAACAGACTGGGACCGTGAGCGGGGAGCGCGCGCCACCAGACTTCTCACGGAACACAGGTGTGCTCACTGGAAGCAGACTGAGACCGGTAGCTCCAGAGCGCGGGGGTGGCTGGCGGTGTTAGAGACACAAAGGACAGAGACGCGCCGGCCCTGGAAGTGAGGGCTGGGACGCCGGGTGTCTCGCAGAACTCCGAACTCCAGTGTGCTCAGTGGAAGCAGACTGAGACTGGGAGCTCCAGAGTGCGCCGGGGCGGGTGGCGGCTGGCGGTGTTAGAAACACAAAGGACAGAGACGCGCCAGCCCTGGAAGTGAGGGCTGGGACGCCGGGTGTGGGGCACACATCCCAGGACGCTGCAGGGTTGAGCAGCACCAACAAAAACAGAGTTAAAGTGGCCAGAACATCAGTGGAGAACGGTCCACGATCCCTCTGTTCTGAGACAGAGGCTGCGATTCGGCCGCTGCTGCTCTGACTCTCAGAAGAGGCACAGTAAGCCGCCAGGGAAAGCCGCCAGAGAACAAAAGCCTGGAAATACCGGCTCAGGGAGTGCCCATCCCCATCCCCCCTTGCAGGGGACACAGAGACTCTACCCACACAGGGTTGCCTGAGTATCGGCGCGGCAGGCCCCTCCCCCAGAACACAGAAGGCAGGCTGAGAAATCAAGAAGCCCACATCCGGGGGTGCCTGGGTGGCGTAGTCATTAAGCGTCTGTCTTCGGCTCAGGGCGTGATCCCAGCGTTCCGGAAAGGAGTCCCTCATCGGGCTCCTCCACTGGGAGCCTGCTTCTTCCTCTCCCACTCACCTGCTTGTGTTCCATCTCTCGCTGGTTGTCTCTCTGCCACATAAATAAATAAAATCTTTAAAGAAGAAGCCCACATCCCTAAGATCACTATAAAACAAGGGCGCACGGCCTGGGTCCCGGTCAATAATTTGGGCTCTGGACAACCCCACAACCTCTCCTCATCAGAATGACGAGAAGGAGAAGTCCCCCCCAGCAAAGAAAAGACAATGAGTCTGTGGCCTCTGCCACAGAACTAATGGATATGGATGTAACCAAATTATCAGAAATGGAAGTCAGAGTAACAATGGTCAAGAAGATGTGCAGACTTGAAAAAAGTATTAACAAAAATATTAATGAGAATATAGAAACTCTAAGGGTGGAAATGAGAGCGAATCTGGCAGAAATTAAAAATTCTATGAGCCAACTGCAGTCAAAACTAGAGGCTCTGACGGCCAGGGTAAATGAGGCAGAGGAACATATTAGCGAATTGGAGGATGGGTTAGTAGAAGAAAAAACTAAAATAGAAGCTGGACTTAAAAGAATCCATGCCCACGGGGCGACTGGGTGGCACAGCTGTTAAGCGTCTGCCTTCAGCTCAGGGCGTGATCCCGGCATTCTGGGATCGAGCCCCACATCAGGCTCCTCCACTATGAGCCTGCTTCTTCCTCTCCCACTCCCCCTGCTTGTGTTCTCTCTATCGCTGGCTGTCTCTCTCTCTTTTAAATAAATAAATAAAATCTTTAAAAAAAAGAAAAAAAAATCCACGCCCACGAATGTAGGTTATGGGAGATTACTAACTCAATGAAACGATCCAATGTCAGAATCATTGGCATCCCCGAGGGGGTGGAGAAAAACAGAGGTGTAGAAGAGATATTTGAACAAATTGTAGCTGAAAACTTCCCTAGTCTAGCGAGGGAAACAAACATTCATATCCAAGAGGCAGAGAGGACCCCTCCCAAGCTCAACCATGACAAACCTACGCCACGTCACGTCATAGGGCAATTCGCAAATATTAGATCCAAGGATACAGTATTGAAAGAGGCCAGGACTGGAGGAGATAATGCTAAGTGAAATAAGTCAAGCAGAGAAAGACAACTATCATATGATTTCTCTCATCTATGGAACATAAGAACTAGAATGATCAGTAGGGGAAGAAAGGGATAAAGAAATGGG